>NC_087344.1:173168000-173494997 GCF_030014295.1 Loxodonta africana | reverse complement strand
TTTCTCCACTTACGATATTGCTTATTCGTTCAGTTGTGAAGATTTTTGTTTTCTGTTGAGATGTAATCCATACTGAAGGCTGTAGTCTTTGATCTTCATTAGTAAGTGCTTCAAGTCCTCCTCGCTTTCACAAGCAACGTTGTGTCATCTGCATAATGCAGGTTGCTAATGAGCCTTCCTCCAATCCTGATGCCACATTCTTCTTCATATTGCCCTGCTTCTCGGATTATTTGCTAAACATACAGATTGAATAAGTAAAGTAAAAGGATACAACACTGACACACACCTTTTCTCATTTTAAACCACACAATTTCCCCTTGCTCTGTTTGAACAACTGCCTCTTTGTCTACGTATAGATTCCTCATGAGCCCAGTTAAATATTCTAGAGTTTCCATTCTTCTCAATGTTATCCATAATTTGTTATGATCCACACAGTCAAATGCCTTTGCATAGTCAATAAAACACAGGTAAACATCTTTCTGGTATTCCCTCCTTTCAGCCAGGATCCATCTGACATCAGCAATGATATCCCTGGTTCCACATTCTCTTTTGAATCCAGGTTGAATTTCTGGCAGTTCCCTGTCAATGCAATGCTGTAATCACTTTTGAATGATCTTCAGCAAAATTTTACTTGTGTGTGATATTAATATTTTTTGATAATTTCCACATTCTGCTGGATCACCTTTCTTTGGAATGGGCACAAACCTGGATCTCTTCCAGTAGGTTGGCCAGGTAGTTTTCTTCCAAATGTCTTGACATAGATGATTGAGCATTTCCAGTGTTGTATCCATTTGTTGAAACATCTCATTTGGTATTTGTTCAATTCTTGGAGCCTTGCTTTTCACTAATGTCTTTATTGCAACTTGACCTTCTTCCTTCAATACTTCAGTTCTTGATCATATGCTACCTCCTGAAATGGTTGAAGGTCAACCATTAAAATACACAGTGACTCTGTATATTCCTTCCATTTTCTTTTGATTGTTCCCACATCCTTCAATATTGGAACCCAAGGCTTGAATTTTTTCTTCAGATCTTTCAGCTTGAGAAATGTCAAGAGTCTTCTTTCATTTTGGTTTTATAATTTAAGGTATTTGTATATTTCTTTATAATACTTTGCCTTCTCAAGCAGTCTTTGAAATCTTCAGTTCAACTCTTTACTTCATCATTTCTTCCATTTCCTTTAACCACTCCACATTCAAGAGCAAGTTTCAGAGTCTCTTCTGATACCCATTTAGATCTTTTCTTTCTTTGCTGTCTTTTTAATGGCCTTTTGCATTCTTCATGTATGATGTCCTTGATGTCTTCCCACAACTCATCTGGTCTTAGGTCATTAGCATTCAATACATGGAATCTATTCTTGAGATGATCTCTAAATTCAGGTAGGATATACTTAAGGTTGTTCTTTGGCTCTTGTGAAAGTATTTTTAAATTTCTTCAGCTTCAAGTTAACTTGCAAAGGCACAGTTGATGGTTTGTTCTACAGTTGGCCCCTGGCCTTGTCTTCACTGATGATATTGGGTTTTCCATTGTCTCTTTCCACGGATATAGTTGATTTGATTCCTGTGTATTCCATCCAGTGAGGTAAATGCGTAGAGTCAAACAATTTGTGTTGTTGAGGAAAGGTTTTTAAAATGAATAAATTATTTCTCTTGCAAAATCCTATCATGCAATCTCTGGTATCCTTTCTATCACCAAAGCCATACTTTCCGACTGCAGATCCTTTGTTTCCAACTTTCACGTTCTGATCACCAGTAATTATCAATGCATTTTGATTGCATGTTTGACCAATTTCAGGCTGCAGACGTTAGTAAAAATCTTCAGTTTCTTTGTCTTTGCCATTAGTGGTTGGTGAGTAAATTTGAATAATAGTTGTATTAACTGATGTTCCTTGTGGGCATGTGAATATTATCCTATTACTAACAGCATTACACTTTAGGATAAATCTTGAAATGTTCTTTTTGATGATGAATGTGAAGCCAATTCTCTTGGATTTGTCATTCCGGGCATTAAGCCCATGATAGTCTGATTCAAAGTTGCCAATAGAAGTCCATTTCAGCTCACTAACCCCTAGGTTATCGATCATTACATATTTCATTTTTTATGACTTCCAATTTTCCTAGATTCATCCTTTATACATTCCATATTCTTATTATTAATGAATGATTGCAGGTGTTTCTTCTCATTTTGAGTCATGGCACATCAACAAATGAAGGTCCCAAAAGCGTCATTCTATCCGTGTTGTTAAGGTGGACTCTAATTTGAAGGGAGTCCTGGTGGTGCAGTAGTACGTGCTATAGCAACTAAAAAAATTTGCAGTTTTATCTCACCAGCTGCTCCTTGGAAACCCTATGGGGCAGTTCTACTCTGTCCTATAGGTTGCCATGTGATGGCAATGGGGCTACTTTGAGGCAGCTCTTCTCCAGTGATATTTTGAATGTCTTCTAAACTGAGGGGCTCATCTGCCAGCACTACATCAGACAATGTTCCACTGTTATTCACAAGGTTTTCTCTGGCAAATTTTGTCAGAAGTAGACCACAAGGTCCTTCTTCCTAGCCTGTCTTAATCTGGAAGCTCCACTGAAACCTGTCCACCATGGGCGACCCTGCTGGTTTTTGAAATACTGGTGGCATAGCTTCCAGCATCACAGCAATGTGCAAGCCACTATGGTACAGCAAACTGACAGATGAGTGATGGTGGTTAGTCATACCTGTTAAATGAGTAAAAATAAAGTCTATTATGCTATACAATTTGCTCTTTTAATCATTTCAACAATTTATTTGATATATATTGTATTAGTTACCTAGTGCAGCATAAAGAATTACTCCGAAACTTAGCAGTTTAACACTACTAATATTTGTTATCTCAGTTTCTGTTGTTAGGAACCCAAACATAATTTAGCTACTTGCTTCTGACTGAGGATCTTAAAAAACTACAATCAAGGTGTCAACCAGGCCTACCATCATTTCAAGGCTCAGCTGGGGGAAATTGGCTTCCAAGATAACTCATGTAGTTTTTGGCAGGTCTCAGGTCTTTGCTGGCTAGTGGCCAGAGATATCAGTTTCTTGCCATGTGGACTTCTCTGTAGGAGTGCTCACATAGGGCATATGACATCTGCCAGAGTGAGTGGGCAAGACAGTAACAGGTAAGCAAGACAGATGTCCCAAACTCTTTATAATGTATTCCCAAATGTTACATCCAGGGGCAGATTACCAAGTAAGCAAGGTAAGCATGGTGGTGCCTGTGGTGAAACCCCTGTGAAAAGGGTGACTACGGATTAGTAAATAAGCACAAGTAAGACCATGTTTACCTCATTTACTGGGTATTCCATCTCTTTCAGGGATTACAAATTTGAAAAGAAGCTTTTGAATGTGCAGAAAGGTGCTGTGGGAGAGAGACAGATGCTGGCCATACCTAGAAGAAAAATCTTTGATGTGGTGAAAAAATGTGAAATTGTTCACTACAGATGATCTGGTAAGCAAGGTAAGCACTGTGTTTACTTACCTATTGGATAATCCACCCCCTGGTTGCATGCCATCACGTTTTCTAAATTCTATCCCCTAGAACTGAGTTACTAGATCCATCCACAGAATTACACAAGGGAATGGATACCAGGAGGTGAGATCACTAGAAACCACTGTAGAGGCTCCTGCCAAAGGGCGTTTTTACCAATGAAGAAAGTACTTCAAATGCAAATACTGAGAACGGGGTAGTGCTGGAATTTGTACACAGATCTTATTCAAAACTAAACAGAATGAAGCAAAAAAAAAGGGGGGGGCAGAAAAAACAGGGATGGGAGGGTGATGACAGAGGGTTTCTCTATACAACTCCAAAAAAAAAATTAAGAAAATCCACTATTGTTCCAACTTGTATAGTTTCTGAGCCAGTCCTTTTGTCTAGGCCCTTGACTTGTCAGATTAGACAATTCTATTTCTTATGTGCAGATCTGGGGTATGGGAGGTGAGACCAGCCCCACTCAATGATAGTTGGGATGGGTGTGAGGTGAAATAGCTCTGAAAAAAAAGATTCAGCTGGGAAGACCAAAAATTTTTGTCTACTTCATTAACTTTTTTGAACCTTCACCTGGTTTTCAAATTTTACTTTCAAATGCTTGCCAGAAAGAAGAAAATAAAAGCCCATTAGTGAGCAGCAATACTTTTTAATAACTGCATTCTTAGTGAAAAAGACCCTTGGGTCTTTAAATTATTGCTTGTACAAGTTAAGGAATTAGTTAACGGTGGTCCCTGTCTGCAGTCTGGCGATGGGAGGGAAATAGGGTCTGTTTTCCACTTGCAAGTCTGAGTGTGTCCTTTCTCTTTGTGATACATCCACAAACATGTAAACACATCTATAAAAGGAAGCACACCCACACGAGCACACCCAAATATATAAGTAGAATGCAGCCATAGAGTACATATGTGAAATAATTCATGAAATATATGTAGATTAACCAGATATGAATTTAATTAAGGATTGTTTTAAATCTTATAAATACTGATGATTAAAAAAACAAAACAAAACATAGACTTACATAATCATGCTGCATTTGAATTTGTTTAAACTATACTTTTCAAATTATGACTAATTTTGAGCCATTTATATAGGCTTTACACAGCATTTTGGAAAATGGATTCTATAAAATTTCTCTATTTGTTACTTAATAATAAGACTTTCAATTAGTTTAAAATCATGTAGAGATACTTTCAAAGTGTCTGTATTCTCTAGGTTTATTTTCTATTTCTAAAGGAAAGCATGTTTTCAAATGTCTAATAAAGCTTTTTAAATGTGTGGTCACAGATGTTATTTCTAAATCCTGAGTTTAATTTCTGCCTGATCTGAAAAACTGTGTTTTTTATGCAAAGCCACATCAGGGGAACAAACTATGCAAATATAAGATAGGAATTACTTTAGCTGCAAATTATATAGCAGAAAATGTGGTTTTCAGTCATTGAAAGGCAAATGCTAAAAATGGGAAGTACCATTTAACAATTCATAATGTGTACAAATATAATGACCTTGGCATAATACATACCTTGTAATCAGTATTGACTTCTGGCTGCCATACATTGAAGGATAAGCATAAATTGATTACTAATATGCATGTATATAAATGTAATTAGTGACAAAACCCAGTGTAACTGTAAAAATGACTTTAAATTGTATTGGATGATGCTCCAAATATCCGTAAAATATATTTAAATGTGAAAGAATTAAAACACTCTATGAATATGTATGGAGAATACAGGAACTGCTTACTTTTATGATAAAGTGATTTTAAACTATTATATGTAAATAAATTACACATGAATAAGGTATCAACAAAGCTAGCAGAAGAATGAAAGATACCCTTACTGTGAATAAAACATTTTTTTCTAATTTATAAGTTAAACAAGGTAGTGCATTTAATACATCAACATCGTAATTACACATAGTAGGTGCTAACGCTGTTATTTTTGGTTTGTTTTTTTCCATAAGGAAAGCATTTACTTACATTTGCTTAGCACCTACTATGTATCTTATATATTTGGGTGTGCTCGTGTGTGTGTCGTAGAGTACATATGTGAAATAATTCATGAAATATATGAAGATTAACCAGGTGATGAGGCCAGCTATCTGACCTGCCAATCTTGGGCCCACCGGCCCCTGCTGCAGTTAAGTGAGTCAGGAGAAGCCTCCAGTCCGACCCACGGACTTGGAACTTAACAGCATCTACAACCTAATGAGCCATTTCCTTGATATAAATCTTTCGATATATATATTTACATTTTACTGGTTTTGCTTCTCTAGAAAACCCAGCCTAACACAACTGTTTTGGGGAAATATGTCAATTCTGCACATGAACATTTAATGTCATAAATATTGCTGGAACTCTCCCCTGTGTTTTCATTGAACTGACTGTCTTTATTGATTATGGTGAGGTCATAAAACAGAGTGATTAAAGCATGAGGTTCAAAGTGAGGAAGGCAAAGTTTAAACCAGCTTAGTAATCTTGAGTGAACTACATAATGTCTGATCAGAGTAAATCTGAGTAAATATTTAGTCTACATAAAGTTCGATTCCTCACTAAAACCCATTGCCGTCAGGTCAATTCTGACTCATAATGACCCTATAGAACAGAGTAGGACTACCCCATAGAGTTTCCAAGGAGCACCTGGTGGATTTGAACCTCCTATCTTTTAGTTAGCAGCTGTAGCACTTAACCACTACCCCACCAGGGTTTCCCAATTCCTTATTAGGAAAATAAAAAAAACAACAGTATCTATTATAGAGAAATATTAGGAGGATTAAATGAGGTGCCATCTACGTCAGTCTTAGTACAGCGTTTGCCATGTATTAAGAACTCCAACATTGTTAACTTATTATTAGACTAGCAAAAATAAATAGCTTGTAGTCTTTCACTTGTGAATGATTCACTGTAGGTAAGAGTCAGAATTTTCAAGTTTCTAATTTAATTCCTAGAAATATGTCTTCATCTTCATTTATCTTAAAATATAAAAATAATATTCAATTTTGAGCATATTTGCCACAAATTCTGTCAAAAAAATATGACTTTACTAGTAACAGCAAAAAAGAAAAACAATTTTTTTGGCACTTCCTTTTATTTATCTTAGGAAATTAATCTCAAACTGTCATTGAATGTCATAGAACACACTGATCAAGTCAAATACTACTAACTGTTCTAAGTAAATTCTAGCACTAGTCAGCTCTCTGCAATTGTCTTTCTTCCTCTATTTCTTTCCTTCTCTCCTTCCTTTCCTCTTCTTTATTCTAAACTTTTTCTCTATAAATAGCTTCATTTTATTTTCATAATGAAGTGGTAGAAATTGTAAGAGAATGATGTTTGCTTAGTGTTTTAGGAATTTTATGTTAAACATACACAATGAGTTGTGAAGTCAGTACTAAGGAAATATTTTGCTGTTGTTACCTTATATCTTATCATCTTATTTACTCTATTCTCTGGTAGGTTGATAGTATATAGCTTATTGTTGACTCTCAATTCTTGTTCTATTTATTGCAGATAAAATTTCAAATGTCATCTAGCATTCTTGGAAATTTTATCCAGAGTACAAAGATGTATTCATCTGTAGTGACAGTCATCTTGTTCCATGCCTTTTTCAAATCAAAATAGGTTTTGATTGGTGTTATATTTGCCTGTTTCTCTATTTTAGTTCTATATCATAAGGGAGCCTTTAGGCATATTCTTCATAGATTAGTTTTAATTTTAATATTTTAATACATGAAAAGTTCTTGAGGCTATTTTATGAGATTATTTCCCTCTTCCCTAATAAAACATACATATATTATCCAAACTAATTTATATTCTGTCAGTTCAATTCAAGAAGCAATTTTTGAATGTATATTTCATAAAAGTGCAGAGAGTAAGACAGAAAGAAAAAGAGAGAAAAAGAGCATGTACATTAAAGGCACTTAAGGTATATATCAATACATTGGGAAAGCTAAGATTTACATAAACAAAAAAAAGAAAAAAAAAGGGAAAAAGGAACACAGTACAAACCATAAGCTAATTAAAAATTTTCAGTGACAAAATTGTTATTTTTAAGTAGCTTTTATATTCTTCAAATGAGCTATTTTTACATTTTCACTCCATTTTATAAAGCAGTTGTTGCATATAAAACGTTCAATTTTTGTTTTTCATAAGTGAATTAATCAGTAATATGTATGGTAAGTGTTTTAGATAGTGAGTAAGATAAGAGATGACTATTAGCTAATGGATGCCCTGGTGGTGAAGTGTTAAGAGTTTGGCTGCTAACCAAAAGCCCTGCGGTTGGAATCCACCAGCTGCTCCTTGGAAACCCTGCAGGGGCAGTTCTACTCTGTCCTTAGAGGGTTGCTATGAGTTAGAATTGACTCAGTGGCAACTTTTTTTTTTTCTTTTTATTAGCTAATAGTAATCACAGAGAGTTAATAAAGAAAAAACTCGAGATGGATTTTACAAGATGGTAAGATCTGTAAAAACATAGGTTTGAGAATTTTATTGCAAATGTCTGCTTTCATAAGCAAAGTCATAGTGCATGGGGAGGATGATGACGACATGTAAGGAGACATAGTGAAAATTAGAGAGTTAAAGTGGAAAGCATTGTTATATAATAGTGGCTTTTGAAGCTGTCTTGGAAAATGGATACCAGATCCTGACAACTTTGAGTTAGTTTCAGCTAAGAAATTTAAGCACAATCTTATATACATGGAGAATAAATTTAGATAATTAAGCAGAGGAAAATCATAATCAAAATGGTATTCTGACAAAATTTTTCTTAGTTGGTATACAGGAAAAATTGGAAGAGTTGAGATTGTAAGGAACCAATGGAAATCCAGAAATGTTGCAAGTTATAATTTCTGGAATGATGCCAAGGCGACAATTAGCATGTATGAAATTTATTGAAGATTGTTCTCAGGATCATCACCCATGTGGAAAGGAAAGAAAACAAGATAAAGAAGAAGAAGAAATTCGGTTGTGATGCAGTCACAAGGAGGCCTCATCCCATGTGAATACTAAAATTTGGACAATTATTTGGAATTGTCCCAAGTTAGTATCAGGAGGCCAAGCCTTTATTCTTATATTCAATTAGTCATTGAACGAAGGTTAGCCCTGGAAAGAGGTCCTGGCCTTTGTCAAAGTAGTTTTACCTAGCTGAGGGGAATTTACAAGAGGATCTAAGAGCTGAAGGCTGTCAACCAGCAGCTGGTGCAATGCATCTTTCAATTCTGAAAAATAGATCAGGGTGGCATAGCATAGAGCCTATTACATTTCACATCTTAAGCTTCTTAGAGCCATTTCTTTATTAACCTTTTCAGAGAAGCTCCTTCAAAGGACTGGTGACTTCCTTCTTTGGGATTTTATAAAAGAAACTTAGCATCTCTGCTGTTCTAGGTAGCTTGCCTGGGGGTATGACTCAGATTCTCAAACCTGAAGCATCTGAGCTCCTGCATGTACTCTTTTATTATCATAATTGGAAAAGGCGGTATAAAAATATATTCAATGGATCACCATGGAATAAAACATTGTCCTACCTGTGCACATTGTATAACTTCAGCTCTGCCCCTTGTTGACGATCAGGGTTGATTAATTTGGCAGAATAATTACTCTTCTACTTGTCTGCTGATTCCTTGACATAAGAAACTCTAAGTTTCTGAGTAGCAGCTATAATTCAAAGTCCAAGAGGATTCTTGCTGTATTCCTTGGTGAAAGTATCCCTCCATTGTAAACCAAGACTCTGGAGCAGAATATCACTGAAAAGTGGTAAATAGGTGATTCAAAAAAAATAATAATAATTTTTTTTTTTTAATTACAGCAGGTTAAATCAGGAGATAACTGGAAGTTCTATCTTCAAGACTTTATATATCATCTTAACAACTATGCGTACTATTGTCAGGAAAATTTAAATCCAGGTAAAAATGAGGGATAGGATATCTTCATGATCTGATTTATGTTTCATAAGGAAAAATAGTCTAATGAGGTAAAGATGGAAGCACAGAGATCTAGTAAGAGACTTTGTAATATGCCCAAAAAGAAATAGATCTGTCTTCGGCTAAGGTGATAATATTATGGAAGTTGAAAAATGGCTTGATTCTGGGTATATTATTGAGTTATGACTTAGAGAATGTTTTGTTCAATTGAACATGAGTGTAAAAGAAGAAGGAGTGTGGAGGGTGACTCAATTTTTTAGCTTGAGCGCCTGGAAGAATGAAATTGCTTTTATTGAGATGGAAAAGACTAAGAACAAAAAGGATTTGCTTGTTTTTGAAAAATCAGCAATAAATTTTGGGAGAGATAACTTTGAGATGCCTATCAGAAATCCACAGAGATGTCAATCAGAAATCCACAGAGATGTCAATTAGGCAGATAATATTGAGATAGAAATTTGAGAAAAAAGTTCCTTGTTGAAATATAAATTTGGGAGTAATGAACTCAAACAATGGATTTAAAGCTCCATTATTGGCTGGGGCCACTGAATAAGTCTTTGTAGAGAGAAAAAAGTTTAAAAGGCTGAGCCAGGGGTACCTCAATGCAGAGAGATTGAACAGAGAGGAGAGCTTAACCAGCGGGAATGAGATTCAATGGCCTGTGATGTAGGAGTAGAACCAAAAGAGGTTGTTTGCTCAGAGTTCAACTGAAGAAAATTCTGCAAGGGGGAGGAGGTGATCAAGGAAGTCACAAGTTGCTAATAGGTCAAGTAGGATGAAGACTGAGTGTGATTATTGGCAGGGTGGAAATCATTTTTCACCTTAACAAGAACAGATTCAGTCCAGAGATTGGATTGAAGTTCTAATTAAAGTGTGGTTGAGGGAAAGTAAGAATAGCAGAAATAGAGATTGTGTGAATACAAACAACTCTTGAATTTTTGAAATGACTGAAGGAGTGTGAGGCAGCCAGGTGAGTTTTATTTTATGTTATTTTGGTGTGAGCTACTGGCGTTACAGAATATGTGTAAGTGTATGGGAATGACCCAGTAAAGAGAGAAAAGTAAAGGAGGTAAGATGGGACCATCCTTTGCATATTGGTATTGAATACTTGTTAAGATTAGTAATTTTATATAAAAGGCTTAGCATGATCTATTGAGTATTTACATATAAATGTACCTTCATTCATTTTTCAAATTTTTATTAAATGTCTCTTTTGGTCTATTTCTAAAATACGAGTATAAAACACTGAGGAACAACAACAACAAAAAAATGATTAGAGAAGACAAAAAATTCAGACTTGTTGGCCTGAGAGAGACTGGAGAAACTCTGAGAGTATGGCCCCTGCAGACCCTTTCAGCTCTGTAATGAAGTCACTTCACTTCTGAGGTTCACCCTTCAGCCAAAAATTCGACAGGGCCATAAAACAAAAGGAGACTAAAGGGGCATACCAGCCCTGGGGCAAGGACTAGAAGGCAAGAGGGAACAGGAAAGCTGGTAATAGAGAATCCAAGATTGAGAAGGGAGAGTGTTGACATGTCGTGGTGTTGTTAATCAATGTCATAAAACAATATGTGTACTAACTGTTCAATGAGAAACCAGTTTGTTCTGTAAACCTTCGTCTAAAGTGCAATTAAAAAAAAAAAAAACTAAAAACAAAAAATAATGTCAATAAGTACAAAGAATTGTACTTATAAGAGGGAATAAGTTCTATGGAGAAGAAAAAAAGCAAGTAGGAGAGATGGAGAATGTAGCTGTGTGTGTGTGTGTGTGTGTGCGCGCTGGCGGGAGGTGGGCTTGCAATGCAGTTTTAAGTAGGTAATTCCAAAATCAAACCAAGCCCACTGCAGTCAAGTTGATTCCAACGCATAGAGACCCTACAGGACAGAGTAGAAGCACCCCATCAGGTTTCCAAGGCTGTAAATCTTTAAGGAAGAAGACTGGTGCATCTTCCTTCTGCAGAGTGGCTGGTGGGTTCCAAGTACAGACTTTTCAGTTAGCAGCCAAGCACTTTAACCATCGTGGCACCAGGGCTGCTTCTAAGCACGTAATTATGAAGGCGTAGTTGAGAAAATGGCTTTTGAGAAAAGACCTGAAGGAAGCTTACAAATTATTTGTGGGAGAGCAATCTAGGCAGAGGGAATGGCAAATACAAAAACCTAAAACAAGAGAATGTTGGGAAAAATGGACAGTACAGGTAGCCCTGATTTATGAAGGGTTCCATTCTGATGATTCCATGGTAAATTAGTTCTGACGTAAGCAGGATAATTTTGTTATTATTTTCATTATTATTGCCTTTTTTATCAGCATCTTTATCAATCCGATCTATATTTGTTTTGGGGGATTGGAAACGTTACATATAAGCTTACAGAAATATTTTAATAAATACATATATAAAAATACCCAAATCATGAAAATTACTCCTTTTATGAAGACTAGTTGGACTACATTGGTATTTTGTCATTTGCCATAATAACTGCACTTGTGGAAGGTTCTAGATCATCTTCATTATCTCTGGGAATGGGAATAGTCAGTATTTCTAGTCAGAAAATTTGTGAAAATTGTCTGTATGGTCCTTTTCTTTTTTCTTCATATATTTCACAGTACCATCTCACTGCTTCTGAATACTTATTGACTTTCGCAAAGTGATTAGCATGTGGATCCATGTTTTCTAGCAACAAATCAGGGGCTTCCTGATTTGGTTTAAAATAGCTTCAGCTAACCCTTTCACTGTAAAATTTTTTGACAACTCTCCTCTCTCTTCCTCATTATTATTATTTTTTTCTTCAACATTTCTTTCCTCTTCAAAATCCATGAAATCCTGACCTGTCAATTCCTTCTTTGTGATCTATGATGTTTTGCACATCAGTGATATCAAGCTCTAAATTTGCTATTCTTGCCATATGGATGATTTCTCCACCTATCCCTCCCAATATATTATCCTGAACAAATGCTTGGAGTGTGTTCACGTAATTCAGCTTTTTTTTTTTTTTTCATATTCTCTGCATGCATTTTCCTACAACTTCCTCTCAGGAAGATGCAGTGTTCCAGATACACTGAAGAATATTGTAATTCTTCCAAAAATATTACTGTACCTCAATCTGTTGCAGCTATTGCCTGAACAAATGTAGTCCATAGGTTGTGTGCCTTGAGGGTGGCTATTGCACCTAGAACCATAGGATGAATCACAACTGTCAGCTGTATTGGGAGGCAGAAACACTACTTTTCACATCTTGATTTAGATAATCTACGTGAGAAGAATGTCCTGGGGCATTACCAAGTAGCAATAGAATCTTGAAAGAAATGCTCCTTTCAAGGCAGTGGGCTTGAACTTCTGGGATGAAACAATTTAAAAACCAGTCTTCAAACAACAGTATCATCAGTCAGGCCTTGGAGTTACTTCTGCAGTAGATCAGCAGCTTATTTTTGTCTATGTTTTTTAATGCTCAGGGGGTTTTCAGAACAGTAAACAATAAGAAGTTTTAATTTAAATCCAGCAGTGTTTCCTCCAAGCATCAGTGTGATTCTGTCTATAAATGTCTTAAAAGCAGGCATCAACTTCACCTCTTTGTGAATATAGGTCTGTAGTACATATTACTAACAATAAGATGTACAAAACAAAATAACAGACGGTCATAAGTTCAGCTTGTCATAACTTGAATACATTGTAAGTCAGGGACTATCTGTATTGCAGAGACAGAGTAAATACTGGGCAATAAGGAAACTATATTGGTGGTGGAAGCCAATGGCAAGTTATGAACAGAGAAATTGTCTTTCAATTGAGAATATACTAAAGTGAGAATAGGGAAGAAGTAAGGAGAGCAGTTAGATCTATTCCAGTAATATAGGCAAGATATTTCAGAGCTTTGGGGCAGGCTAGAGAGAAGAGATGATGAGAGATGGTCACATTCTGGATATATTTTGAGGGTAAACTCAATGGCACTTACTAATGGATTGAAAGTTGTTTGTGAGACAAAAAGAGAATATAATGATGATTTAAAAATTTGGGGCCAGATAACTGAAATAATGTAGTTGCCATCTTTGACATGGGGAAAAACCTGAAGGAGGAATGTTTTGGGGGAACATGGTATTAGAGATTAAGAATTCTCTTTGGGGCATTCTGATTTAGATCTCCAAGTGAACATGCTGAGTAGGTCATTCACTGGTTATTCTAATTTGCAATTCAGTGAAGAAGACATAATTTCAAAAATATGGCATACCCAAACCCCTTGCTGTCAAGTTGATTCTGACTCATAGCGACCCTGTAGGACAGAGTAGGGCTGCCCCATATGGTTTCCAAGAAGCGCCTGGTGGATTTGACTGTTAACGTTTTGGTTAACAGCCGTAGCTCTTAATCACTACGCCACCAGGGTTATAGATGATATTTAAAGCTACAAGGCTAAAGAGATCACCAAGGGAGTGAATATAGAAGAGAAGAAGATCTCCAAGGTTTAAACCTTGGACAATGCAACAGTAAAAATGAGATCATTTGGGAGGAGGCATCCAGTGCATTGGGAGGAAAATAATGAAATTGTGGTATCATGGAAAACAAAAGAAGGAAGTGTTTCAAGGAGGAGAGAACAATCGACAGTATGAAAGCCTGATGAAATGTCAAAAAATATAAGCTCTGAATATTAACCTTTGAATTTAGCATTGTGGACATCATTGTGATCTTGACAAATGCAATGTCAATGAACGGAGAAATGAAAGCCTGACTGGAGTGGTTCAAGAAAGAACAGCCAATACCAGTTGCCATCAAGTCGAGTCCAACTCATGGCAACCTCATGTGTCTCAGAGTAGAGCTGTAATCCATCTGGTTTTCAATGACTGATTTTTTTTGGAAGTAGATTGCTGGGGCTTTCTTCTGAGGCACCTCTGGATGGACTCAAACTTCTAGCCTTTTGATTAACAGAGAGTGCATTAAACATTTGCACCACCCAAGGACTCCTCAAGAGGTAATAAACCAAGCCAGTTGCTGTCAAGTCAGTTCTAACTCTTGGTGACGCCACGTGTGGCAGAATAGAACCGCACTTCACAGGGTTTTCAAGACAGTGACATTTTGGAAGTAGATCACCGAGACTTTCTTCCAAGTCACCTCTGGGTGGTTAGAACCACCAACCTTTCAGTTACTAGTTGAATGATCAACTATTTGTGCCACCCAGGAACTTCTCAAGTGATATTTTGCTGTGCCGTCCTATATGACAGAACAGAACTGCCCCATAGTGTTTTCTAGGGCACAGTCTTTACAGGAGCAGATCTCTAGGTCTTTTCTCCAGCAAAATGGGTGATGGGCTCAAACCACTGACCTTTTGGTTAGCAACCAAGAGCTTAGCCATTGCACCACATCAAGGATCCTTCAAGAGATTATAAACCGAAAAAACCCAAACTCATTTCCCACATATAGGTTCTGACTCTTATTAGCCCTAAAGGACATAGTAGAACTGTCCCACGGATTTCCAAGGCTATAATCTTTTCTGGAAGCAGACTACCACATCTTTCTCCCTTGGAGTGGCTGGTGGGTTCAAATTGCTGACCTTTTGATCAGCAGGCCAATGCTTAACCACCGTACCACCAGACTCCTTCTCAAGAAAAACCCCAAACCAACCTCGTTGCCAACTAGTTGATTCTGACTCATAGGAACCCTATAGGATGGAGTAGAACTGACCCAGAGGGTTTCCAAGGAGTGGCTAGTGGATTCAGACTGCCAATCTTTCAGTTAGTAGCCAAACTCTTAACCACTGTACCACTGGGGCCCCCAAGTGATAATAAAACAACAAACCTATTGCTGTCTAGTTGATTCCAATTCACATTGATCCTATAGGACAGGAGAGAACTGTCTCATAGTTTTCCAGGCAGCAGCTGGTGGATTTGAACTGCTGAAATTTGGTTAGCAGCTGAGTTTAAGAGATAATACAAGGAAGTAATTTGGATGTAAAGAGAAGATAAAACTTCTATAACTTTTTTTGGTAAATGGAGGTAAAACAATGAACTGGTAACTAGAGGAGGAAGTGGGGTCGAGAAAATTTAGAGATAAGAGAGATAACTGCATGCTTGAATGTCGATGACAATAATCAGAGGGAGAGAATAGAAACAAATGATGCAGGATAATGTGGGGGAAATTGCAGGAACAAAGCCCTGGAGAAGGTGATAGAGGATGGAGCCATGGCACAAGTAGGGATACGGCCTTAGATAAAATAGAGGACTGTTAATCTGTGGTAACAGATGGAGGCAATGCACAGAAATGGATGGGTAGATATGTTGGAGTTAGATGGTGGGAGTTTTCTTCTAAACGCTTCTGGTTTCTTAGTGAACTAGGAACTGAAAGCAAGAATGGGGATGAGGTAGTGGGTATTCAAGAAGAGTAAGAAATTTGAAATAGTCCTCTCAGAAAGTGAAAATATGAATCAAATGAGGAAACATAGTAGGACTGCCAGGCAATCTGAGGGATAACTTGAGGTTAGGTCAACATGTATTTAAAGTAAGAAAAATCAGCATGATGGTATTTTTTTCACCTCTAGGTATGTTTAACTATGTAAGTGTAGGCAAATGGTACTAAATCAAGGTTGGACTTTTGTCAAGAGTACAAAGAAGGGAAAGGGGAGCAGTAGCCGAGGATAGATGCTTTAGTGTAAAAAAGGAAATAGACACAGAACATAAAAATTAAAAAAAAAAATGGTAGCTCAAGGACATGTAGGTCCTGGTAAAGATGAAAGATTGTTGGAGGCAGACTTCTAGAAGAATTGAGATGGAAAAATAGGTGATGGTGTCTTAAATAGAAGGTATTTGAAATTGAGATTATAAAGGAGTTATACTTACTGGTGACATAGGTCTAATATAAGGCGATAGCAGTGAGTGGTAAGAAAGGGTTAGGAAAAGTTCACTGGGAGAGAGGATGTAAGTATTTGAGACAGCAGAGTATTAAAGGATTATCTACACAGTTATTAAAATAACCAAGGACTTTGATGCAGTAGCACTGGAAAGAGGTCAATGGTGACTGAAAAATGTCATAGTAGGTATTACGAGTCATATGACATGAGAAAGTAGTTTTGATAAGGGGGATATTTGCCAAAACGTTTTACAAATTCTTAGAAAGTTCTTTTGATAAAAACTTTTAGTCTGTAAGAAGTAGTTACATTATAGCCTTATTAAAAGTACTACAAGACGGGGGCGGAGCCAAGATGGCGGACTAGGCAGATGCTACCTCGGAACCCTCTTACAACAAAGACACGGAAAAACAAGTGAATCGATCACATACATAACAATCTACGAACCCTGAACAACAAGCACAGATTTAGAGATGGAGAACGAACTAATATGGGGAAACAGCGATTGTTTCCAGAGCCTGGAGCCAGCGTACCAGTCAGGTACGGCACAAGCACAGAGAGCTGCTCCACCCCCCTGAACTAACCCCGGGAGAGGGACCAGCTGGTTCCATGGGCAGTGTGGGACGCAGCCGGTAGGAGAAGTCCCCGGGAGGCAGTGACTGGTCTTGGAGCAGAAAGAGCAGCGTCCGAGCCGGGGAACCGTCCCGCAGGGATTTGGACTGCACGCAGGTACGGCATAAACACGGAGAGTTGCTCCACCCCCCTGAACTAACCCTGGGAAGGGGACCAGCCGGGTCGCGCGGGCGGCGTGGGACGCAGCCGGTAGGAGAAGTCCCGGGAGGCAGCGACTGGTATTGGAGCGGGGAGAACAGTGTCCCAGCCGGGACACTCGGTCACGGCACAAGCACGGGGAGCTGCTCCACCCATCTGAACTAACCCTGGGAGGAGGCCCAACTGGTTCTCGGAGGCGGCACGGCCACGCGGCTGGAGGGACGAGAAGTCCCCGGGAGGCAGCGACTGATTTTGGAGTCGAGAGTGCACCATCCCAGTAGGGGAGCCTTGACGCTGGGCGTGGGGCTAGAAGTGGAGGATCTGACCGTGACTCCAGCGGGCCAGACCCCCCGGGGGCAATCTCCACACAGCCAGCACACATAGGCGAACCGCCCTGTGGGAATCTCAGATATAATAGTCATTCCAAGCAAGACAAGCAACTCTGGCTATATTCTGAGGTGCTACTCTCCTATCTCTATGTTCCCTCCCTCACCCTCCCCAGGCGGCTTCATTAACATCTGAATAGCCTGAGCCAGAGGGAGAACTCTGATAGGGATCTGACTGCATTTTTTTTTTAGCGGATTTTCTGGAAAAACTAGTTTCCCAGTGATGGCTCGGAGACAACAATCCATATCAAACCACTTAAAGAAGCAGACCATGACAGCTTCTCCAACCCCCCAAACAAAAGAATCAAAATCTTCCCCAAATGAAGATACAATCTTGGAATTATCAGATACAGAATATAAAAAACTAATTTACAGAATGCTTAATGATATCACAAATGAAATTAGGATAACTGCAGAAAAAGCCAAGGAACACACTGATAAAACTGTTGAAGAACTCAAAAAGATTATTCAAGAACATACTGGAAAAATTAATAAGTTGCAAGAATCCGTAGAGAGACAACATGTAGAAATCCAAAAGATTAACAATAAAATAACAGAATTAGACAACGCACTAGGAAGTCAGAGGAGCAGACTCGAGCAATTAGAATGTAGACTGGGACATCTGGAGGACCAGGGAATCAACACCAACATAGCTGAAAAAAAATCAGATAAAAGAATTTAAAAAAATGAAGAAGCCCTAAGAATTATGTGGGACTCTATCAAGAAGGATAACCTGTGGGTGATTGGAGTCCCAGAACAGGGAGGGGGGACAGAAAACACAGAGAAAATAGTTGAAGAACTCCTGACACAAAACTTCCCTGACATCATGAAAGACGAAAGGATAGCTATCCAAGATGCTCATCGAACCCCATTTAAGATTGATCCAAAAAGAAAAACACCAAGACTTATTATCACCAAACTCGCCAAAACCAAAGATAAAGAGAAAATTCTAAAAGCAGCCAGGGAGAAAAGAAAGGTTTCCTTCAAGGGAGAATCAATAAGAATAAGTTCAGACTACTCAGCAGAAACCATGCAGGCAAGAAGGGAATGGGACGACATATACAGAACACTGAAGGAGAAAAACTGCCAGCCAAGGATCATATATCCAGCAAAACTCTCTCTGAAATATGAAGGCGAAATTAAGATATTTACAGACAAACACAAGTTTAGAGAATTTGCAAAAACCAAACCAAAGCTACAAGAAATACTAAAGGATATTGTTTGGTCAGAGAACCAATAATATCAGATATCAGCACAA
This sequence comes from Loxodonta africana, assembly GCF_030014295.1. Taxonomy (NCBI): domain Eukaryota; kingdom Metazoa; phylum Chordata; class Mammalia; order Proboscidea; family Elephantidae; genus Loxodonta; species Loxodonta africana. The sequence goes on along the minus strand of NC_087344.1, from coordinate 173,476,340 downwards.
CACAGGGTCACAAAACAGAACGTCCTGATATCAACTCAAATAGGGAAATCACAAAAACAAACAAATTAAGATTAATTAAAAAAAAAAAATACACATAAAAGGGAATCATGGAAGTCAATAGGTAAAAGATCACAATAAACAAAAAGAGGGACTAAATACAGGCGGCATTGAACTGCCATATGGAGAGTGATACAAGGCGATATAGAACAATACAAGTTAGGTTTTTACTTAGAAAACTAGGGGTAAATAATAAGGTAACCACAAAAAGGTATAACAACTCTATAACTCAAGATAAAAACCAAGAAAAACGTAACGACTCAACTAACATAAAGTCAAGCACTATGAAAATGAGGATCTCACAATTTACTAAGAAAAACACCTCAGCACAAAAAAGTATGTGGAAAAATGAAATTGTCAACAACACACATAAAAAGGCATCAAAATGACAGCACTAAAAACTTATTTATCTATAATTACCCTGAATGTAAATGGACTAAATGCACCAATAAAGAGACAGAGAGTCACAGACTGGATAAAGAAACACGATCCATCTATATGCTGCCTACAAGAGACACACCTTAGACTTAGAGACACAAACAAACTAAAACTCAAAGGATGGAAAAAAGTATATCAAGCAAACAATAAGCAAAAAAGAAGAGGAGTAGCAATATTAATTTCTGACAAAATAGACTTTAGACTTAAATCCACCACAAAGGATAAAGAAGGACACTATATAATGATAAAAGGGACAATTGATCAGGAAGACATAACCATATTAAATATTTATGCACCCAATGACAGGGCTGCAAGATACATAAATCAAATTTTAACAGAATTGAAAAGCGAGATAGATACCTCCACAATTATAGTAGGAGACTTCAACACACCACTTTCGGAGAAGGACAGGACATCCAGTAAGAAGCTCAATAGAGACACGGAAGATCTAATTACAACAATCAACCAACTTGACCTCATTGACTTATACAGAACTCTCCACCCAACTGCTACAAAATATACTTTTTTTTCTAGCGCACATGGAACATTCTCTAGAATAGACCACATATTAGGTCATAAAACAAACCTTTGCAGAGTCCAAAACATCGAAATATTACAAAGCATCTTCTCAGACCACAAGGCAATAAAACTAGAGATCAATAACAGAAAAACGAGGGAAAAGAAATCAAATTCTTGGAAAATGAACAATACCCTTCTGAAAAAAGACTGGGTTATAGAAGACATCAAGGAGGGAATAAGGAAATTCATAGAAAGCAACGAGAATGAAAATACTTCCTATCAAAACCTCTGGGACACAGCAAAAGCAGTGCTCAGAGGCCAATTTATATCAATAAATGCACACATACAAAAAGAAGAAAGAGCCAAAATCAGAGAACTGCCCCTACAACTTGAACAAATAGAAAGTGAGCAACAAAAGAATCTATCAGGCACCAGAAGAAAACAAATAATAAAAATTAGAGCTGAACTAAATGAATTAAAAAAAAAGAACAGAAAAACAATTGAAACAATTAACAAAGCCAAAAGCTGGTTCTTTAAAAAAATAACAAAATTGATAAACCACTGGCTAGACTGACTAAAGAAATACAGGAAAGGAAACAAATAACCCGAATAAGAAACGAGAAGGACCACATCACAACAGAACCAAATGAAATTAAAAGAATCATTTCAGATTATTATGAAAAATTGTACTCTGACAAATTTGAAAACCTAGAAGAAATGGATGAATTCCTGGAAAAACACTACCTACCTAAACTAACACATTCAGAAGTAGAACAACTAAATAGACCCATAACAAAAAAAGAGATTGAAACGGTAATCAAAAAACTCCCAACAAAAAAAAGCCCTGGCCCGGACGGCTTCACTGCAGAGTTCTACCAAACTTTCAGAGAAGAGTTAACACCACTACTACTAAAGGTATTCCAAAGCATAGAAAATGACGGAATACTACCCAACTCATTCTATGAAGCCACCATCTCCCTGATACCAAAACCAGGTAAAGACATTACCAAAAAAGAAAATTATAGACCTATATCCCTCATGAACATAGATGCAAAAATCCTCAACAAAATTCTAGCCAATAGAATCCAACAACACATCAAAAAAATAATACACCCTGATCAAGTGGGATTTATACCAGGTATGCAAGGCTGGTATAATATCAGAAAAACCATTAATGTAATCCATCACATAAATAAAACAAAAGACAAAAACCACAGGATTTTATCAATTGATGCAGAAAAGGCATTTGACAAAGTCCAACACCCATTCATGATAAAAACTCTTACCAAAATAAGAATTGAAGGAAAATTCCTCAACATAATAAAGGGCATCTATGCAAAGCCAACAGCCAATATCACTCTAAATGGAGAGAACCTGAAAGCATTTCCCTTGAGAACGGGAACCAGACAAGGATGCCCTTTATCACCGCTCTTATTCAACATCGTGTTGGAAGTCTTAGCCAGGGCACTTAGGCTAGACAAAGAAATAAAAGGTATCCGGATTGGCAAGGAAGAAGTAAAGTTATCACTATTTGCAGATGACATGATTATATACACAGAAAACCCTAAGGAATCCTCCAGAAAACTACTGAAACTAATAGAAGAGTTTGGCAGAGTCTCAGGTTATAAAATAAACATACAAAAATCACTTGGATTCCTCTACATCAACAAAAAGAACACTGAAGAGGAAATAACCAAATCAATACCATTCACAGTAGCCCCCAAGAAGATAAGATACTTAGGAATAAATCTTACCAAGGATGTAAAAGACCTATACAAAGAAAACTACAAAGCTCTACTACAAGAAATTCAAAAGGACATACTTAAGTGGAAAAACATACCCTGCTCATGGATAGGAAGACTTAACATAGTAAAAATGTCTATTCCACCAAAAGCCATCTATACATTTAACGCACTTCCGATCCAAATTCCAATGTCATATTTTAAGGGGATAGAGAAACAAATCACCAATTTCATATGGAAGGGAAAGAAGCCCCAGATAAGCAAAGCACTACTGAAAAAGAAGAAGAAAGTGGGAGGCCTCACCTTACCTGACTTCAGAACCTATTATACAGCCACAGTAGTCAAAACAGCCTGGTATTGGTACAACAACAGACACATAGACCAATGGAACAGAATTGAGAACCCAGACATAGATCCATCCACGTATGAGCAGCTGATATTTGACAAAGGACCAGTGTCAATTAACTGGGGAAAAGATAGCCTTTTTAACAAATGGTGCTGGCATAACTGGATATCCATTTGCAAAAAAATGAAACAGGACCCATACCTCACACCATGCACAAAAACTAACTCCAAGTGGATCAAAGACCTAAACATAAAGACTAAAACGATAAAGATCATGGAAGAAACAATTGGGACAACCCTAGGAGCCCTAATACAAGGTATAAACAGAATACAAAACATTACCAAAACTGATGAAGAGAAACCCGATAACTGGGGGCTCCTAAAAATCAAACACCTATGCTCGTCTAGAGACTTCTCCAAAAGAGTAAAAAGACCACCTACAGACTGGGAAAGAATTTTCAGCTATGACATCTCCGACCAGCACCTGATCTCTAAAATCTACATGATTCTGTCAAAACTCAACCACAAAAAGACAAACAACCCAATCAAGAAGTGGGCAAAGGATATGAACACACATTTCACTAAAGAAGATATTCAGGCAGCCAACAGATACATGAGAAAATGCTCTCGATCATTAGCCATTAGAGAAATGCAAATTAAAACTACGATGAGATTCCATCTCACACCAGCAAGGCTGGCATTAATCCAAAAAACACAAAATAATAAATGTTGGAGAGGCTGCGGAGAGATTGGAACTCTCATACACTGCTGGTGGGATTGTAAAATGGTACAACCCCTTTGGAAATCCATCTGGCGTTATCTTAAACAGTTAGAAATAGAACTACCATACAACCCAGAAATCCCACTCATAGCAATATACCCTATAGATACAAGAGCCTTCATACAAACAGATATATGCACACCCATGTTTATTGCAGCTCTGTTTACAATAGCAAAAAGTTGGAAGCAACCAAGGTGTCCATCAACGGATGAATGGGTAAATAAATTGTGGTATATTCACACAATGGAATACTACGCATCGATAAAGAACAGTGACGAATCTCTGAAACATTTCATAACATGGAGGAACCTGGAAGGCATTATGCTGAGCGAAATGAGTCAGAGGCAAAAGGACAAATATTGTATAAGACCACTATTATAAGATCTTGAGAAATAGTAAACCTGAGAAGAACACATACTTTTGTGGTTACGAGGGGGAGAGGGAGGGAGGGTGGGAGAGGGTTTTTTATTGATTAATCAGTAGATAAGAACTGCTTTAGGTGAAGGGAAAGACAACACTCAATACATGGAAGGTCAGCTCAACTGCACTGGAACAAAAGCAAAGATGTTTCTGGGATAAAATGAATGCTTCAAAGGTCACCGGAGCAAGTGCAGGGATCTGGGGAACATGGTTTGCGGGGACTTCTAAGTCAATTGGCAAAATAATTCTATTATGAAATCATTCTGCATCCCACTTTGAAATGTGGCGTCTGGGGTCTTAAATGCTAACAAGCGGCCATCTAAGATGCAGCAATTGGTCTCAACCCAGCTGGAGCAAAGGAAAATGAAGAACACCAAGGCCACACGACAACTAAGAGCCCAAGAGACAGAAGGGGCCACATGAACCAGAGACCTACATCATCCTGAGACCAGAAGAACTAGTTGGTGCCCGGCCACAATCGATGACTGCCCTGACAGGGAGCACAGCAGAGGACCCCTGAGGGAGCAGGAGATCAGTGGGATACAGACCCCAGATTCTCATAAAAAGACCAAACTTAATGGTCTGACTGAGACTGGAGGAATCCCGGCAGCCATGCTCCCCAGACCTTCAGTTGACACAGGACAGGAACCATCCCCGAAGACAACTCAGCAGAAATGAAAGGGACTGGTCAGCGGGTGGGAGAGAGACGCTGATGAAGAGTGAGCTAATGATATCAGGTGGACACTTGAGATTGTGTTGGCAACTCTTGTCTGGAGGGGGGATGGGAGGATAGAGAGAGAGGGAAGCCGGCAAAATTGTCAAGAAAGGAGAGACTGAAAGGGCTGACTCAAGAGGGGGAGAGCAAGTGGGAGTAGGGAGTGAGATGTATGTAAACTTATATGTGACAGACTGATTGGATTTGTAAACGTTCACTTGAAGCTTAATAAAAGTTATTAAAAATAAATAAATAAATAAAAAGAAAAAAAAAAAGTACTACAAGAAACTATACCAAAATATGAAAAACAATCATCTCAAAATTTTGAAATTACGGGTAATTTTTTTTTAGGTACACTCTTCTGTTTTCCATTGTTTTCTTTTTAAACAGGAATTATATACAGAGTAAAAAAGAAGTTATTAAAAGTTTTGAAGTTATGATAAAAGGATTTAACCTGAATGTTAAACTTTTTTCAATTTGGTTTTTTTATGATATCATTTAACAGAGAATTACGAAATTTTAATTATTAACAGAGCTCAAGAAAAAGAACCTGAAAATGAGGTACATTTAGTTCAAATTTATAATTTATGTTTATCATGAATTGCAATAAAAAGGCTCCTCAGCAGAATTTCTTAAAGAAAATTAAGTATTTCCATCATCAGTAGAGTAAGTTTTCATTTCTCTACAACTCTCATCATTTTTATTCTCAGAAATGACATCAAAGTTGATGTCAACAAAGAGACCAGTTTACAAAATTAAAGATGCAATGGCCTGTGTGACACAATTTAGTACGTGAGTAATTTAGGAACACCCCAATTTAAATCAAGAATATATAATACAGTTATAGAAAATACATAGAACATAATTTTATGCATCAAGGATAGCTTAAGGAATATAAAATTTGAAGACCTCTATTAATAGTTGTCAAATATTAAAATATCCTGATAGCTATTAAAGATTCTGATGCCTAATTTCATTCCCAAAGGTTATGATTTAATCAATCCTTTTTTTTTTTTTTAACTGCCTAGATCCTTCAAATGTGCAGTCCTGGTTGAAAACCACTCCTATAAGCAGTCAAGGTCTCCAGGGGACAGATTTACAGGCGAAAATTTCTCCAGTGTTATGCACAGCTTTATAGTGTTGAAAACATTCTTAGAGGAGGATCAGTTAATGGCTAATATTATGAAAATTATCCTGTATTACTAAACACAGATAAGAGTGAATAGTTAAAGGAAGGCTATGATGATGTTTATCATTTAAGAAAATATAGATTACCTTAGGAATTCAAATTTTTGTCAAAATATTTGTTTCTGAAGGATCTAAAAAGTATATGAACCAGAGTTAACAATAATGTGAAGCTGCTAAGAATAAATGTATAGATTACTATCTAAAGTTTCCTGGTGCTGAGTTACTTGGAGTTCACTGCACACAAAAAAAGAAAGAAATTAAAAAGACCACCAAACTTTTAACCAGGAATAAACCTGGCTGATTTTCTACCCTATTAGCCTTATTGCAATATAATTTAGTATAACATGAACTAAGCACCAGTAGAAATTAGCCTTGGGGTAGAGAAAATGCAATTACTTGGTGTGCTGATTATTAGTGTTTAACATCCCCCAGTCACCCCCGCCCCATCCATACTTCCCCTTTTCTGGCTTGCTCTATGCCTGAGGAAACTGACCTCTGTGGACTACATAACTTGGGTTTCCCTTGCCTGATGGTTTCTGGAATTTTGAAAGAACAAAATTCACAGATTTGGTGACAAGGGTGTCTGTGGGACGATTATGTAGAAAAACCTCTTGGGATGGTCACAGAGTGTACGGTTAATTTGAGAGTACAGAAGTGATCTCTCAATGACAGATTAAAGAGAGAGAAGACAAAAGAGGATAAAATCTTGGATAATGCCAATATATATTGTAATTATTGTAATGTTATATATATGTTGTAATCACATACATTTAAGATTTAATTACATTTATATATATATTTACACACACACACACACACACACACATATATGTAAAACAGAAAAAGAGAAGAATAAGGGATGATTTCTGCTTTGGACCAAATGGTGAAATAGAAGCTATATTTTCTCTCCTACCTGACAACCAAAAAAAGACATAAAATGTATAAAACATCAGACTTTGGATTATAATTATCATTGATAAGAGACATTTATACTGTGCTTTTTTTTTTTTTATGAAAATACTGTTCATGGCTATTGATGACAGAGCCTATATCCATAGATCCATAGTTGAAGGGAATGCCAAATTTCAGAAAATGCTTCTATTTAAGTCCTCAATAATGCTACAAACTTCCCCAGATATCTAGCTGCAGTTCTTCCTCCCCTTTTGGTGGTAATCCTCAAATTTTACAACAAGTTAACTTTTTAACTTTTGAAGTAAATTGGTAGCTATTGTTTCATTTAAAATATTGACTATCTTGTTGTCCAACATTTCACATTTGCGACAATATTTAAAAGAATCTACTGTCTATTTTGTGGATTAATAATGTACCTTTGGCAGTAAACCAACACCAAAGTGTGAGGTGAAAGTAACGATGGCTTCGATAGTTAAGATTATCTGTCAGCTTGGCTGAGCCATGATTCTCAGTGGTTTGGAAGTTATTTAATGATGTAATCTGGCAGTTGTGTAATGATATAGTCATCCTTCATTTTGTGATCTGATGTGGTCATTCTCCATTTTCACATAACACCAATTTCACATAATAACCTGGTCTTTGGAACCTAAACATGTCGATAAATGAGGAAAGGGTGTATTCCAAAAGAGCTAAGAATTTGAGCATATAAAATACATAATATACACATATATTCACATATACATACACATATATATTCATATATAAATTCATTTATTAAAAAAACAAGTTGATTATAAAATCCATAAAAACAAGTACCTTCACACCACTTACCCAGAAAAAATGCACAATAATTGCATTTCAAGTAATTGCTATTTATTATCTGGGAAGAAGCAATGTCGAAATGATAGGGACTGGTTTCTTCTTTAAATTCCCAGTACTACAGAAGAAATAAAACATATAATTTCATTTCTTTTATTTGACTAAATTTATGCATTCACAGCTGTCATCTTAGATCTAAATAATATATATTACTATGTTTGCTAGTTTAATTTTGATTTAAAAAAATAATACTTTTTTTCTTTTCTTTTTTCTCTGCTTAAACATTCTCACCTTTGAGCAATGATATTTTAAAGCAGCATGTTCTTCTGTGATGCATTCAAGGTCACAGTCTTTCTACCCTTGCCTGCTGTACATAGAGCAATAAAACAGGTAATACTCTTAGTCAGTGGAGGTGCAGATCTCATTTCTGCTGAACATCTGTGCAGTATGAATCCCCATATTATACCCCAAACACCAATTTTTTGGTAATATTATCGACTTTGCTTCTTTGCATTTTTATTTGCATTGATATGACTCAACTGGGAAATGCCGTTGTTGAGGCATGCATGATTTTTAATGGCATGAAATGCAGGGAAAACCACACCACTATTAGGAAAATGTCAGTTTTAAGCAATGCAGTTTTTAATAAAAAGCAACTTAGAGAGACATTGAATATTAGAGAATAAGGTACTTGAGTATTTGGAGAATGACGCTTAGGAAAAAAAAAAACTCTTAGATCATCGTACCATAAGTGAAAATAAATCAATGTACGTGATAATATTAGAGAACTATGTCTTCTTTTCAGCTTCTGCACTCTTCTACCCAGAGATTTCGTTTACTTTACAGTTGATGTCTAAAATAGACACATTAGAATGATATAAATAAAACCAATAAATATCAGTGGATGAGAATTAGTAAGCTTAGCAATATACCCATTATTATTTTCAGGCTGATAAGTATTTGAATATTTTCTCTGAATTAGAACTTTCCTGTATTCAAGCATAGACCATTATTAAGATAAACAAAAGACAAGCGGGAAGACCTGTGATTTGCTCATGGTTCTTTCCTGATGACAATCATGAATAACCGTATTTGCAGTGGGCCCAGGGCATATAAATGAAACAGTTAGGTATGTAAAATTTGCAGAACAATTGGTGCATTAAGCTTGACTGCCCCATTTACTGGATAGGCAACTGATTCTTAGATTGTGTACCCAGGAGCACACCTATGTATGCCAAAGCCTCGGTCTAAAGTCATTTTTATAATAATAAGTATATAAACTGCATTATATGATACATAAAGAAAATCATAATTTACCTAGATCTTTTGTCCGCTAATATAACGTTCTATTTACACACACACACACAGTCAGAACAAGAGAACTCTTCCTTTTTGAGAACCACATTCAACAAAGACGAAATGCCTTTTTAAATTCAGAAACAGGCTTCCTTTAGGATAGAGTTTTGTGTTTAGTCAGTACCCCTCACACAGTAGACAGTAAACTGATACTGCTTGTGTGAAGCAGTGAATTAATATTGCTCTAAAATCTTTGCAAACCCTTTCAGAGAGAATGGATTGGTCTTCCTCGAGGCTCCCATAATGCTTAATTCGTAATGGTGGTTTGACATAAACCTTATTACAATTAGACATTTGTCTGTATTCCTTCATTCACAAATTGTGAACTCCTTAAAGAAGTAGAAAGAATCTTCAATAACTAGCAGAAATGAAATAGTAAATATTTTGTAAATAAGTTACCTGGATCCACGTTAGGTCGTGGAGAGAGATGAGAACTTCACAATGAACCATACGCTAATACCATCATTGTGCTGTTCCTAATTGAGCCTCTGCAGTGTGACTGAGATGTGGAAGACTTTGCCAGAGAAAAGTACTAAAGGTAATTATAAAATTGGAAACAAAATTCCTACGAGAAAATTTAATGTAATTAGTCACTTGCATTTCATTGGGGATAAATGCGAACGTGTACGAGGGTAAGGTCGTTAATAATAATCAATCTATGCGCATGAAATATGCCCCTTAGAGACAGTGCCACATGTTTACATTGCATATTTTCTTGTACCTTTGTGAGAGATAAATCTGTATTAAATAATAATTATCCAGTACAGTTATTCTCATTGATGAAATTAAATGCCCATTTGTTAGATTTTCATTTACTTTGAGTTATAAAGTCATACATGGAGGTATATTTTTGGCATTAAAATTATGTGTTAATTAAAAAGACTAATTTTACCTTTCTTTGAAGCAAAGCAATGTAGGATGCAAATAATTTTTTTTTTTCAACCTTCGAAGCTTCTGATTGTCATTGTTCCATGAATTGCTTTTATGGCTCTGCCTTATGCCTTAAAAGGCTATTTAAATTATTTCCAGATAAGGAAAGGACACTCTAAATTGTTTCTTTCAAAGCCACTGAATAAAGATAGTGAAACAAGCTACTCACTCATTAGATACTATCCTTCTCTGAGTATGGTGGCAAAAACATAGGTGATAGAAACAAATAAAATAAACCAGAGTGACTTTATGACTTACCAACAAAACATGTTAAAAATGAGAATTAAAGGGACATTCTTTAAAGATTTTATTTCTGTCACCCTAAAATAGTCAAACCCAGCTGTGGCCACTGACATTTTTCAGTGTTACAATCTATTTTCTCATGCTAGACAGAGGCTTGCGATTTTCTGAGTAGAGATGTTTGCAGATTTTATAGAGTAATAAAATATTCAAGGAATAGATTATAAAGCACTTGATAAAATTTTAGAGGCATGGAAATACCAAGAGACGTAGTCTGTTAGGAAAGGGAAACAGGCACACATACTGTCTCTATCTCCAGAAGCTTCCTTGGCCTTTTGGGGGGGCAGGGACTGTGAGACTGTGAAGAGGGTGAACCGAAAAAAAGAGAAAGGGAAAAAGGAGATGGGTGTACCCTTTCAGAAACACAGAGGTAATTGTCCCTTCTTTGCAAATAACTAAAGCATCGTGACTTCCTCTGACAATTCCTCTACAGTTTAATATTAAATAATAATCAAAAGTACTATTTAAACATTTTTTTCTTAAGGAAAACATTATTTTAAAATTATTGACTATTGGTGTAAAATTCTCATCTATTTCATTGTGTTGCTCTGTCCTACCGACATTATCTTAATTTTATGTTAGAGTCATCGTCTCTCATTTTTCTCCCATGATTTTAATGTCGTTTACCAGAAATGTCTAGTGTCCTCTGAATGAACATCTATGGTTTATATTTGTGTTTGTGTAAATTATTATTAAAACATAGAAATTGCTCATTTGTATGTAATGTCGAGAATACTTATTGAAGATGCAGAGAAAACTGCCCAAGGTAGAGGTGATTGGAAGGCACTTGGCAGAATGTACTGTTAGAGGGGTGGCAGACAGGTCCTTTGAAGCTAATGTACTCAGATTTCCTGGGGCTGAGACTGTCTTCCACAGAAGCAGCCTCTGAATGAGAAATATTTCTGTCTAATCCTGCTGAACAGATAAGTCTGCCAATTGAAACTGCAAAGTCCTGACAGCCAAGAGCACTGGTTTTGTAATGGCAAAAGACTGATGCTGAAATATCAGAAATGGCACAGCACTCTCTGACAGCAAGAAACTAACATTTTTGACAAGAAATAAAAGCCATGATCATTTCTAGTCAAACAAGGTGTCTGTCCATTCAAAGTATCACATTTACCTTCATTGGCAAAGCTCAAGATTCATTTCATAACTGACATATTCTTTTTTTTTTTCCACTTATCAAGTTTTAAAAACTTGCAGAGGTACATGTGTTTGACATGTTTTACCAGGTAGCAGCCTTTGCTATTTTCCTTTTCATAAGGATTGTAATAAAAATGAAGAATACCGGGTTTCCCCACTGTGTTCAATTACATTGCCACATTCATTTATAACATTTGCTTCTTCTAACCAACAAGTATCTGCACGTTTCAGAGGTTAAAGAAGTTTTTATTCCAACATCCATCAAATTTGAGCTCCTTCAGACCTTTTTTTTTTTTCCATTTTCTCTCATAACATATCTAGTTGTTACCCATTAACCTTAAATACCTGTATGATAGATCATACTATCTTGCTTGGCTAGATATAAATATGAGAAAGGAAAGTCACTATTACAAAATGTAAAACCAGAAAATTAGCCAAACCATAATGAAAGAAGAAACTGGAATTTATCTACAATTTAACTGACATTAAATATAGGTAATAATCTACTCACTCTGGGTAAATACTCTTGGATAATTTTAGGAGCCTTAGTGATAATTTATTAGAACTAAAGCGACACTCTTTGGGAAGCATTTTATTGCATGCAAAAGATATAGAGATTCTTCCCACTCATTTTAAGAATAATTGTCTAACAAATGCCTAACAGATAATAAACATCATTTTAGATTTTTTTAAATAGATCATGCATGTTTATTTTAATGTCGTGACAAGGAATGACATCTCTCATTTTTAAATTTAGATCAAATATATAAATTAGAATAACAATTTTAATCCAGTAAAGTTATGCTCATTGGTGAAATTAAATGGCTAATTTGTTAGGTTTCCATTTATTTTCAGTTGTACAGTCATAGATGGAGGTATATTTTATGCCATTAAAATTATGTGTTAATTACAAAAGACTATATTTTACTTCTCTTTGAAGCAAAGCAACATAGAATGAAAAATATTTTTTTTTTTCCTCTCACCATCTGTCACTCTTATCATTGTTCCATGAACTGCTTTAATGGCTATGCTGGTGGCACAGTGGTTAAGAGCTACAGCTGCTAACCAAAAGGTCAGCAGTTTGAATCCACCAGGTGCTCCTTGGAAACTTTATGGGGCAGTTCTACTCTGTCCTATAGGGACTCTATGAGTCTGAATCGACTCAAAGGCAACAGTTTTTATGCCTTATAAGGTGTATTTTAAAACATATCACAGTCAACTAAGCTCTTAAAAAGGAATCAAATTCTGATAAACAGTATATTTTATAGATGGTAACAAAAAAGTATTTCCATGTATATTTTTTATAGGGTCGCTATGAGTCGGAATCGACTTGACAGCACTGGCTTTTTTTTTTTTTTTTTTACTGGCATACCTATCTACACTAATAAATTTGTATATATTAGTAGAGCTTCAAATTTATAGCATAATGTAAACAGAATTTTAACAACTTTCACCTATCGTTTTCTTTGAGGCAGCCAAATAACATTATATGAACAAAGAAAAAGTGAGCCATTAAATAGGAGGTTTATCTTTTCTTATTATTGACGTTAGCTCAATTACATTCTATTATGAGCATGATAAACCCAAACCAAACCCACTGCTGTCAAGTTGATTCTGACTCATAGCGACCCTACAGGACAGAGTAGAACTACACCATAGAGTTTCCAAGGAGCCCCTGATAGATTCGAACTGCCAACCTTTTGGTTAGCAGCCATAGCACTTAACCACTATGCTACCAGGGTTTCCATGAGCATGATAAGTAAGACAAATCCCATTGCCTAAAAGCAGCATTTATAGAATGGTTAGGTGTCGTTGAAAATATGTAATTCAAATATAGTTTATGATATTTAAGTTTCCAGATACATGGTTTAAGAAGAAATCAGTCAATTTTTAAATCACTGTATCAGGCATATTTTAGAATATCGCTTGGTTCCATTTGATATACATGTAAGGTATGGGCAGGATTCGGGTTTTAGAATGAGCATGCATAACTGCGATTCAAGGCTGTGTAATTTATTAGCTCTGTTGTTCTTTACAAGTAGCAACTCTTTGGAATCTCAATTTTTCCACCTGCAAAACAGGAATAGTAGCAGTTTTAGCTTGAGCCTGAACTATATTCAGCACAGGGATTTACATAGGTCTGAGAAGGTTGGCATCAAGGAAAAGAGTAGACAAATACTAAGGAGAGTTTTAGATGCACGGGCTTGTTTTAGTTACAACTCTAAAAACTGGGGAAAGACTGTGTATTTGTTTCTTCCAAATGCAATAACGAAATACCACACACCGGGTAGCTTAAAACAACAGGAATTCTCTAATAGCTCTGGAGACTTTTTATTGTTCTTAGGTGACATAAAGTCCATTCCGACTCATAGTCACACTATATAAAGAGCAAGTTTCAGAATCTGTTCTGACATCTAATTTGGTCTTTCCTTTCTTTCCTGTCTTTTTAATAACCTTTTGCCTTTTACATGTATGCTGTCCTTTATGTCATCTTACGACTCATCTGGTCTTCGATCGTTAATATTCAGTGTGTCAAATCTATTCTTGAGATGGTCTCCAAATTCAGGTGGGATATACTCAAGATTGTATTTTGGCTCTCAAGAAGTTGTTTCAATTTTCTTCAGTTTCAAGTAGAGCTTGCATAGGAACAATGGATTGTCTATTCTGCAGTTGGTCCCTGGCCTTGCTCTGACTGGTATATTGATATTTTGCTTTGTCTCTTTCCACAGATGTAGTCAATTTGATTCCTTTTTTTCCCATCTGGTAAATACAACATGTAGAGTAGCTACTTATGTTGTTGAAAAGAGGTATTTGCAATGAATAAGTCATTGGTCTAGCCAAATTCTATCATATGATCTCTGGTGTCATTTCGTTCACCAAGGCCATATTTTCAAACTACAGACCCTTTTTCTTTGTTTCCAGGTTTTGCTTTGCAATCACCAGTAATTGTCAATGCATCTGGATTGCATGTTTGATAAATTTCAGACTGCAGAAGTTGGCAAAATCTTCAATTTCCTCAACTTTGGCATGAGTGGTTTGTGAGTGATAGTTGTATTAAGTGGTCTTCCTTGTAGTTTATGGATATTACCCCATCACTGACAGCATTGTATTTCAGGATAGATATTAAAATATTCTTTTTGACAATGAATGCAACACCATTCCTCTTCAGTTTGTCATTCCCGGCATAGTAGACCATGTGATTGCCTGATTCAAACTGGCCAATACGAGCCCATTTCAGGTCACTATTGCCTACGATCCTTGGTTGTGCAGTGGTTAAAGCACTCATCTGCTAACTAAAGTATTGGCAGTCCGAACCCAACAGCTACTCCATGGGAGAGAGATGTGACAGTCTGCTTCCATAAAGATTACTGCCTTGGAAACACTATGGGGCAGCTCCACTCTGTTTTATACGGTCAGTATGAGTCAGCATTGACTCAACAGCAACAGGTTAATGCCAAGAATATGGATCTTTATGTGTTCCATTTGGTTTTTGATGATTTCCAATTTTCCTAGATCCATTCCTCATATTTTCCACATTCTAGTTATTAAAGGATATTTACAACCGTTTCTTCTAATTTTGAGAGGTGCTACGTCAGCAAATGAAGGTCCTGAAAGCTTGACTGCATCCACATCATTAAGGTCAACTCTACTTTGAGGAGGCAGCTCTTTCCCAGTCGTCTTCTGAATGCTTTCCAACCTGAGGGGCTCAACTTCTGGCACTATATCAGACAACACTCCCCTGCTATTTACAAGGTTTTCACCGGTCATTTTTTTCCAAAGTAGATCACCAGATCTTTCTTCCTAGTCTGTCTTAGTCTGGAAGCTTCACTGAAACCTGTCCAGCATGGTTAACCCTGTTGGTATTTGAAATACTGGTGGCATAGCTTTCAGAATCACCACAACATGAAACCCACCACGGTATGATAAATTGACAAAAGCATGGTGGTTCTGGAGGCTGTTGTTGTTATTGTTAGGTGCTATTACATCAGTTCCAACTCAGAGCAACCCTATGTACAACAGAATGAAACAATGCCTGGTCCTGCACCATCCTCCCAATCATTGTTATGCTTAAGCCTATTTTTGCAGCCACTCTGTCAATCCATCTGGTTGAGGGTCTTCTCTTTTTTGCTAACCCTCTGCATTACTAAGCATGATGTCCTTCTCCAGGGACTGATCCATCCTGATACCATGTCCAAAGTATTGAGATGTAGTCTCTCCATCCTTACTACTGGAGACTAGAAGTCCAAAATAAATGTGTCAGCAGGACTATGCTCCCTCTGGAGGCTCTGCAAGAGCCTTTCCTACTTTCTCCTATTTTCTGGTGCTTATCAGCAGTACTTGGCACTTCTTGGCTGGAAGATACATTACTGCAATCTCTGCCTCTTTCTCTGTGTGCATGTGTATGCCTCCAAAACTTTTTCTCTTTAAAAGGACACCACTTATTGGGTTTAGTGTCCTCCCTAATTCAGTATGACTTAATTTCAACTTGATTACATGTGAGAGATCCTGTATCAAAAATGTCACATTCACTGGTACCAGGGATTAGGACTTCAATGTATCATTTTGGGAGACACAGTTCAACCTACAACAGAGTGGGCTGGCACCCTTATTATTTTTTATTGATCAGCTTGTCCAGCTCCCCTGACAAGTTTCTAAATGTTATAGTGATTGGCTTCACAAGAAAATAGGAAAGATCTGATTCCCACACAGATCCCTGAAATACTATGATGAAAAGATGGGTACAAAATTTTAGGTGAAAGATTATTGAACTTCATTCAAGCTGTTTTAGTAATATAGACCTTTGGTCTGCTCTTTCAAGGAATTTTTTTTTTTTCCAACACTTTGATTCCATGCTTATTTTGGGTCAGGCAATGTGATTTCTATTAATATTGACATCATTGAATAAAATATATTCTATATCATCTGTAGTTGAATTCAGGAAAGGAGGAAAAGTTATTGTAGATGAAGGAAACAACACATACAATAGGGTCTCTCTGCTTCTTTAGTGAATTATGAGGGAATTTTGAAAAGAAAGCAGTGGAAGAATGGAGCAGGGTCATAAAATTAGAGTGAAGATGCTATCTAGTTAATTGCCTATATATTTCTAGCTACGCTGTAAATCCAACACTGGGTAACTTTGCCTAAAAGGCTGTGATGTTTAAGGTTGTGTATCAACTTGGCTGGGCCATGATTCTCAGTATTTTGGGAGTTGTATACTGTTGTGATCACTTCCCTGTTGAAATCTGATACATGATCACCCCCATGATGTTACCTGTCGAGTGGTACTGACAGAAGCGGAGCCTATCACTGCTCTCTCAGCCTTCATTTCTCCACCCTCCTCTGCCTGCTTCCTTCCTGCTCACCTTGCTGGGGCTTTTGCTTGTTCAGTATCCTGCAGCTTGCTCCAGTTCATCTGGCCTCCAATTCTTGAGACTTGGATTGGTGGCTTGCCAGCGGTCTTGGTTGCTGATCTTGAGATTCGTCCATATTCATGGCCTGGAGTGGCACTGCTCTCTGGCCTGTCGATCTTGGTTTTGCCAGCCTCTGCAGTTATGTGGATTGTGGGTGGGGAAAATCCTCTTTACCGCCTCATAGACTTGGGATGTACAGCCTCAAGGGGCTGTGTGAGAGAGATTGAAATAAATCTGTGTGAGAGAGATTGATATAAAAGAGAGATTGATATAAATCTCTCATATATGTGTATATATATATGGAAACCCTGGTAGCATAGTGGTTAAGAGCTATGGCTGCTAACCAAAAGGTCAGTGGTTCGAATCCACCAGGCTCTCCTTGGAAACCCTATGAGGCAGTTCTACTCTGTCTTATAGGGTCGCTACGAGAAGGAATTGACTCAACAGCAACGGGTTTGGTTTTATATATATATATTCTGCTGGTTTTGCTTCTCTGGAGAACCCAGCCTGAGACAGAGACTTGTCCCTCTTTCTCCTTTTTCTGAGAAGACATGATTTTTAGTCAACCTGTGGGACAATAGATTTTGATTTCACTCTTTCTCATAAAAAGCATCTTATTTTTCTTATTACTACTACCACTAGCTATCTATATACCACTACCACTTACAGTATTTTAATAATAAGAAGTACTTCAACAAACTTATTGGGTCATTTTTCTGCGCTAGGGCCTCAAAATCCAAGCTGCACTTAAGAAATCATGAGTTTTTAGGGTCTCAGTATATGACTACCAATATTGCATCACCTCTCTTGAGCTCCAGACACATATTTCAGGCTGTGTATTAGTTATCACTATGTGGATATATCACAGGCATCTCAAACTCAACATGTTCAAAACTGAACATATTACTCCTGACCCTCTCTTTAATCATATCCATTCTTTGACCTAATGCTGTCAAGAATATTTTTAAACATATTTTTTATTATTTTCTCTTCATTCACACCTTTATTTATTTACCTCCAAATCTCTTTACTTCAGCCATGGTATTTTTCCCATTTTCACCACTTATTACACATGGTCAATTTTTTAATCACCATATAGTTCTCTCCCCCATGCATCTGTCAGTTTGTCATACTGTGGGGGGTATGTGTTGTTGTGATGCTGGAAGCTATGCCACCAGTATTCAGATACTAGCAGGGTTACCTATGGCAGACAGGTTTCAGCTGAGCTTCTGGACTAAGACAGACTAGGAAGAAGGACCCAGCAGTCTATTTCTGAAAAGAATTAGCCAGTGAAAACCTTATGAATAGCAGCGGAACACTGTATGATGTAGTTTGGAAGATGACCCCCAGGTTGGAAGGCACTCAAAATAAAACTGGGGAAGAGCTGCCTCCTGAAATTAGAGTTGACCTTAATGACATGAATGGAGTCAAGTCTTTGGGACCTTCATTTGCGATGTGGCATGACTCAAAATGAGAAGAATCAGCTGTAAACATTCACTAATATTTGGAACATGGAATGTACAAAGTGTGAACCTAGGAAAATTGGAAATTGTCAAAAATGAAAATGAAAGCATAAACATCAATATCCTAGGCATTAATGAGCTCAAAACGATGGGCATTGGCCATTTTGAATTGGACAATCATTTAGTCTACTATGCAGGGAATGACAACTTGAAGAGGAATGTTGTTGCATTCATCATCAAAAAGAACATTTCAAGCTCTATCCTGAAGTACAACACTGTCAGTGATAGGATAATACCCATATGCCTATAAGGAAGACCAGTTAATAGGACGATTATTCAAATTCATGCAGCAACCACTAAGGCTAAACATGAAGAAACTGAAGATTTTTATCAGCTTTTGGAGTCTGAAATTGATCGAACATGCAATTTCGATGCATCGATGCAATCAGGATGCATTGATAATTACTGGTGATTGGCATGCAAAAGTTGGGAAACAAAGAAGGATCATTAGTTGGAAAATATGACCTTGGTGATAGAAACAATGCCTGAGATCATATGGTAGAATTTTGCAAGACCCACCACTTCTTCATTGCAAATGCCTTTTTTTGCCAACATAAACCGTGACTATACATACGCATGGACCTTGCCAGATGGAATACACAGGAATAAAATCGACTACATCTGTAGAAAGAGATGATGGAAAAGCTTAATATCGTCAGTCAGAGCAAGGCCAGAGGCTGACTGTGGAACAGATCATCAATTGCTCATACGCAAATTCAAGTTGAAGCTGAAGAAAATCAGAGCAAGTCTAAAAAAAAAAAAATCAGAGCAAGTGTACGAGAACCAAAATACGACCTTGAGTATATCCCATTTAAATTTAGAGGTCATCTCTTCGGTCTTCCTTATGCATCGTCCAGCTTTCACATGCATATGATGCAATTCAAAATACCATGGCTTGGGTCAGGCGCACCTTAGTCTTCAAGGTGACATCTTTACTCTTCAACACTTTAAAGAGGTCCTTTGCAGCAGATTTACCCAATGTGATGCGTTTTTTGATTTTTCGACTGCTGCTTCCATGGCTGTTGATTGTGGATTCAAGTGAAATGAAATCCTTGACAACTTCAATCTTTTCTCTGTTTATCATGGTGTTGCTCATTGGTCCAGTTGTGAGGATTTTTGTTTTCTTTTTGTTGAGGTGCAATCCATACTGGAGGCTGTAGTCTTTGATCCTCATCAGTAAGTGGTTCAAGTCCTCTTCACTTTCAGCAAGCAAGGTTGTGTCATCTGCATAATGCAGGTTGTTAATGAGTCTTCCTCCAATCCTGATGCCCTGTTCTTCTTCATATAGTCCAGCTTCTTGTGTTATTTTCTCAGAATACAGATTGAATCCCACGAAAAATCCCAGTGCCATCGAATCGAATAGGTATGGTAAAAGAATACAACCCTGACGCACAGCTTTCCTGACTTTAACCAACCAGTGTCCCCTTGTTCTGTCTGAACAACTGCCTTTTGATCTATGTAAAGGTTCCTTGTGAAGGCATTAGCGAAAAAACAAAGCTCTAGAAATTGACGGAATATTAACTGAGATGTTTCAACAAAAGGATGCAACTCTGGATGTGCTCACTTGTCTATGCCAAGAAATATGGAAGACAGCTACCTGGCCAATCAACTGGAGGGGATCCATATTTATGCCTATTCCCAAGAAAGGTGATCCAACCAAATGAAGAAATTATTGAAAAATATCATTAATATTGCAAGCAAGCGAAATTTAGCTGAAGATCATTCAAAAGCAGCTGAAGCAGTATATTGACAGGGAACTGCCAGAAATTCAGGCTGGATTCAGAAGAGGACATGGAACCAGGGATATCATTGCTGATGTCAGATGGATCCTGAAATAAAGCAGAGAATACCAGAAGGATTTTTACCTGTGTTTTATTGACTATGGGAAGGCATTCGACTATGTGGATTATAACAAAACATGGATAATGTTGGGGATAATGGGAATTCCAGAACACTTAATTGTGCTTATGAGGAACCTTTATATAGATCAAGAGGCAGATATTCAGAAAGAACAAGGTGATACTGCATGGTTTGTAGTCAGGAAAGCTGTGCGCCATGGTTGTATCCTTTCACCATACCTATTCAATATGTATGCTGAACAAATAATCCGAGAAGCTGGACTATATGAAAAAGAATGGGGCATCAGAATTGGAGGAAGACTTATTAACAACCTGTGTTATGCAGATGACTCAACCTTGCTTGCTGAAAGTGAAGAGCACTTGAACAACTTACTAATGTAGGTCAAAGACCGCAGACCTCAGTATGGGTGACAGCTCAACATAAAGAAAACAAAAATCCTCACAACTGGACCAATAAGCCACATCATGATAAACAGAGAAAAGATTGACGTTGTCAAGAATTTCATTTTACTTGGATCCACACTCAACAGCCATGGAAATAGCAGTCAAGAAACCAAAAGATGCATTGCATTGGGCAGATTTGCAGCAAAGGACCTCTTTAAAGTGTTGAAAATCAAAGATGTCACCTTGAACTAAGTTGCTCCTGACTGAAGCCATGGTATTTTCAATTGCACCATGTGCATGTGAAAGCTGAACAATGAATGAGGAAGACTGAAGAACAATTGACGCCTTTGAATTGCGGTGTTGGCAAAGAATATCGAACATACCATGGAGAGCCAAAAGAATGAACAAATCTGTTTTGAAAGAAGTACAACCAGAATGCTCCTTAGAAGCAAGGATGGCGAGACTGCATCTTACACACTTCGGACATGTTGTCAGAAGGGATCAGTCCCTGGAGAAGGACATCATGTTTGGCAAAGTGCAGGGTCAGTGGAAAAGAGGAAGACCCTCAACGAGATGGATTGACACAGCAGCTGCAACAATGGGCTCAAGCATAACAAAGATTGTAAGGATGGCTAAGGACCGGGCAGTGTTTTGTTCTGTGGTACATAGGATCGCTACAAGTTGGAACCGATTCGACAACACCTAACAACAGTAACAACAAGGCTCTCTAGCTCTGTTTTATAGGACATGAGGTCATCTTAGCTCTAAAATCTTACCTGTGGACTGTGTCACCCACTAGCCCTCAGGGTAGCATTTGTCTACTGACTCCCTGCGCAGGTTTTCCCCTTCATTTCCTGAAGATTTTTAGCAGGTGGCTTCACCTTGGACTCTCTGTCATAATACTTGATTTCAGTATCCAGATATATAGGTTTCCTTATGCCTTGTCCTCACTGTTCCTTGATTTTATTTATAATTGCCTGGTTGTCTCCCTTCACCTAATCACTCAATCTTATCTATAATGATGCTCTAGATTTGTCATTGAAAATCCTCCATAATCTCATTTTCAAGCATATGGATTTCTATCTGTTATCTTACCAGGTGGCTCTGTTTCATGCTCTGACTCCAACAATTATTTAACCCCAATAGGACATGTAATTTATCCTTTTGCTATTCCTTATCTTCCTCAAGTCTTTACTTTTCTTTGTCAGCCTGATTACTATAGTCTTAAATCCATTGCAGTACTGCCATTATTATAACTTCCCTGTCAAAGCCCCTAATTTAGAAAAAAATGAATTCAACTTCAGCCCACTATGAGCCTTCACCATCACAGATGAATACACCTGAAGATAACATGTGAGCACACACACACACATTCCGATTTGTCATTCCTAATATTAAGGTGACTAACTTCAAATGGGCTTTGATCAATTAATTCTCACATTCTCTTAGATGACTATTTCATATTTTCACATCTCTGTTCAATCCTCCAATGCATCCTCATCCATTGTTACTTATAGTGAGTTAGGAAACACAAACCAAACCAGTTGCCCTCCAGTCCAACTCAAGGTGACCTATATGTGTCAGAGTAGAACTGTGCTTCATAGGGTTCTCAATGGCTAATTTTTTGTTCTTCCAAGATAAGTCTGGCTGCAACTCAAACTGCTACCCTTTCAGTTCATACCTGAGTGTTTAACAGTGTTTTCTACCCAAGGAAGTATATAGCTAATTATCTAAATTCTATTTCAAGATGACAGCAGAAGCAAATAAAAAAGAACTTCACAAGCTTCCACCATCACATCCACTGTCCTACGTCAAGAACTATATATTCTTTCTTCATTTCTGTTACTGACCTCAAACTGCCTGTGACCCTATCTAAGACCAAAAACTCCATTTGTGTATTATATTATGTCTTGTCTATTCAAGAACATCTCTGCATCTACTGTTAGTTCATTGACATCAATGCCAATCCCTGTTACATAAACTATATCATCATTCAAAAATGCTGAAATTTATTCTGTGTTAAATGAAATCATGTCTTTACTTCACCTAATTTACTACAGACAAGGTTTCCAGTGACTACCCTCCAAATTCATCAAGGACTCTAATTTTACCCCTCTCAGTCTCTCTTGAAACCATTTAATCAGGTTTTTGCTGCCATCACTTCACTGAAACTGCTCATTAGACTTGCCAATAATCTCAGTGATGTTTAATGCTATGGTCAATATGAAGTCCTCATTTAATTGACCTCTCATCAGCATGAATTACCTTCTTTCCTGAAAAAATTGAATCACTCTGTGTTCAGGAGCCCATATTATCTTTTTTTTATCCTATATTATTGTTCTTTTTTAAGCCTCCCCACCCCACCTTTTTGGGGTTATTTCTCATCCCATTATTCCAGTCTTCAAACTCTTCAGTTTTTATTTTTCATTCTCTTCCAGTGATCTCATTCAGTTTCATGGCTGCAAATACCATCAATATGCTGAGAACTCCCAAATTATAGACACAAACCAGGCCTTGCTCTTGAACTACACATCCGCGATTTTTTACTGCCAACTTGACATTTCTCCTTGTTTGTGTCTCATGTCCTAAATCCTAGAGTCAACTAGTTTAGCTCCTTACTCACTCCATATGTAATTAATCAATAAATTCTGTCAGCTAGACCACTTCTCACCACTTCCACTGCTATCAGCTGGTCCAAGGTGCAATCATCTCTAACTTTGATTATTGTGATAACATCCTACCTGGTCTTCCTATTTCTGACTTACCTCTCATTTCAGTCTGCTCTCAATGCAGCAACCCATATGATACTATTGAAATGCAAATAAAATTGAGTAACTACATTGCTCAAAATTATTCAGTGACTTCCTATTTTTATTCAGGTAAATATCAAAATTCTTATAATGGTCCACCCATCTGGCTTTTGCTTATTTCTGTGATCTTACCTCTCATCCCTCTACCTTAACTTACTTTATCCTTACCCTTTTTACCTTAACTCATTCTCTTAGATGTTTACTTAAAAGTTACTATGTCAACGAGGCCTTCCCTGACCACACTTTCAAATTTCAACCTTACCCACCACAGTGCTCCATACTTCCTTACTTTATTTTTGGCAATGTTATTTATCACCACCTGATTACTGCATGTCTCACTTGACTTTTTTTATGTATTTTGTCTCCACCTTCGCTGCTCATCTCTCACTCAGAATGTAAACTCCATGAGGGCAAGGATTTTTATTTTGTTTGCTCTTGTCTAGAACAGTGCCTTTAGATACACACTTAATGTTTATTGAATAAATAAATGAATGAAGAAATGATCATGCCTGAAGACAATATTAGGCACTATCATAATTTGTGAAAATGCCACACGTTTATCTATAGTCTTTTGCTCACCTAGAGAAGGAAGTAGAGGGTCATGACTACCCTAGGTGTGGGGATAGGAAAGAAGCTTGCAGAGGTATAGCTGAATTGACTTAAGCCACTGAAAACTGAGCCTAAAGAAGCCATCAACATAATAATTTAACCATCACTACCCTTCCCTTGGGAGTCATCTTAAATATTGACCATAGCACTGGACTTTCTGCATGTGGAATGGTGAATTTATTAACTTTGTTTTAGATAGTTTAAAACATCTGTAACTGCAGAAACTGGAGTGTGAGTTTCAGGGATTTGTTGGGATATACTTTTATCCATGGTTCAGAATGATATTTTCTCCCTTCTGTTTATTAATAGAAAGCATAAATTCATTTTTGTAGCTCACTTTCTGCAAGTATATATAGCACTGCACAAGTCCATTTTGTTAATACCTAATTTACATAGGACTAATTTGACATTTTTCTAAATAAAGCCATGAAGATATTTATACTTAACTAATCACAGAAAAAAAAAAAAAGTGTTTAGCAAAATATTTGGGATCTCATGGTGACAGCATAATTCAGTCATCCTCCCTGATGGATAAGCAAATGTAGTGCAACGTGATACAAAGAGATTGAGTGAACAACATTCACTCCCAATTGGTACATAAGTGGTCCTAGTGGTCCACATAGTGAGGAAAGATAGCAGCCACATTGGCAGACTATAGGGTTAACAGTAGAACCATATTAAGCCATTGAGAGGTTTTTGGGTACTAAAAGAAACATGATACAATGTCTGATTTGGGTTATTACAAAGACTCCTGACTCTTGTTTCTAGATTCTAAGCCTAGATATGCTCAGGAGAGCATCAGGGTTTTAATGGATCAGCAATTAACACAAAAACTCTCAGGAATGTTTCAGGATGAAGGATGGTTTGATCCAGCATACGGTGTAAACAGAGGCCTGGGTATATGGCCACTTGGTGCAGGAGAGCTCTGAGGACACAGATGGGGAGGGGTTAAGCACGTGAGATAAATATGGGCCTGCCCGATTTATATTAATTGCAAGAAACTTGGATTCCTTGTGTCTCCTAAGTCTGCACTGTTAATTTCCTATTTCCCAAAATCCAGTTTATGAACACATGAATTTAGGAAAACTTGGCAGGATCCCAACATTTTTTTCCAGGCTTATAGCTGAATCTAACCTGTATTTACAGACACACCCCCTGTACATTTAATGAGGACAAACACCTTTTGAATAAATATTTTAAACACAAGAAGAAACATTTCAAACCCAAATGTTCATAACAAAATTATATCTCCACACACAGTGATAAAAGATAGTGGAGTAGAATTTCAAACACCAATTGAAAGAATTTCAGTGTTTTACACCCCTCACTCTATCTTTGCCCCTCCACATAGATTTTAATTTGATGATAGACTACTAGTATCTTAATTTATGAAAATATCGTACAAAACGTGATTGAAATGATTAGAATTCCAAAATATGCTATTTCAATTTTCAAAAGCAGTAGATTTTTCTCAGAAGCAAAGTGCAAATAGGAAACCATTTGATCCACTCAGTTTAGCTCTTACAGCCAGTATGAAGTCTGAGCTTTTAGATGATGACTGAGACACTTTCAGTGGATTCAGGGTATTTATCTCATTTTTTTTTTTTTTTTACCCCAGTTTCTATTTCCATTGTTTTTCCAGTATGTAGATAGCATTATCACTTCAGTATTACAACCAGAACTGTGACCCTCCAATTACATGCAGTCAGACTTCAGGCTTGTATTTGTTGGGCCCAGGGCAGAAGTGACAATAAAGGTCCACATCCTGTATGTCCAAATATTGAACAATTCTACATTGACAAGTAGACCTTCATAACACTTAGAGATAAATAAAGTTCATATGCAGAATTCCAAACCCCTAAGATTTCTTTGGAGCCCTGAAAGTACAGTGGTTAAGAGCTCAGCTGCTAACCAGAAGATACGTAGTTCAAATCCACCAGCTGCTCCTTGGAAATCCTATGGGGCAGTTCTACTCCATCCTGTAGGGTCACTATGAGTTGGAATCAATTCGATGTCAACGGGTTTGGTTTTTGGTTAAGTTTTCTTTCACCAGAGTCTGTTAGCCAATGGGAGCCATTCTCCTGGCCCAACACCTACCTTTCTTGTTTCCCAAGTCCTCATTCCATTTTGAACACAATGTACACATCCATAATCATGTACATGGGTATGGCTATCTGGTTCTGCAGTCCAAGCTCTGTCAGTACTCATGAAAGCAGCTACCCTTTTTCTGGCCTCATGCTTAATGATGTAAACATTGAAATTGAGCAGGCCTTGGAATTGGGCTTGGGGCCATTTGGACAAGGAATTAAGGGGTCTCAGGTACCTAGAGAAGGTACCAAAAATGATCGAATGCTCGGTTATTAACAAAAAGATTTTCAGTTTGAGTTCATCCAGAGGCACTTCAAAAGAAAGGCCTGGTGACCTACTGCTCAAAATTCAGCCACTGAGAATGCCGTGGAGCAGAGTTCTACTCTGACACTCATGTAATTACCATAAGTTGAAATGTACTCAAAAGCAAGTGGTAACTGGTAGATACCTGGGGCATGTTCTAGAAGGGGAAGGCATGTGATAAGATGAACATGCCCCCTTTGTCCCTGGAGACTCTTTGCCACATGGGGAATAGAACTTCCAAAGATGACCGTGAGACCTTTACCCAGGTTTAAAGGTAACATGTTTAGGCCTAAGGTTTCGAGGATATTTCTAAACAACAAATATATTTCTCAGTTTTACTGGTAGGAGTCAGAAAACAACAGACATGAGATCAAGATAATTAACAGACACTCTTTGAATTCTTTATTATTATCTATTATGCTATTATTACTACTCTGATTTGTAATACTGAAATTTAAATATCAGTTTTGTAGCTCTTGATTTTTATCCCTCTTTTTTCCATTACCCAAATTCCTCAAATTCTTCTTGTGTAGAGATGCCACTGAGTGGGGAATATTAATAGGACATTTATGAAATGTGACTGATAGAGTAATTGAATTCACATAATTCATTTAACTGATAAGAAAATTGTAATAGTTTCTAGAGGGTCTTATATATGTCTTTTCTCTATTTCTGTGCCAGATTTGATTACTTCACATAAGAGAATGAGTAGGGATATTATAAAATACAGCCTTAAGGAAAAAATAGATTATTTTTTATCTCATTAGTTCAGCTACTTCTCCGAAGTTATGCATGTAAGAGTATGATGTTTTAACAATATATTTTTTAAAAAAATCAAAATCAC
The DNA here is from genome assembly GCF_030014295.1 of Loxodonta africana. Taxonomy (NCBI): domain Eukaryota; kingdom Metazoa; phylum Chordata; class Mammalia; order Proboscidea; family Elephantidae; genus Loxodonta; species Loxodonta africana. The sequence continues at coordinate 173,448,844 of NC_087344.1, read as the reverse complement.
AGTTAAATTGTGGAATCTAAAAATTGTATCCACAAAAGCTCAATTTAGCTTTGTAGCATTCAGATGTACTTATTAAATTATTCATGTTATCGTTATTGTTAGTAGCAGTTAAGTAGATTCCAACTCATGGCAACTCTGCCTAGCAAAAATAGGACCAACCAGCTTCCTTATACTTCTCATTCTGACAAAACTGTAGAAATGCATCAAAGATGCAATCATCCGGAGCCTTGAATCTCACCAGTACTTTTTCTATTTTGGGTAATATTTCATGTATTTCTATTGCCACCTCACACATGGATTAGCAGTGCTTTCTTTACTACTGGAAGCAGGGTTATCAACATTTCTAAGATTAACTAGGCTTGAAAACCAATTTAGAAAATTCATCCTTAAAATTTTCTTTTTCTAGAAGTACTCTCAGTATGAAATGCCTTAGGCTGAGTTCTCCAGAGAAGCAAAACCAAGGAATTGTGTTATATATACATATATAATGTATATATACATATATATATACATATACACAGACACACATATATACACACATATAAATACAAGTATAAATATAAATACATATATATATATATATATATATATGCCTGTTGCCTTCAAGTTGATTCTGACTCATAGCTACCATAGAAGACAGAGTAGACTGTCCCATAGGGTTTCCAAGGAGTGGCTGGTGGATTTGAACTGTTGAAATTATTGGTTAGCAGCTGAGCTCTTAACCACAAGTAACTGGATAATGTGGTTATAGCTGCTGAAAAGTCCTAAGTCCGTGGGTGAGGTTGGAGGCTTCTCCAGACTCATGTAGCTGCAGAGGCTGATGAACCCAAGATCAGCAGGTCAGACAGCTTGCTGCTGGCTCACAGGCCGTGAAGCCCAAAGAAGCCCAAGATCCATAGATATACTGCAGGCGGCTGGCTTAAGCCCCAAGAAACGGAGGTCAGATGTTGATGAGCAGGACCCAGAGTGAGCAAAAGCCATTAAGCTTTTCCAGAATGTACAAACATACTGGATGCAGGCCACGCCTCCGATGAAACTCCTCTTACAACTGATTGGCTGATCACATCAGATCACATCATGGAGGTGATTCCATTACATCACAAAATGGAGGATAACTACATCATTACATATCTGCCAAAATACTTCATTAAATAACTGCAAATCCACTGAGAATCATGGCCCAGCCAAGTTGACACAAAACTTTAATCATCCCTAAAACCAAAGACTCAAGAAAGCAATTAGTCCAAGAACTAATGGCCCACATGAACTACAACCTCTTCTAGCTTAAGATCAGAAGAGCTAGATAATGCCTGCCTACTACTACTCACTACTCTGACAAGGGACACAATAGAAGGTCCTGGTTAAAATGGGAAAAACATGTAAGTCAAAACTCAAATTCAGAAAAAAGACCAAACTTACTGGACTGATAAAGACTGAGGAACCCCTGAGACTATCACCCTAAGACACCTTTTTATCCTGGAACTGAAGCCCCTCCCAGAGGTCACTTTTCAGCCAAAGAATGGATTGGCCTATAAAATTAACAATAACAACTGTGATGAATGTGCTCCTTAGAATAATCAACTATACTAGATCAATCGGGCAACATTTTCCCAAAAGCAAAAATGAGAAAACAAGGAGGAGCGGGGAAACTGGCGTGATGGAAACTGGAAGGCAGTGTAGAAATGGGGAGAATGCTGACATATTGCAGGAATAGCACCCAATGTCATGGAGCAATCTGCGTATGAATTGTTGAATGGGAAACTAATTTGCTAATAAGTTAGCACAATAAAATGTTAAAAAAAGAGTAAAAAAAGAAATATACACTTTAAAAGAGTAAATCGTGTGGAATATGAATTACAACTCAATAAAACTGTTTTACAAAAAAGAAAAAAAATCTCTGCAGCCATTCTTGAGTGACTTTACTTTGGAATTATGTAAGAAGTGGAAATGGGAGAGTCGACACCAAGAGAGGTGACTAACTTGTCAACCTAAACAAAAAAAGTACATATGTGTAGATATTACCATTTAGTCAATCCATTAGTCAATGGATTATAATCCATTAACTGATAAGAAAGTGGAGCAATAAAAACAGAATATAAAATATTTCATATGCTGTGAGTTAAACAAAAAAAAAAAACAAACCCAGTGCCATTGAGCAGATTCCAACTCATAGCGAGCCTATAGGACAGAGTAGAACTGCCCCATAGAGTTTCCAAGGAGAGCCTGGCAGATTCAAACTGCCGACCCTTTGGTTAGCAGCCATAGCACTTAACCACTACAACACCAGGGTTTCCATACTGTGAGTACAACCCTGTAAATATAAATACACACTAATTAAAGTATGAGTAAACCAAAAACCAAACCCATTACCATCAAGTCAATTCCAATTCATAGTGACCCTATGGGACAGAGTAGAACTGCCCCACAGGGTTTCCAAAGCTGTAAATCTTTATGGAAGCAATTGCCACATCTTTCTCCCATGGTGGGTTTGAACTTCTGACTTTTCATTTAGCAGCCCAGAGCTTTAACCACTGAGCCACTAGGGCTCCTTAAAGTAAGAATGCATACTTATTCAATTTTATGTGTAAAAATGTAATCATTTTTATTTAAAATTAGGATGTTAGGGTAAGATTAATGTTTTATTTTCTTTAATGTTACCATAATGTTACTTTAAGCAATATGTTTTTGAAAATAAAATTTAAGATACTACTTAAAAAAAAAATCTATCTTTATGTATAGATACATAGTAATTAGCTTACCAGGATAAGACGTACTTACATTTAGCTTTTGATCAAGATTCCTGGGTAACCAAACACTTGGGAAGGAAGCAGGGCTTTGAACCAGTTTGAAACTGTTCTCCTGCATGGATCCCGAAAGTTTTAGGAGCCTGCTGAGGGAGACTGGCTTATAGGCTGGACTGTGGAGACTGACACACATTCAAAGCAGTATGGTCACTTGCCACCTTTGAGAGGCGTACTGCTGTTTGTTTCCTCTAGGGTCAAAATCTATACGCAACAGATTCTCTTGCTATGCAACCCATACACTGGCCTCGTTTACATCAACAGTTACTGAGCCATTCCTGAACTGTTTCATACTGGCTTGACGCCCTGGAAGGAAGCAAAATCACAGCTGTCTCTCGGGGGAAGTAACCTCATTTTCTTATGCAAAGCCTGATGAGATTTCCTTTACTTCCCTATAGAAACTATCAGTGCCATCCTGACACCTGCTCATTGAGCAAAGTTTGCTGTTTGATTCCTCCCTTCTATTATCCCAATCTTTTCTATGTTTGTGCTTATTGCGATTGAGGCAGAATGAAATTTTATTTAAAAACCAAGTTTTTTTTTTTTTTTTTTTTTTTTAATCACCCACTATATTACTATGGAAACCCTGGTGGTGTAGTGGTTAAGTGCCACAGCTGCTAACCAAAAGGTCAGCAGTTCGAATCCACCAGGCACTCCTCGGAAACTCTATGGGGTAGTTCTACTCTGTCCTATAGGGTCACTATGAGTCAGAATCGACTCCACAGCAATGGGTTTGATTTTGGGGTATATTATTATATTCTGGACATTTTGAAAGATGCTAGGGATGCCAAGATGAAGGCTAACATTGCAAGGTTATAAAGAATATGTCATTGGATACACATAAGCCTAAGTACAAACAGTATCTCCGTACTTAATGGTTCTGTGTACCTAGGCAAAACTATAGAAGGGACAAGTGAAGAAGGAATCAAATGCCCCTGGGATGTTGTTTCTGAATTCCCTTATTTAATAAATATTTCTAAGCACTTTCCATGAGCCCATTATAAGCCATATGTTCTAGACACTGGGGTATAGCACTGAGCAAAAAAGATAAAAGTATTTGCCTTCATGGAGTCCCTATTCTGGTGATGGGAGAAAGATAGACAGTAAACAAATAAAATAACTAAAATGTATTCTGTTAGAAGTTGATACCTTCTGAGGAAAATAATGCAAAGAAGGAGGATATGGAGAGCTGAATAGGGTGGGTGCTTTTCTTGCGGTGATCAGAATTTTAGATAGAGGTGACATTTTTTTTTTTCATTAATTTTTATTAAGCTTCAAGTGAACATTTACCATTCCAATCAGTCTGTCACATGTAGGTTTACATACATCTTACTCCCTTCTCCCACTTGCTCTCCCCCTATTGAGTCAGCCCTTACAGTCTCTTGTTTCGTGCCAATTTTGCCATCTTCCCTCTCTATCTTCCCATCCCCCCTCCAGTCAAGAGTTGCCAACACACTCTCCAGTGTCCACCTGATTTAATTAGCTCTCTCTTCATCGGCATCTCTCTCCCCACCACTGACCAGTCCTTTTCATGCCTGTGTCATCAGACGTTCTGGGGAGCATTGTCTCTGGGATTCCTCTAGTCTCAATCATACCATTAGGTATGTTCTTTTCATGAGAATTTGGGGTCTGTATCCCATTGGTCTCCTGCTCCCTCAGGAGTTGTCTGTTGTGTTCCCTGACAGGGCAGACATCGATCGTGGCCAGGCACCAACTAGTTCTTCTGGTCTCAGGATAATGTAGGTCTCTGGTTCATGTGGCCCTTTCTGTCTCTTGGGTTCTTAGTTGTCGTGTGACCTTGGTGTTCTTCCTTTGCCTTTGCTCCAGGTGGGTTGAGACCAATTGATGTATCTTAGACGGCGGCTTGTTGGCATTTAGGACCCCAGGCGCCACTATTCAAAGTGGGATGCAGAATGTTTTCATAACAGAATTATTTTGCCCATTGACTTAGAAGTCCCCTCAAACCAAGTTCTCCAGACCCCAGCCCCTGCTCCGCTGACCTTTGAAGCTTTCATTTTATCCCGGAAACCTCTTTGCTTTTAGTCCAGTCCAATTAGGCTGACCTTCCTTGTATTGAGTGTTGTCTTTCCCTTCACCCAAAGCAGTTCTTATCTACAGATTGATCAATAAAAAGCCCTCTCCCTCCCTCCTCCCCTCTTTGTAACCACAAAAGTATGTGTTCTCCGTTTTTTCTATTTCTCAAGATCTTATAATAGTGGTCTTATACAATATTTGTCCTTTTGCAACTGACTCATTTCGCTCAGCATAATGCCTTCCAGATTCCTCCATGTTATGAAATGTTTCAAAGATTCGTCACTGTTCTTTATCGATGCGTACTCTTCCATTGTGTGAATATACCACAATTTATTTACCCATTCATCCATTGACGGACATCTTGGTTGCTTCCAGCTTTTTGCTATTGTAAACAGAGCTGCAATAAACATGGGTGTGCATATATCTGTTTGTGTGAAGGCTCTTGTATCTCTAGGGTATATTCTGAGGAGTGGGATTTCTGGGTTGTATGGTAGTTCTATTTCTAACTGTTTAAGATAACGCCAGATGGATTTCCAAAGTGGTTGTACCATTTTACAATCCCACCAGCAGTGTATGAGAGTTCCAATCTCTCCGCAGCCTCTCCAACATTTATTATTTTGTGTTTTTTGGATTAATGCCAGTCTAGTTGGCGTGAGATGGAATCTCATCGTAGTTTTAATTTGCATTTCTCTAATGGCTAATGATCGGGAGCATTTTCTCATGTATCTGTTGGCTGCCTGAATATCTTCTTTAGTGAAATGTGTGTTCATATCCTTTGCCCACTTCTTGATTGGGTTGTTTGTCTTTTTGTGGTTGAGTTTTGACAGAATCATGTAGATTTTAGAGATCAGGCGCTGGTCTGAGATGTCATAGCTGAATATTCTTTCCCAGTCTGTAGGTGATCTTTTTACTCTTTGGTGAAGTCTTTAGATGAGCATAGGTGTTTGATTTTTAGGAGCTCCCAGTTATCTGGTTTCTCTTCATCATTTTTGGTAATGTTTTGTATTCTGTTTATGCCCTGTATTAGGGCTCCTAGGGTTGATCCTATTTTTTCTTCCATGATCTTTATCGTTTTAGTCTTTATGTTTAGGTCTTTGATCCACTTGGAGTTAGTTTTTGTGCATGGTGTGAGGTATGGGTCCTGTTTCATTCTTTTGCAAATGGATATCCAGTTATGCGAGCACCATTTGTTAAAAAGGCTATCATTTCCCCAATTGAGTGACACTGGTCCTTTGTCAAATATCAGCTACTCATACGTGGATGGATTTATATCTGGGTTCTCAATTCTGTTCCATTGGTCTATGTGCCTGTTGTTGTACCAGTACCAGGCTGTTTTGACTACTGTAGCTGTATAATAGGTTCTGAAATGAGGTAGAGTGAGGCCTCCCACTTTCTTCTTCTTTTTCAGTAATGTTTTGCTTATCCGGGGTTTCTTTCCCTTCCATATGAAATTAGTGATTTGTTTCTCTATCCCCTTAAAGTATGACATTGGTATTTGGATTGGAAGTGCGTTATATGTATAGAGGGCTTTTGGTAGAATAGACATTTTTACTATGTTAAGTCTTCCTATCCATGAGCAGGGTATGTTCTTCCACTTAAGTATGTCCTTTTGAATTTCTTGTAGCAGAGTTTTATAGTTTTCTTTGTATAGGTCTTTTACATCCTTGGTAAGATTTATTCCTAAGTATTTTATCTTCTTGGGGGCTACTGTGAATGGTATTGATTTGGTTATTTCCTCTTCGGTATTCTTTTTGTTGATGTAGAGGAATCCAAGTGATTTTTGTATGTTTATTTTATATCCTGAGACACTTCCAAACTCTTCTATTAGTTTCAGTAGTTTTCTGGAGGATTCCTTAGGGTTTTCCATGTATACGATCATGTCATCTGCAAATAGTGATAGCTTTACTTCCTCCTTACCAATCTGGATACCCTTTATTTCTTTGTCTAGCCTAATTGCCCTGGCTAGGACTTCAAGTACGATGTTGAATAAGAGCGGTGATAAAGGGCATCCTTGTCTGGTTCCCGTTCTCAAGGGAAATGCTTTCAGGTTCTCTCCATTTAGAGTGATATTGGCTGTTGCCTTTGCATAGATGCCCTTTATTATGTTGAGGAATTTTCCTTCTATTCCTGTTTTGGTAAGAGTTTTTATCATAAATGGGTGTTGGACTTTGTCAAATGCCTTTTCTGCATCTATTGATAAGATCATGTGGTTTTTATCTTTTGTTTTATTTATGCGATGGATTACATTAATGGTTTTTCTGATATTAAACCAGCCTTGCATACCTGGTATAAATCCCACTTGATCAGGGTGAATTATTTTTTTGATGTGTTGTTGGATTCTATTGGCTAGAATTTTGTTGAGGACTTTTGCATCTATGTTCATGAGGGATATAGGTCTATAATTTTCTTTTTTTATAATGTCTTTACCTGGTTTTGGTATCAGGGAGATGGTAGCTTCATAGAATGAGATGGGTAGTATTCCATCTTTTTCCATGCTTTGAAATACCTTCAATAGTAATGGTGTTAAGTCTTCTCTGAAGGTTTGGTAGAACTCTGCAGTGTAGCCGTCTGGGCCAGGACTTTTTGTTGGGAGTTTTTTGATTACCGTTTCAATCTCTTTTTTTGTTATGGGTCTATTTAGTTGTTCTACTTCTGATTGTGTTAGTTTAGGTAGGTAGTATTGTTCCAAGAATTTATCCATTTCTTCTAGGTTTTCAAATTTGTTACAGTACAATTTTATGTAGTAATCTGATATAATTCTTTTGATCTCATTTGGTTCTGTTGTGATGTGGTCCTTCTCGTTTCTTATTCGGGTTATTTGTTACCTTTCCTGTTTTTCTTTAGTCAATCTAGCCAGTGGTTTATCAATTTTGTTAATTTTTTCAAAGAACCAGCTTTTGGCTTTGTTAATTCTTTCAATTGTTTTTCTATTCTCTAATTCATTTAGTTCAGCTCTAATTTTTATTATTTGTTTTCTTCTGGTGCCTGATGGATTCTTTTGTTGCTCACTTTCTATTTGTTCAAGTTGTCGGGACAGTTCTCTGATTTTGGCTCTTTCTTCTTTTTGTATGTGTGCATTTATTGATATAAATTGGCCTCTGAGCACTGCTTTTGCTGTGTCCCAGAGGTTTTGATAGGAAGTATTTTCATTCTCGTTGCTTTCTAAGAATTTCCTTATTCCCTCCTTGATGTCTTCTATAACCCAGTCTTTTTTCAGGAGGGTATTGTTCATTTTCCAAGTATTTGATTTCTTTTCCCTAGTTTTTCTGTTATTGATTTCCACTTTTACTGCCTTGTGGTCTGAGAAGATGCTTTGTAATATTTCGATGTTTTGGATTCTGGAAAGATTTGTTTTATGACCTAATATGTGGTCTATTCTAGAGAATGTTCCATGTGCGCTAGAAAAAAAAGTATATTTTGCAGCAGTTGGGTGGAGAGTTCTGTATAAGTCAATGAGGTCAAGTTGGTTGATTGTTGTAAGTAGGTCTTCCGTGTCTCTATTGAGCTTCTTACTGGATGTCCTGTCCTTCTCCGAAAGTGGTGTGTTGAAATCTCCTACTATAAATGTGGAGGTGTCTGTCTCGCTTTTCAATTCTGTTAAAATTTGATTTATGTATCTTGCAGCCCTGTCATTGGGTGCATAAATATTTAATATGGTTATGTCTTCCTGATCAATTGTCCCTTTTATCATTATATAGTGTCCTTCTTTACCTTTTGTGGTGGATTTAAGTCTAAAGTCTATTTTGTCCGAAATTGATATTGTTACTCCTCTTCTTTTTTGCTTATTGTTTGCTTGATATATTTTTTTCCATCCTTTAAGTTTTAGTTTGTTTGTGTCTCTAAGTCTAAGGTGTGTCTCTTGTAGGCAGCATATAGATGGCTCGTGTTTCTTTATCCAGTCCGTGACTCTCTGTCTCTTTATTGGTGCATTTAGTCCATTTACATTCAGCGTAATTATATATAAATAAGTTTTTAGTGCTGTCATTTTGATGCCTTTTCATGTGTGTTGTTGGCCATTTCATTTTTCCACATGCTTTTTTGTGCTGAGACGTTTTTCTTAGTAGATTGTGAGATCTTCATTTTCATAATGTTTAACTTTGTGTTTGTTGAGTCTTTACGTTTTTCTTGGCTTTTTTCTTGAGTTATGGAATTGATATTCCTTTTTGTGGTTACCTTATTATTTACCCCTATTTTTCTAATTAAAAACCTAGCTTGTATCCTTCTATATCGCCTTGTATCCCTCTCCATCTGGCAGTTCAATGCCTCCTATATTTAGTCCCTCTTTTTGATTATTGTGATCATTTATCTATTGATTTCCATGATTTGCTGTTATGTGTATTACTTTGTTTATTTATTTATTTTTTAGAATTAGTCTTAATTTGTTTGTTTTTGTGCTTTCCCTATTTGAGTTGCGTTCTGTTTTGTGACCTTGTATTGTGCTAGTACCTGATATTATTGGTCATCAGGCCAAACAATCTCCTTTAGCACTTCTTGCAGTCTTGGTTTAGTTTTTGCAAATTCTCTAAACTTGTGTTTATCTGTAAATATCTTAATTTCTCCTTCATATTTCAGAGAGAGTTTTGCTGGATATATGATCCCTGGTTGGCAGTTTTTCTCCTTCAGTGCTCTGTATATGTCGTCCCATTCCCTTCTTGCCTGCATGGTTTCTGCTGAGTAGTCTGAACTTATTCTTATTGATTCTCCCTTGAAGGATACCTTTCTTTTCTCCCTGGCTGCTTTTAAAATTTTCTGTTTATCTTTGGTTTTGGCAAGTTTGATGATAATATGTCTTGGTGTTTTTCTTTTTGGATCAATCTTAAATGGGGTTCGATGAGCATCTTGGATAGATATCCTTTCGTCTTTCATGATGTCAGGGAAGTTTTGTGTCAGGAGTTCTTCAACTATTTTCTCTGTGTTTTCTGTCCCCCCTCCCTGTTCTGGGACTCCAATCACCCGCAAGTTATCCTTCTTGATAGAGTCCCACATGATTCTTAGGGTTTCTTCATTTTTTTTAATTCTTTTATCTGATTTTTTTTTCAGCTATGTTGGTGTTGATTCCCTGGTCCTCCAGTAGTCCCAGTCTACATTCTAATTGCGAGGGGGCTGCTCCTCCAACTTTCTATTGCGTTGTCCAATTCTGTAATTTTATTGTTAATCTTTTGGATTTCTACATGCTGTCTCTCTATGGATTCTTGCAACTGATTAATTTTTCCACTATGTTCTTGAATAATCTTTTTGAGTTCTTCAACAGTTTTATCAGTGTGTTCCTTGGCTTTTTCTGCAGTTATCCGAATTTCATTTGTGATATCTTTAAGCATTCTGTAAATTAGTTTTTTATATTCTGTATCTGATAATTCCAGGATTGTATCTTCATTTGGGAAGGATTTTGATTCTTTTGTTTGGGGGGTTGGAGAAGCTGTCATGGTCTGTTTCTTTATGTGGTTTGATATGGACTGCTGTCTCCGAGCCATCACTGGGAAACTAGATTTTCCAGGTAATCAGCTAAAAAAAAAAATGCCGTCAGATCCCTATCTGAATTCTCCCTCTGGCTCCGGGTATTCGGATGTTAATGGAGCTGCCTGGGGAGGGTGGGGGAGGGTGGGGGAGGGATCAGAGAGCTGGGAGTGTAGCACCACAGAATATAGAGTTGAACACCGCGTTCACAGTCTGCCCCCGTCCGCCAAAATCTGGGCGGGATGGCTTCCCGGCTAGGACACTGCTTTCCCTGCTCGGAGACCAGTCACTTCCTCCCGGGGACTACTCCCTCCGGTGCGCGGCACTGCTCGCGTGCACTGGGTGGGCGTCTCCCGCACGAATGGGTGGGTCCGCCCCCAGGGTCTATTCAGGAGAATATAATTGGACCCCGCGCTCTCGCCCCGCCCGCGCATGCGCCCAAATCCCAGTGGAATGGCTCCCCGTCTGGGACGCTGTTTTCCCTGCTTTGAGACCAGTCACTTCCGGGGATCTCTCCCTCCGGTTCGCCGTGCGGCACACGCTGACTGGGTGGGTGTCCTCCCGTACGAACGTGTGGGCCCCGCCCCGGGGTCGCTTTAGGGAAATATAGGTCACCTCCCCCCCACTCGCGCCCCGCCCGCTTCCTGCCAAACTCCCGGCAGGACTGGTCCCCAGCTGGGACGCTGTTCTCCCCGCTCCAATATCAGTCACTACCTCCCGGGTGCTTCTCCCTCCGGCTGCTCCACTACGCTGCCCACGCCAACCAGCTAGACTTCCTCCCGGGATGGGTTCGGGGGGGAAGGCCTGGGCCCCCCGTCTGTGAGGTCTGCCCCCCTGGGCTCTGCCCCAGATCGGGCTCCGAAGGTCACCTGCCTGGTACGCTGGCTCCTAGTTCTGAAAACGGTTGCTGTCTGCCCACATTTGTTCATTTTCCGTCTCTAAGTCTGTGCTTGTTGTTCAGAGTTCGTAGATTATTATGTATGTGATCGATTCCCTTGTTTTTCCGAGTCTTTGTTGCAAGAGGGATCCGCGGCAGCATCCACCTAGTCTGCCATCTTGGCCCCGCCTCTCTAGAGGTGACATTTGAGTAAACAGCTGAGGGAGGTGAGGGAAAAGCCATCCTCTTAATCTGCCTGAAAATCATTCCAGGTTGAAGAAATGGCAAATGTAAAGGCCTTGAGATGGAAGCATGCCTTTCAGATTCAAACATCAATAAAACTAGCCTGGCTAAAAAAAAAGGCAGAGTGTGTATAAAATCACCTGTTTAAGTTTTACCAAGATAACTCTTAGTACATCATTGGAACAAGTCCAAAAGCAGGCAATGACAGAAGACATGTCAAAAATTATTTAATTAACCCAGAGGAGAGATGAATGTGGCTTCAACTAGGAACATAACATAGATGTAATGTGGTTGAAGCCTTGTTGTATATTGAACATAGAGTCAACATGTTTTACTGTAGGAATGGATGTAGGTGTAAGATGAAGAGAGGAACCGTGGGTGATTTCCAGGCTTTTGGCTTGAGGATTGGAAGAAGTGGTTTTGTATTTACTCTGATCCAAATAATTGCAAAGGGTAAAGATCAGGGGTACAGTTCTGTTCTGCTTTAAAGAACAGATATTTTCTCACCTTTCTGGAGGTCAAAAGTCCAAATCAAGCCTCAGCTATTTTGATTCTTTCCGTGGGCATCTCTACTAGTTTCTTTGGACTCCCAGCAATCTTTGGCTTTGGTATTCTTGTAGAAAATTCTTATATGGCATCTATATTTCCTTTGTGTGTGTCTATGTCTATTCTGCTTTCTTTATAATTTATGTGTGACTACTTTTAGGACCCACTCAACACTGGCATGACCTCATAACAAAAAGAGGAAAAACATAAACAAACTCCTATTTTCAAGCAGGATCACACCCAAAGGTACAGTGTCCAGGACTTCAAGGTGTGTTTTTTGGGGGAAACAATTACATTCAAAACAGTGAGTAAGTACTAGGATACACAAGTGTAGGGGTCAGGGAATAGGTCTGGATGGATATTTAACTTTGGAAGTTATTAGCCTAGAGAAAATATTTACAATGAGTAGGTAAGATTGCTAAAGAAGTGACTACAGACGGAGGGGGAAAGAGTATTAGGACTGATCCCTGGAAGATCAATGTTTAGAATCTGAAGAGAAGAGGAGGAGCCAATAGACAAATTAAGAAAGTGCAGTTGGAGTGGTGGGAGGGAAATGAGAAATATATCATGTCCTAAAAGCCATGGTTCAAAGAGGAGGGAGAATAACTGCTATCATAGATTGAATTATGTTCCCCCAAAATGTGTGTATTAACTTAGTTAGGCCATGATTCCCAGTATTCTGTGGTTGTCTTCCACTTTGTGATTGTAATTTTATGTTAAAGAGAATTAGGGTGGGACTGTAACACCCTTAACAGATCACATCCTTGATCCAACCTAAAGGGAGTTTCCCTGGGGTGAGGCCTGCAGGACCTTTTATCTCTTAAGAGATAAAAGGAGAAGGAAGTTCGGGACCTCATACCACCAAGAAAGCAGCCAGGAGCAGAGCATGTCCTTTGGACCTGAGGTTCCTGTGCTGATATGCTTCCAGACCAAGGGAAGATGGATGAAAAGGACGTTCCTCCAGAGTTGACAGAGAGAAAAAGGCTTCCCCTGGAGCAGATACCCTGAATTTAGATTTTTAGCTTACCTTACTATGAGGAAATAAATTTCTTTTTGTTAAAGCCATCCACTTGTATTTTTGTTATAACAGCACTAGATAACTAAGACAACTGTTTATAAGTAAAAGAAAAAAAAAAGTACAAATTAAGAACAGATTAATGGATCTCATTCTGCTTCTTTCTTCATTTTCCCATACTGGCATCCTCCACATGACTGGAAACACAACCGTTAAAGGTCCTGTATGTCACATTTTTTCCACCGCGGAAACTGAACAGCTTCTCAGGCTTTAGTTCAAAATATCCTGAGGAAGGTATCATCTTCCAGTTACATAAATTTTGGCCCATGGGAACAGTGTCTCTAAGATGCTGGAGTGCCAATTTTGACTTTCTTTTAATTGCAACTCCCAAGTCATTGTTATAGTGCAGTAAGGAGAATTCCTCACAAAAAGTTACATTTTTTTTACTTAAATAGTTCTGTTGTTATGGCCTTGCTTCTTCAATCTGTATGCTGAACAAATAATCTAAATACTCAGAGTATGTGAAGAAGAATGCAGCATTAGGAGTGGAGGGAGACTCCTTAACAACTTGTGATTTGCAAATGATAGTACTTTGCTGCTGAAAATGAAGGTGACTTGAAGCACTTACTGATGAAGTTGGTCAAAGACTACAGCCTTAAGTATAGATTACACCTGACCATAAAGAAAACAAAAATCCTCACAACTGGACCAGTAAACAACACCATGATAAACGTCGAAGAATTTGAAGTTGTCAAGGATTTCATTTTAATTGGATCAACAATTAACACCCACGACAGCTGCATTCACGAAATCAGAATACATATTGTATTGGGAAATTTTGTGACAAAAGACCTCCTTAAAGTTCTAAAAAGCAAAGATGTCACTTTGATGACAAAGGTGTGCCTGACCCAAGCCATGGTCTTTTCAATCACCTCATATGCATACAACAGCTGGAAAATTAAGAAAAATATAAGAATTGATCCACTTTAATGGTGGTGTAGGCCAAGAACATTGAACGTACAATGGACTCTCAGAAGAATCAGTAATTCTTATAAGAAATACAACTGAAATGGTTCTTAGAAGTGATGATGGCTACAGTTCACTTGCTTACTTTGAACAATGCTTCATCAAAGACCAACCAGGGGAAAAGAACATCATGTTTGGTAAAACAGAGGATTAGTGAAAACTAGATTGACACAACAGCTTTAATAACAGACTTAAGCATATCAAAGGTCATGGAGAAAGCACAGGACAGCACAGTGATTCAGTCTGTTATATATAAGGTTGTTGTGAGTCAGAGCTGATTGATGGCACCTAACAAACAACTATAATGTTTATTACCTAAGATGAGTTTACCATATACATAGACTTCCCTTTCTTTTCTCTTTCAGAATAGCGTGTGCTTCTGATAATTTCATATTGGTGATTTTGTTAGGCAGGTAATGATCTTCAATATCTCTTCAAATTAGACTCCTAGTTCTCCTTCTGGGTGCACTGACCTTCAGGCCTGTACTGCACTTTAACTATCTGACTAATCCTTGGTTTCTCTCCTCTTGGTTCAAACTCTCTTATCATTAAGAGGCCTCCTGACTTCTCTACCTGTTCTGCCTGATGTAAACTTGCTTTGAGACTAAGTAATATTCTCAGTAAGGAGCCCTGCTGGTGTAGTGGTTAAAGCGCTCAGCTGCTAACAAAAAGTTTGGCAGTTCAAACTGCTTACATAAAGACTTATAGCCTTGGAAACCCTATGGGGCAGTTCTGCTGTGTTCTATAGGATCACTATGAGTTGGAATTGACGACAGTAAGTTTGGTTTTGGATTTAATGTCCTCAGTAATTTATTAGTTTGCTTTCTCAACTTCATCTCCTTCTACAGGATGTTTCTATTTTCCCCTTTTGAGATGGGGTTTTATTCTCTTGTCTCTTCAAGACAAAAATGATCAAAATTATACTTAAAACAATCTTTTAGTTTCTAATACCTTCACCTCTTTTTTTTTTTTAGAGTGTCTCTCAGAATCCTATGGGTTGTTCTGTTTCCATTTTACTCAAATGTTCTATTTCCTTACTCTCTTAATATGATCGTTGCCAAATTTTTCTTTCTTTCTTTCTTTTTTTATTGTAATTCAGATGAAGGTTTACACAGCAAACTAGTTTCTCATTAAACAGTTAACACACATATTGTTTGTGACATTGGCTGACAACCCCACAACATGTCAATGCTCTCCCCTTCTTGACCTTGGGGTCCCCATTACCAGCTTTCCTGCCTCTTCCTGCCTTCTCATTCCTGCTTCTGAGCTGATGTGCTCATTTAGTCTTGTTTAGTTTTATGTACCTGTCTAACTTATAGGGTTGCTATGAGTCAGACTCGACTTGATGGCAATAGAAAATCTCTGGCTGAAGGATGTACCTCAGGAGTGACTTCATTACTGAGCTGAAAGAGGGTCCACTTAGGGCTTCTCCAGTCTCTATCAGACCAGTAAGTCTGTTTGTGTGTGTTTGTGTGAGAATTAGAAGTTTGTTCTACAGTTTTCTCCAGCTCTATCTGGGACCCTCTATTGTGATCACTGTCAGAGTAATTGGTGGTGGTAGCTGGGCACCATTTAGTTGTACTGGACTCAGTCTGGTGGAGGCCATGGTAGTCGTGGTTCATGAGTCCTTTGGACTAATCTTTCCCTTGTATCTTCGGTTTTCTTCATTCTCCCTTGATCCAGATATGTGAGGCCACTGGAGTATCTTAGATCATTGTTCAGTCTTTTAAGATCCCAGACACTACTCACCAAAGTAGAATGTAGAACATTTTCTTTATAAATTATGTTATACCAATTCAGCTGGATGTTCCCCGAGACCATGGTCCCCACAGCACTTAGCCCAGAAATTCAGTCCCTCAGGAAGTTTTAATGTGTCTATGAAGCTTCCATGACCTTGTCTTGGACAAGTTGTGCTGGCTTCCCCAGTATTGTGTATTGTTTTACGTTTCACCAAAGTTATCACTTATCCATTGTCTATTTCCTTCAGATCTTAGAGACGATATAAACTCAATAACAAATACAGTGAAATAAAAGATCTAAATTAAAACTTAAAACAATGTTATGAGATAATTTGCCAAGCACCGTGGTGATTTCATGGCTGGTTCTTTCCAGTAAGTACTCATTGTAAGAAAAATTCTACAGTTTATAGTCTCCCTTTATCTAAACAAATCACGTAACTATGTTTGGGCAAATGAAATATGAGAAGAAATAATCTGTACAACTTTTGAGTTAGGCTTTAAAAAAAGAGTCAATTTGTAAGGGGGAGAGGGAGAACTTGCACTCAGGAAGAGAAAGAGACAGGAGGTGGTGACATTCTTCAATAAGAGGGTCCCTACAGGGGCCCCTGACGGGGCAGTTAAACATTGAGCATTCCAGCCCTTAAAAGGTCAACAAAAGGGAAGGTGGCCTCATGAGAAGAGGACGGGATAAGAGAAAAGGGTATAAAGCTCTAAGAAAACAACTGTATCAGGGCTCTCAGACTCTCCCTCTAAGTAGCCCGCTTGAAGCTCCCTGGTCAAGTATACTTTCACTATTAAATCTTTGCTAGCTAATAAACCCCTGCTTGCTTGGCACTATTTGTCTCAGTGTTTGAATTCTTTCCTACACCAAAGACAAGAACCAAGACTATCCCCCAGTAACAAATTGAGTCCCTTTTTCCAGCTGGTGACAGTAAGAGTAACCATCTTAGATTTAAAGGTGGAAGTCACATGCTGAAAATAAAAGAGCTGCCTAGCCAGCCAAGACTTTAGAAACAGACCACTATGCTAAACTGCATACAAACCTCAGGACTTTTGTGTGAGCAAGAAGTAAAATTCCAGGGAAAAGTTAAATTTCAGGAGAATCAAAAGAAATATATAGCTATAAACCAAATTATTTTATACGGATGATTGACTACTTTAAAACTGAATAGCTTTTGGATTGTCTGGAAATTACAGGCCTCTGGGTTTTATGTACTTTAATAGCAGAGAGTATTATCATCCTGATTTTCTGCTGAACATGGAAGATTCAAAATAGTGAAAGGATGAAGCAGACATTTTACTCATTTCATTTCTGCTGCCACGCACGAGGGTGCAAGAATCAAACTCAGTGCATTAGTTTTTTTTTTTTTTAATCTAGGATAACTTCAACTGAAAAATAAGTTTAACTATCTTACATCATCAAACAAATATCATATATTTAGCCAAGGACTATTAATAACAAGTTTTGCTTTTTGAAAAATTGAACTGCTTGTGATTTTGAATACTTTATTTTTAAAATGTACAAATAATCCTTGTTCTTTTTCATGAGAACACTTTAAACTTGGAGTTTCAATTAAATACAACAGATTGTGGGATGATTTCCAAAAACAGGTAACTTTTATTTTCATTTAATAAACCAAACCAAACCCATTGCCATTGGGTCGATTTTGACTCCTAGCAACCCTATAGGACAAAGTAAAACTGCCCCATAGAGTTTCCAAGGAGTGCCTGGTGGATTTGAACTGCCAATAGTGTTATAAAATGATTTTCAATAGACATCCCAGTAGACTTTCCTAATGTGAGAAAAGTATAATTCCTACTTTATTAAAATGAATTGCCCAAAGAAAAATCGTTATTTGATATTTTATTTCTGCAAAGATTAATAATATTAATATCTTTGGTTACTAGAAATAACTTTGACTATCATGAAAATTTATTAAAGAAGAATTCAGCAAATCAAATTAAGTGCAGTATATTGTGGTGGCACAGTGGTTAAGCATTTGGTTGATAACCACATGGTCATCAGTTTGAACACACCAGTCAATCTACGGGAGGAAGATATGGCAGTCTGTTTTCCTAAAGATCTACACCCTTGGAAACACTATGGGGGCAGTTCCACTCTGTGCTATAGGGTCACTATGAGTTGGAATCAACTCGATGACAAAGGGATTTGGGATATTTTGACAGTAAAAGAAGAAATAAGTTCGACTACACTGAACATAGGAGTCCCTGGGTGGTACAAACAGTTAAGTGCTCCACTACCAGCTAAAAGACTGGCAGTTGGAACCCGCCCAGAGGTACCTCAGGAGACAGGCTGAGAAATCTGCTTCCAACACATCAGAGGCCTTGAAAACCATATGAAGCAGTTCTACTCTGCACACATGGAGCTGCCATGAGTTGGAATTGATTCAATGGCAACTAAGAACAAAACTGAACATCTAAATAATGGGGGAAAAAAAAAGAAACTAGCGTATTTGAGAAATGAGACAAATACCAGTTCGAGGTACTGAGTTATTAAAATATTTTGTTGTTGTTGTTAAGTGCTGTCGAGTCAGTTCTAACTCACAGAGACCCTATAGGACGTAATAGAACTGTCCCACAGTGTTTCCAAGGGGTGGCTGGTGGATTTGAACTGCTGACCTTTTGGCTAGTGGCTGAGCTCTTAACCACTATGCCACTAAAGTATATACTAAATAAATCCTGTGGCAATTGGTTCAGATAATGGAGAAGTAGATAGGCACACGCATTTTCCCATGAATAAACATTATGAATTGTGGGATAATTTATATTTGAAGGCATTGGAGAATGAGCAATGTTATTGTTATTAGGTGTCATTGAGTTGGTTCTGACTCATAAAGACCTCATGTGCAACAGAATAAAACCCTAACCAGTCCTGCACCATCCTCACAATCTTTGCTATGTTTGAGCCCATTGTCATAGCAACTATGTCAATCCATCTCATTGAGTCTCTGCCTCTTTTTTGCTGACCCTCTACTTTTCCAAGCCCAATATCCTTCTCCAGGGACTGGTCACTCCTGATAACACATCCAAAATACATGAGACGAAATCTTGCCATCCTAGATTCCAAAGACCACTCTGGCTGTATGTCTTTCAAGACAGATTTATTTGTTCTGGCAGGCCATGGTATATTCAATATTCTTCACCAACACCATAATTCAAAGCCATCAGTTCTTCTTCAATCTTCCTTATTCATTGTCCAGCTTTCTCATACATATGAGGTGATTGAAAATACCATGGCTTGAGTCAGGTGCATCTGAATCCTCAAGATGACATTTTTGCTTTTTAACACTTTAAAAAGGTCTTTTGCAATGGATTTACCCAATGCAATATGTCATTTGATTTCCTGACTGCTGCTTCCATGGGTGTCAATTGTGGATCCACATTAATGAAATCGTTGACAACTTCAACATTTTCTCCATTTATCATGATTTTGCTTATTGTTCCAGTTGTGAGGATTTTTGTTTCCTTTTAGTTAAAACTTTTTCATGTATGGTGGTACATATAGTGACCCCTTGATTTTTCAGCCTCTGGGGTTTATTGGGAAACTCCTGTCCCACTGACTTTGCATGCTGATGAAAGGGGGTGGTATTTATGACTAAATAAACAGGCACACAATGATTCAGCGTGCTTCCGTTAATGAAAACATATAGTATCAACAAAAAATTCTAAGCAGAATATAATGAAGTTTGAAGGGAGTGTAATCCATACCAAAGGCTGTAGTTGGTGATCTTCATAAGTTATGTTCCAGGTTCTCTTCACTTTGAACAAACAAGATTGTGTCATCTGCATATCACAGGTTGTTACTGAGTCATCCGCCAATCCTGAGGCCATGTTCTTCTTCATATAGTCCAGCTTCCTGGATAATTTGCTCCCCATATAGATTGAATAAGTATGGTGAAAGGAGTCAGAGTTTAGAATTTTAGCCCTCCAAGTAAGAGTGTTCAATAAATATTTTGAGCTTCCTAAAAATTAACACAAATACAGAAACTAGGCATGGGAATTAATATTAAAAAATAAGCCAAGGGTCGGCTAGTTCAAGGTGAACTTTCAGTAATTCATCTGCCTATTATATTAAAAATCAGTATTTAGGAAAAAAATCATAATCTAGAAAGTTTCTAAAACATTTTATTCACAGTGTCTAGTTTACAATAAAAATACTTGAAAAGAAAAGAAAAATTGCAATTCATAGTTAAGAGAAAAAGCAATCAATAGAAATATAACTTTAGATGACACAGATATTGGAATTAATGAACAAGAACTTTATAGGTGTTATATTCAATATGTTCCAGGCTTAAAAGAAAAGATGGGCATAGAAAAGTAAACAATAGAGAGTCTCAGAAGAGAACTAGAGTTTACGAAATCTAGCAAATAACTTTTAAAACAAAAATGAAATGTCTGAAATGAAAAATTCCTTTGATGAACTTAACAGCTATTTGGAGATGGCAGAAAACAAAGTCAGTGAATTTGAAATAGATTAATAATCTCTGGGATAATATCAATCAGTCTAACATCTGTGTGATTTTAGACCCAAAAGTAGAAGAGAGAGAGAGAGAATAAGTGAGGAAAAAAAAAAAAAATTGGAGAAAAGAGGTATATTTGAAAATATCTAAACTAGGTGAAAAACATAGATTTACAGAGCCAAGAAGCTCATAAAACCCTAAGAAGGATAAAAACAAAGGAAACCACACCTAGGCACATAGTAGCCTGCTCAAAGCCAGAGATAAGAAAATCCATGAAAGAAATCTGAGAAAAGCAACATATTCAAACAAGGGAACAGTGACAACCAATCACTCAAACAGCAAGCAGAAGAAAATGGATCTTTAAAGTGTTCTTAGAAAATAAAGAAGGAAAGAAACTTAATCTAGCCTTTACACCCAGCAAAAAATATCCAAAAAATAAAGGTTAACTAGGGAGATTTATAAATAAACAATAGTTGAAAGGATTCTTGGCTGACAGAATTAGACTTAAAGAGATACTAAAGAAGTACTTTGGGCAGGAAGGGCATGATAACAGATGAAACTGTTAGCAACAAAGAAAGGAATGAAGGATGAAGGGCACTCAAATAAGCTAAATATCTTGTTAAGTATATATATATATTTCTGTATGTATATATATGCATTTTTTTTTTTTTTTAGAAAACTGACTTTAAAACAAAAGTCATGACGTTCTATTTTGAAGTTTATAACATTTGTAAAGGAAACCCTGGTGGCATAGTGGTTAAGTGCTACAGTTGCTAACCAAAGGGTCGGCAGTTTGAATCCACCAGGCACTCATTGGAAACTCTATATGGCAGTTCTACTCTGTCCTAT
The DNA here is from genome assembly GCF_030014295.1 of Loxodonta africana. Lineage (NCBI taxonomy): Eukaryota > Metazoa > Chordata > Mammalia > Proboscidea > Elephantidae > Loxodonta > Loxodonta africana. The sequence continues at coordinate 173,427,779 of NC_087344.1, read as the reverse complement.
AGGGTTGCTATGAGTCGGAATCAACTCGACAGCACTGGGTTTTGGGAACATTTGTAAATATTTAAATATATGACAACAGTGGCATAAAATAATGGGCTGATAAATGGGTATATTAGAAGATTGTTAGGTATTAAGTGAAGTGATAAAATTTTAACTATAAGAAAGCTGTGACAAATAAAATGTGTATTGTGATCCTTCGAACCACCACCAAAAATTATGAAGAAATTTACTGGAATGTTAATAGATGAATTAAAATGGAATGCTAAAATATATTGAGTTAGTTCAAAACTTCAGTCACTGTTAAGAAAAAGAAATGCAAATACTTACAGAAAATACTTGCAATATATATTGGCAAAATATTTGTATTTAATATGTATATAAAGTACTCCTACAAATCAATAATAAACAGACTTCTTTTCATTTTGTTAAAAAGTACACCATGTATCCACCCCGTGAACTAGCAATTCCACTCCTAAGCACTTACCCTAAATAAATGAAAGCATATTTCTACAAAAGGTCTGGAATAAGTTTGTAGGATCCTTTTTCATAAAAGTCATACATTTCAAAATAGCCCAAAGCCCATCAATAAATGGATAGATAAATTGTGGTATATTCACTTAAGAGAATACTACTCAGAATTTAAAAAACAAAAACACAAAATTCCCACACTAGTGCTACAACGATATGAATAAATTAAATAAGTATTTTCAGCAAAAGAAGATGATCACAGGAGATTTCACACTGTGTAACTCCATTTATATGAAGCTTGAGGAAAGGCAAGGAATTTTGAGAGTGGCTTCCTGATGAGGCAGGAGATTGACAGAAGGGAATACAAGAAAACTGTATGGGGTGATGTAAAAATTCTCTGTTTTTGATAAGGGTTTTACTATTTACTGACTCCTCATAAGACTCATCAGGTTTTAAGATTAAAGTCTATCATTTTATTTTATGTAAATATTACCTCAATTAAAATAAAAAATTAGATCTTGCAGTTTTGCTTGACTTCTAAACTTTTTTTTTTTTCTTTGCTATTACTTTTGTTGGGTCAAACGGTTTTTAAATTCGCATTCCACCAGCTTAGAAGAAGACAGATTCATATATTTTTACTTCATTATTGCTTTCATTTATTATTTTTAAAGCATTGATAATGAACATGATAGTCTACAAATAAAGCTCACACATCAAAGACCTTATAATTCAAAAATGAGAGAGATATTGAGGCCAGGAAATGCCATGCTGTAAATGTGAGCAAATACAAGGTTAGTTTACATCTGTTTTCTTTTCCTTTTCCCTGCATTTTTTCTTATCATATTAGGAAAATAAGTTACCATTTAAAAAGCTTTAAGGAGAAAATTCACAAATAAGAGAAGCACATAGGCCTGCAGAGGTGGAGGTTTATAGAGGCTATCTATACAAAGGAAACCCTGGTGGTGCAGTGGTTAAGAGTTACGTCTGCTAACCAAAAGGTCGGCAGTTTGAATCCGCCAGGCGCTCCTTGGAAACTCTATGGGGCAGTTCTACTCTGTCCTATAGGGTCGCTGTGAGTCAGAATTGACTTGACGGAAGTGGGTTTGGTTTTGGTTTTTGTTTTATCTATACAATGCCTATCTGAACACCTAAAGGAAAGTGAAGGGAGTCTGCATTTTTACATTTGCTATTATATATCCTTTACCTGGATACATATATATATGTATATAAATATATGTATACACACACACATATATATGTATATATACACATATATGGAGCTCTGGTGGTGCAGTAGTTAAGAGCTTGGGCGCCAACCAAAAGGTTGGCAGTTCGAATCCACCAGTCGGTCCTTGGAAACCTTGTGGGGCAGTTATACTCTGTCCTACAGTGTCACTATGAGTTGGAATGAATTCAAAGGCAATGGGTTTTTGGTATATATACATACATATATTATATTATATAATATAATATATATTATATATATTATATTACACGTTTTCTTTACTAAAACTTTATTAGGCATATGCCATCTCAGCGGTTTTCTATTTGAGTAAATTTGAATTTCTGAAGTTATTTAATATATGTAAAGTTATTAAAATATGTTTTTGATTTTCAATTTATAAAATGAGAATAATGATAAGAAATCATCTTACAGTGCTGCTATTTAAACATTGCTAGAAGAGGCTGACACATTACTAGTCTATACAACTTTTCTCTTATTGTGCAAATTATTAAATTCATCATAAACTTTCAGCAGTGTCACTCTTTCCAATTAAATTTGTTGCTTACCTGTACAATTTCCACTTTTTCTGATTACCTGTAGCCCTGCTGGTGCAGTGATTAAGAGTTATGGCTGGTAACTAAAATGTCGGCAGTCGGAATCCAGACTCTCCTTAGAAACCCTTTGAGGCAGTTCTACCCTGTTGCTTTGAGTTTAGATGGAAAAGGGTTTAATAACCTTAAAAGGAAATTTTTCAAATCCATGTTTATATCCACAGGAATTGTTCAATCTCTCTATAACAGTGAACTTAAAGAAAAATGAAAGAGCAGAGGGAAAAAAAATTTTACTTTACCAGCTAGTTTATAAAAAGCAGGGTTTTCTTGGTATGAGTTCAGTGGAAGGGAAGAATAAGATGAGAAAAGATAACTCAGAACTTCAATAATTTATTTAATATGTAAATTCTATTTTCTAAAAAAAAATAAATCACTTAGTCAACATGTATTTATAGAGGATTAGAACTGGGTGAAAACTGATGGGACATAAAGCAAGCATGTGAGCTTATTTATTCTTTTTGTTAATTCAGTTATCTCTATCGCACTTACTTCTGTAACAAGATAATAGAGCCACTGGAAAATTTAGCCCAAAAAATATATTCCAGAAATTATGAAGCATTCCCTGCAGGACTAGGTCCTTTGATTATCTGCATCCCTGAACCAGTTCTGGCATTAGAGCAGGTTTACCTCACATTTGAATACCTGAGGACAGATAATTCTCTTCATGGTTTGCGTAATAGTGAACATGTTCACCACCCCAGATGGCAAATACTGCTTTCCCTATTGATTCCCAATGAAAAACATCAGTTTGTGCAGGCTTACATTTATGTACCAACGAAATTTGCTTTTTTAAGCATCTTTTTTTTTTTTTTTTTTTTTTACCATGAGGCACTGAGCTGGGCATGAGGGATACATGAATAAAAGATATGGTCTCTTCCTTCAAAAGTTTGACACTGTAGGTAACAGAGAGCAGAGAGGCAAACAGGTATTTGCAGAATAGTACAAAATGTACCTATATAAACATACGTACAAAGTGCTATGTGGGTACTTAGAAAGAGCAAATAAAACACCCTGAGAGATTAGTCAAGTGAATTTTGAAACATTTATTGAGCATTTCTTTTCCAAAGGGATTGATAAGTCAGCTGCTTATTGGAAAGCATAACTGCAGGTGGAGAGGGAGGAGTGGCATTGGGTATCCAAGGAATAGCGTATGCTAGAGATAAGAGTGCAAATTATGCCTTGGAAACTGCAGGCAAATTATTCAGTATGTTTGAAGCAATATTAGCAGGTTAGAACAGACAGAGATTCAGAGACCAGAAAGTAAAATGTCTTTAATGTCATTATAAGAAGTATGAAAAGGCAAATGGGAGACTATGATTTTAACCCTCTTGTGACTCATGGAACATAAAATACTCCACCCACTTTTTATGCCTCTAGAGTTCTTTGGAAACCCTGGTGGCATAATGGTTAAGTGCTACAGCTGTTAACCAAAAAGCCTAGCACTTTAAATCCAGCAGGTGCTCCTTGGAAACTCTATGGGGCAGTTCTACCCTGTCCTATAGGGTCACTTTGAGTCAGAATCGACTCGACGGCCACAGGTTTTTATTTTAGAGTTCTTTGGGAGTGTACTTGTTCCACTGAAATTATTTGCTTCCCTCCAATGGGGACCTGTGTAACAGTGAAAGGCAGAAGAAACGTTTGTTGACGCAAAATGGCTGGGGTGTTAGGCAAGACCAGAGTGCTCCATATTCCCAAAGGAAAGTCCCTTGCAATAAAGCCTGCTATCCAAGACTGGTGGATCAGATAAAAAAGGGCTCCCACAAATCATGTATTTTCACATAATATTTATCAAAATCTGTATTAACAATCAAAAATTTAAATACACTCAATGACTCAAGATGTATTACACTACTGAAAACATATGGTATCAACAAAAAATTCGAAGTAGAAAATAATTGGGTCTTGAAAGGATTAAGCAAAGGAGTAACAAGACCAGATTTAAATTTAGAAAGACTAATTTGACAGATGAGTTGGAACAAGTGAGAGTAGCAGCAGAAGATAGTCAATAAACAGATGATATATTTTTATGCCATATACCAGGATAATACCTTAGGCCACAGAAAGAAGGTGGAAGATAGGGGTATTTAGGAGACTTACTCTTAATTAAATGCTTTCTCCCTTTTTTTGATCATCAGTTTGTTTAGAGGTTTATTAATTATTAATTTCATTAATTTTTCAAAGGAATAGCTTTTCCTTTTCTATATATTCTCTATCGTTGGCCTATTTTCTACTTCAGTGATCGCTGCTATTAAATGTATTATTTCCTCCCTTCTATCTTCTTTGGGTTCAATGTGTTCTTCTTAAGTGAGAGTTTAGGCAATTGATATTAGTTCTTTCATCTTTTATAAGCATTTAAAGCTATAAATTTCCCTTAAGGCACTGCTTTAGCTCTACCCCACATATTTTGCTGTTATATTTTTATTATCATTCAGTTCATGTTATTTTCTAATATTTTTCATTTCTTCGTTTTTGGCATAGATTGTTTAGAGGTGATTTGCTTAATTTTCATAGAGTTGGGATTTTTATAGATGAATTATTGTTGTTGAATTCTAATTTAATTCTATTGTGGCCCAAGAATATATTCTGTAAGATTTTAATCCTATGTTTTCTATTGAGATTTGTTTAATAGCCTAGAATATGAACTATCTTGGTGAACATTCCATAAGCATTTGAAAATAATGTGTATTTATTTACAGTTGTTGTATCTAATGTTCTAAAAGTGTAAATTAGGTAAAGATGGTTACTAGTGTCATTCAGACCATTTATATTCTCGCTTATTTTTAGTCTAGTTTATCAGTGAGAGAAGCATGTTAAAGTTTTTAATTATGATTGTGGGGCTATCTTTTTATTTTGAGATCTGTCAATATTTGCTTTTTATTTATTTTGAAGCCCTCTTATACACACACACATAAACGAAAAAATAAATACATACATGTGCATACATATATATAGGTCTCATACTCATTTTTACTCATGCTATTTTGGCCCTTTAATCAATGTGAAATGTTCCTGAGTGGCACAAGTGGTTTGCAATCAGCCGCTAACCTAATGGTTGGTGGTTTGAACCTAACCAGCAGCACCAGAGAAAAAGAGTTCCTGTAAAGATTACGGTCAATAAGACCCTATGGAGCAGTTCTACTCTGAAGCACATGGGGTCACCGTGAGTTGAAATTAACTAGATGACAACGGGATTCATTTTTTCTTGTTGTTGTTGTTTTCTATAAATCATTATAAAGAATCCTTTGTTTCTGGTTAATACACTTTATCTTGAGGACTATTTTGTAGGATAATAATGTAATTACCCTAGCTATCTTATTTTGTTCTTTGCATGTTTTCCAGACTTTTACTTTCATACTACTTGTGGCTTTGCATTTAAGACGTGTATGTTTTTGATAGCACATAGTCGATACTTGCTTTTTTGCTCTGACAATCTCTCCTTTTTTTTTTTTTAGTTAAACTTTGGGTCTATTAACATTTAGTGTGATTATTAAAATAGTTGTAGTTGAGTCTACCTTTTTCTATGTGTTTTATTTTTAAAAAAAACATGTATTCTGTCTCAATCCTTGATTTCTCTTTCTTGTCTTCTTTTGTTCTAATTGTTATTTTATTATTCTATTTTAATTTTATCTTAACTTTTCTGTTGGCTCTCTAGCTCTATAAAAGCTTTGCATTATTTTTAGAAATTTTTTCTAGGAAGAATAATATGAATATTTAAGCCATTTCAATATGCTGATTTAATATCAAATTACTTCAAGTAATGTATAGTGACCTTGAAACCACATATTTCCATTTGCTCTACATCACCATATTTAGTTCTATAATTTGGCCATTATTTCTTCAAATATTTTTTTCTGCTCCTTTTTCCCTTTACCATTTGGTATTCTGCTTACACATATATTGGACTGCTTGATATTGTTTCACTTGTCTCTGAGATTCTGTTCATTTAGCCCTTTTTCTCTCTGTTCTTTGGATTGGGTAATTCCTATTGATCTGTTCTAAAATTAATTAATTCTTTCTTCTGCCATTTCTACTATAAAGCTGAATCCACTAATGAATTTCTATTTCTCTTATAATTTTACAGGCTAGAATTTGACTTTTTAAATTTCAGTTTCTCTGTTGATATTTTCATTTGTTCATTCACTAATACATATTTTTCTCTTTATTAATTGGACATATTTCTACATAATTCTTTTACAATAGCTCAGTTGAAGTCATTGTCTGCCACATCCCATATTCAGGACCTCTCTGAGTGTTTTCTCTTGACTGTCACTTTTCCTGAGTATTGTTTACACTTTAACCAAGTAAGCTTTGGTTTAAAAAGTGGACATTGTAGGCATTGCAGGACATTGTAGGCAAACACTGTAACTAATCTGAAGTATGTTGTGTTCTTTTGCGCTCTTTTTCCTTCTCCAGAAGCAGTTAAAATGATTGGACTCAAACTGGAAAATTGGTCTTTTATTAGCTTACTCTATCCTTTTGACTTCACGCTACTAGTATTTTTTAGCTTGACTGCCAGGAATCTCTGCTGTACCTTCATAATTTGGTATTCAGACAAAAATTTGGGTAGAGATGGGGTTCATTCTTTCAAGAGTATTCTTGCCTCTAAAGATTTTCCCTTAAGGCTTAGATGTTGTGCCAACTTTGGGACCTGTTCTTTAATACTTATATCCCATAATCATTTAGCTTTTTTCTTCTTCACTGTATACACAGTTAGAGGATGTACTCAGTTAAAAAGAAAACAAATTCACAGGCCCATCCCCACACATCTTTGTTTTTCAAAAGTAGATTTCTTTCTGTATTCTGCCTGCTTTTCCTTTAGGTCCTTTGTATTTTCCCCAACATGATTGCTGTTAGGTACCATTGGGTTGATTCTGACTCATAGTGATCCCATGTGTTAATAGAGTAGAACTGCTCCATAGGATGTTCTGGGCTGTAATCTTTATGAAACCGGATTGCCAGGTCTTTCTCCTGCAGGGCTGCTGAGTGAATTTGAACTGCCAAACTTTTGGTTAGCAGCCAAGTACTTAACTGTTGAACAATGAGGGCTCCTTCTCCACAACACCATTTAAAAAAAAAAAAAAATTGTGGATTCAATTCTGACTCATAGCAACCCTACAGGACAAAGTAGAACTGCCCCATAGAGTTTCCAAGGAGCGGCCTGGTGGATTCAAACTGCTGATCTTTAGGTTAACAGCCATAGCACTTAACCACTATGCCATCAGGGTTTCTGATATACTATATCAGTCAGGAATTCCGGCAGAGTTTATATTCAGAATTTGGGACTCACTTCTGCAATTTTCTTGGTGCCAAAGTTTCCCTTTACATTCTCAACAGATTTTTGAGCCTTGGACTCTGATCTCAAATGATTTAGCAGGTAACCTGTGGCTTCTGATTCATTTTCTACTGTCATAGTCTTAGGCATTTGAGGACTGTCCTCAGTCCATAAGATCACAAACTCACAATCCCTTTTTCTTCATTTGTAGTTTTCTGAGATCAAATTCTTCTCTAGCTTCTGCTTTTGGATAGTTTCCAGTGTCTTTAAATAGCTTTTACAAAATTAATTTTTTTTTAATTGTCACTATAGGAGGGAATATGTGATCACTTCACTCCTATGCCATCATTGAATGTTCTATAAAAAAATGACAACATATTATTACAAGTTATGAATGGAAAGGAAGGTCTAAGAAAGGGTCACAAACCAGCCGGGCAAATATAAAAGCAGGTTAACTTATGTCTAATGGTCAGGTAGGAGAATAGATAAGAGAATAAGATATTTATACATATTCTCTCTTATTTAATCTCAGAATAGGAAGGGTAATTTAAACATTTTGTAGGTTTAATGAGGATAGTGTGTTTGATATTAACGTGTTTCCTCTTTGGAAATGCCTCATTTGTATATTTCTCTTTATTTTACCTGAGGCATCCTCAAGGAAAATTGCAAATTTTACATCATGAATGCTTATGCTGTAAACTCACTTAAAACAACCTCAACCCTACTTAAAACACTCTCCCTACTCCATGCTGTACTCAGGTAATTGTACCTTCAGAAAAATAAAATGGCACCATGCTGTTTGTCTCATTTTGTCTCATAACCCTAACCACTGGACCTTCACAGTGGTCTAGATAGTCTGTTTACATTTACCTAGTCAAGACATTCATATATTTGCTACTTGGTACACACACACATAAACACAGAATAACTCCAAGCATACATACACACACTAAACTGAAACAAATATACATGAAAAATACTATATACTAACTCCATGCAATGAACTTTATTTTCTCTTTTTTTTTTTTTTTTTTAACAATGCTGGCTGTGATCCATTGGAATGATTTTAATGTCTATTAACTGTTTGTGAACCATATTTTGAAAGTTTTATCTTGTTCCATTCACTCTTCTATTCTCCTAGTTTAATATCTCACACTTTTCTCAATACTTCTCCTCACTCTTTGGTGGTGATGATGCATTGTATTTCACTTAGAAAACTGAGGCAATATGAAGAGGATTTTTGTATGTTCTCGTCAGTACATCTACCACCATTTCTACATTTGTCCTCCTATACTTTCCAGATAAATTATATGGCTCGGCTGTTCATGTACTAGTAAAATAGAGGCCCTCTTGTCTATTTAAGCATATCACTTTAGCAGTTATCACCTCCCCTGAATCTCTACTCTATTATTTCCATCAGCATGATGGAAATAATCCAGTATTATTTAAAAATAAAACATTATGTCTTGATCCTATATTAGTCTCCAGGTACACTCCATTTTAATGCTGTAATTTATAATAGGACTCCTCAAAGAGTTGTCTATACATACCCCCTCTACTTCCACACTGCCAAAAATTTCTTGAATACATTCTAAACATATTCCACAAAACAGGTCTTGTCAAGTGACCTCATGTTGCCACGTCAAAAAACACATTTGAGGCTTTATTTTGCTCAACACGATTTGAGCTAATGATTCTGTTTTGTGAAACACTATTCACCTCTCTTCCAGGACACCTATTTTGATTTTATTCTTGTAATACTTGATACTCCTTCCTGTCTAGTTTCCTGGTTCCTCTTTTTTTCCTTACCCTTTATACCTAACTCAGACTGAGACCTCCTTTCTTCATCTGAATCCACTCTGCAGGTGATCTACTTCAGGCTCTAAACTCTATGCTCATGACTCAGAAGTGTTCTGCTCATGCCTTTCCCCAGAACTTCATATTTGTAAAGTCACTGCCTACAGGATATCTCGATCTGAATGTGTTATAGAAATCTAAAATATAAATTTTCAAACACTAACTGCTGCTCTTTCTCCATAAGGCTGCTATCCCCAGCCCCAGCCTTTTCAGTTAATGACAGACAACTCTATCCTTTCAGAAGTTCAGGTCAAATACATTGCAGTCATTGTTGAATTTTTCTCTCACAGTCAATATCAATGCCATCAGCAGACTGTAGACTTTTCTTTCAAATATAATCAGGCCTCAACTATTTCTTGCTCCTTCTATGGCTACAACTTTCAAATTCATTGTATGCTTCCTGGATTATTGAAATAGCTCCTAACTTGTCGCCATTATCATAGCCTTACCCATCTTTTCTCTACATCTTGTTTGCTATGAATTGAATTGTAACCACCCCACAAAAAATGTACTGAATTTCTAACCCCTGCACCTGTAAATATGTCCCTGTTTGGAAATAGGGATTTATTTTGTTATGTTCATGAGGTCATACTGGAGTAGGGTGGTTCCCAAACCCAATCTTTTCAAAGTGGTGTCTTATAAAAAAAAAGAAAACATACACACACAGGGAGAAGACAGATGCCAGGTGAAAATACATCTACAAGCCAATAAGTAATACCAAAAAATGTGCAAAACAACAGAAGCTGAAAGAAAGGAAGAAGGAGCTTTCCCTAGGGCCAAAACTTGCATTCATACTCCAAGCCTCTTGAACTGTAAGAAAATAAATTTCTGTCCTTTAAAGTCTCCCACATTCTGATATTTTGTTATGGCAGCCCTGGAAAACTAAGACAGTTGTCAAATGAATATTTTATAAAATTATAACCAGATCATATCACTATTCGGCTATCCAAAGGCTTTCCACTTGATGCAGAACAAAGTAGTAAATAAAAAGAAAATTGTACTATTTTCCATAAGACCCTGTAGAATATGGTAGCATACCACCTTCACTGATTTTTCCTCTTACTTCTTTTCCTCTCTTACTCTACTCAAGCCACAGTGACTTGCTCACTGCTCTTTGAATATTCCATATTCCTGCTTTAAGGTCTTTATACTGTGTATTCTACCAAGAATAATACATTTGATCAATCTTTCAGGTCTCAACTCAAATGGGACATTACCAGAAGGGAATTTCCCATAAACAATTTCACACTTTCTTATTTTGTTCTATCATTTTCTGCCATATTACGTATTTGCTTTATTTGTCTATTGTCTGTCTTCTTCTACTAGAATAAAAAGTCCATGACAGTATGAAGTGTGTCTGCTTACGTAGTTCACAGTGTCATACCCTATAACTGGGACAATATCTGTTACTAACTCATCATTCAAGAAATATTTACTGAATGAACAAATAAGTGAATGAACTAACAATTATTATGTATTTAATGCACTTGATACCTAGTGAAGCCTTTTAAATTTTTTTTCTCTTATATATAATTTTAGGATTAGCTTGTAATATTATTTAAAATATTTTTGTTGTGATTTGAATTCCTTGTTTGCTAATGTTTTTAGTAACATAGGACTATCGCTGAAATTTTTCAATGTCTTTTCACCATAATTGAGGTAACAACATTTTTATTCTACACTCATCTGTTGTTAAAATGAAGGAAATTTAACAAACTATCCAATGTCGACCATTCTTGCATTTCTGGAAGGTTTTTCATGTTTTAGGATTCTTTTATTACACAGCTTAATTTTATTTACTGTTATTCTCTTTACGATTTTTGAATTATTGTTTTTTTATATTATAAAACTGTCTTCTGGTTTTATGTTCTTTTCTTTTCCTTACCAGATTTTGTAATTGACATTATGCAATCTTCATAAAATGAGTTAGAATGTTTTCATCTATTCCTATATTCCAGAATTTTTTTTTTTGAATATTGAAATTATCTGTGTCTTTGAAAGGAAAACTTGCTAGTGTGAAAACCTGTGCCTGGTGATACTTTTCCATGACATATTTCAGGAATATACAATATTAGAGATTAGAGTAATCTCTTTTTATCTTTCTTTACACCAACCACCTAGTACAACATATTAAATGTTACAGAAACAAATTGAGGCCCCTTTGGTAGTACTCCCTGATCCAGTTCTTCCTCGCTCCTCAGAGGAAACTATTATGTGGCTTTTTTTATTCTCATTTGCATGCAAGTCTTTTTTATGTATTTACCCATAACATATCTCAATAAGCAATATAAAATGTTATTTGTATGTATTAAAATATTATAGAAACAGCATAGATGTCTGCATCTAATTGTTTTTGCTTCTTTTAAGATTCCAAAATGGTATCTGTAATTTTATCAATTTTATCTGCTTTGTAGCATTTCATTGAATAAAAATCTCTATCATTCTTCTGTTCTTGACTATTTCATACCTTCTAGTTTTTCATTGCTACAAAAATAGTACAAGTTATGGTTCATCTTTTTGACGCCTTTTGTGCAGCTGCACAAACTACTCCATAGTTATTTACTGAGAAACAGAACTATTGAACTGTGGTATATGAGCACCTGCAATTCTTCTGCCAAATTCTCTAAATGTTTGTAGCAGTGTATTAGTTTTCTTGAGTTGTTATAACAAAATACTATAAATTGGGTGTTTTAAAACAACAGAAATTTATTCTTTCACAGTTCTGGAGGCTAGATGCCTGAAATCAAGGTATTGGCAAGGAAATGCTACCTCTGAAGGTTCTGGGGGAGAATCCTTTCTTGCCTCTTCTTAGCTTCTCGTGGCCCCTGGTAATCCTTGTCATTCTTTGGCTTGTAGCTATATCACTCTAATTTCAGCCCCTGTCATTACGTGGCCTTCTTCCCTACATGTATGACTATGTGTCCTCTCCTCTTAGTATCAGGAGAGTCCAGCATGAACTCGTCTTAACTAATTAAGACTCTTTTTCCAAATAAGGTCACATCTTTAGGTTCTAGGTAGGTATACATTTTGGTAGGGCACTATTCAACCCACTACAGATAGTTTATACTGCACTCATTAGTGTACATGAATCGCTTCCCATAATGTTGCCAAAACTAGTTATTTTCGGACATTCTCATTTTGCCAATCTGATGGGGATGAAATGAAATGCCCTGTGACTTTCAATTGCATTTCACTGATTGCTTGTGAGATTGAGAATCAATTTATATGTTCATTGGTTCATTAGCCATTCAAATGTCCTGTTTCATGAAACACTTACTCATTTCTTCCATTTTTCCATTAGATGCTGTTTCTACATTTTGAACACTGATATTTTAAACTTTAATGCATTGCTGAGATCTTCTCTCAGTCCACAGCTATTTTCTTTTTTCACATTCTTTATGGGTATTTTCTAAAGAAATATTAAATTTTAATTACTTTATTGAAGTATAATTACATACCATAAAATTCAAGTATTTTCAGTAAATATTTATATGTACGGAAGCCTCACACAACCTAGTTTTTTAAAACATTTCCTTAACTTCAAAAACTCCCTCATTCCCTTTTTCACTCAACCTTTTTTTCCACCTCTAACTGCAGACAACCACCAATCTGTTTTCTGTCTCTGTACAGTTGCCTTTTCTAGAGATTTTATATAAATGACATCATAAAATATGTAGTGTTTGGTGACTGGTTTGTTTCACTTTCTAAATGTTTTTCTGATTCATCCATGTTATTGCATGTAACAGCAGTTTGTTCCTTTTTGATGTGCTAATAATATTCTTTTGTATAGTTATACCACATTGTGCTTATGTATATGACAATTAACGGACATTTGAGTTGGTTTCAGTTTTTGGCTGTCTTGAATAAAGCTGAAATAAAATTCATGCACAACTTTTGTGTGGACATATATTTTCATTTCTTTTGAGTAGAGAAACCTAAGAGAAAAATCCTGGCTCATACAGCAAGAATGTGTTTAAGTTTTAAGAAATGGTCAAACTTTTCTAAAATAGTTGTACCATTTTATATTCTGACAAGCAGTATTCTAGTTTCTCCATAGCCTTGCAAACACTTGGTATAGTCAAGATTTTTTAATTTTATAAATTGTAATAGGTGTGCAGTGGCTTCTTATTGCACTTTTATTTTGCATTTCACAGATGACTAATGATGTTTAGCATCTTTTCACATGCTTATCTGTATATTTTTTTGATGAAATGTCTATTCAAATATTTTTCAAAGAAATACTAAATTTTAATAAATATTTAACATATTTGGGCTGTGTTATGTTATATAATGGAACAAAGGATGTCATTGCTGATGTCAAATGGATCCTGGCTGAAAGCAGAGAGGACCAGAAAGATGTTTACCTGTTTTATTAACTATACAAAGGCTTTTGACTATGTGGATCAAAACAAATTACGGATAACATTGCAAAGAATGGGAATTCCAGGACACTTAATTGTGCTCATATGAACCTGTTCATACATCAAGAAGCAGTTGTTTGACCAGAACAAGGGGATATTGCATGGTTTAAGGTCAGGAAAGGTGTGCTTCAGGGTTCTATTCTTTCACCATACCTATTTAATCTGTGTGCTAAGCAAATAATCTGAGAAGCTGGACTATGTGAAGAAGAATGGGGCATCAGGACTGGAGGAAAACTCATTAATAACTTATGTTATGCAGATGACACAACCTTGCTTGCTGAAAGTGAAGAGGACTTGAAGCACTTACTGATGAAGATCAAAGACCACAGCCTTCAGTATGAATTGCACCTTAGTGTAAAGGAAACAAAAATCCTCAAAACTAGCCAATAAGCAATATCATGATAAATGGAGAAAAGATTGAAGTTGTCAAGGATTTCATTTTATATGAATCCACAATCAACACCCATGGAAGCAGCAGTCAAGAAATCAATAGAAGCACTGTATTGGGCAAATCTGCTGCAAAGGACCTCTTTAAAGTGTTGAAGAACAAAGATGTTACCTTGAGGACTAAGGTGTATCTGACCCAACCCATAGTATTTTCAACTGCATTATATGCATGCGAAACCTGGACAATGCTTAAGGAAGACCAAAGTAAAGCTGCTCCCTTTGAATTGTGGTGTTGGCAGAGAATAATGAATATCCCATGGACTGCCAAAAGAATGAACACATCTGTCTTGGAAGAAGTACATCCAGAATGCTCCTTAGAAGCAAAGATGGTAAGATGTTATCAGGAGGCATCAGTCCCTGGGGAAGGACAACATGCTTGGTAAAGTAGATGGTCACAGAAAAAAAGGAAGATACTCAATGAGATGGATTGACACAGTGTCTGCAACAATGGGCTTAAGCATAGCAATGATTGTGAGGATGGCACGGGACCAGGCAGTGTTTTGTTCTATTGTAAATAGGGTTGCAATGAGTCAGAAGAAACTCGATGGCACCCAACAACAACAACATCATGTTATCTTATTAAAATAAAGTTTTGTCCTTTACTTTACAATATTAATCAATCTGAAATTAAGTACTGTATATGCTGCCTAGAAGGAATCTTATGTTAATTACTGTGGCTATGGTTAATGAATTACCCCAGTATCGTACTGAATTTGTCCATATTTTGTCCACCAACTTGTAATGCAAGGTTTGGCATAAATCAAGTTTCTATACATAAGTTTTTTTTTTTTTTTGTTACACATAAGTTTGCTTCTAGGATTTCTATTTTCTCTAAAATTTTGTCTCTGTAAAAAGTATTCTACGCTTTCTCAATTTCAATATATATTAACTATTTACTACTAACCGTATATATATAACAAATGTATATATAACTTTTCAAAATTACCAACCTATACTCTTGGCTGTTGTCCAAAAGCATCAGCTTTTCAAGTTACCTAAGAAAGAATTTTGAGATTTTAATTAGAATTACACTGAACGAATTTTTAATTTGGGAGAGCATTGTCATTTTTATAATCTGTTCCTTCCCCAGCCACAAAAATTATAGTTTTCTTAATGAGCTTTAACAGTATTTTATTATCTCCATAATGATTTTGCACATTTTTATTAGATTTAAACCTAAATCCTTTATCATTTTTGTTGACTATTACCAATGGTATCCCTAATTTTTCCCTGTAGTTATATTATTTTAGCTGTTAGATGTCAGTGTATAAACAGGAATAGGTTTTTATGTATACTATATTGACTATCATTTTTCCCCTCACTTATCAGTTCTAATAAATTGTAAGCACAAGTCCTTGTATTTTCAATGTAGACAAATACATATTTTAAAAATGATTGGTTTATTTCTTACATTCCAATTCATATTTATGTGTATGTGTATGTTTATAAAATTTCCTTATCTTAATGTATTGCCTTGGACCTCCAGAACAAGCTTTTCTAAAAGCAATGACTGTTACCATTCTTGTTACTTGTTTCTGGCTTTAGGGAATTCTTTACTACTTCCTTAATTGGGGAGTAGTTTATCATTGTTATTTTGTTTCCTCTTCCTACTGTTCTCCCTTTTTCTTTCCCCCTTTCCCCTCCCCCACCTTCCTTCTCCATCTCCTTGTAGTCCTCTTCTTCTTTCTCCTCCTCTTCCTAATACTTCTCCTCATTACCTTTCTTGTTGCCCTCTTCTTCCTCCTTCCTCTTCACCTCTTGCTTTTCAGTGTTTCTAAAACCAAACCCCAGTGCCGTCTAGTCCTTTTAAAAAATTTGTTGAAGTATAATAAATATAGAGAAATTTACATATAAAGTGCAAAAGCTCAGTGAATTTTTGCATTCCTAGGATAATTTTCCTATAAGTCAGCTTTGTTAAACACATCTTTTCAGTTGAATTATTGAATTTAGATTTCAATATTCCCTTACAATGAAAAAAAATTAACTTTTATGTCTTTCTTTTTTGTCCATATCTTTTCTATCAGATATGTGTTCCGCTTTTTATTTTTTTGTTGTTGTTTTTTGGCTTTTCTTTCCAATGTTCTTGGTTAGTCTTGCAATGTATGGCACTTTTTTTTTTTTTTTAACAGAACTGGCTTTTTATTTTACATTTTGAGTCCATTTAATTGTTTTCTTCTTTATTTCATTAGCTTCTATTTATTAGTCATTAGTTGTTGATGTATCACTTCTGTTTACTTTTGGTTTATATTTTTGTCATGTTTGTACTTTCTCATTTTTATATCTTTTTTGGTGATTTCTGGTCTCAGTATACAATTACCAACTGGTACTTCTATGAACTAAATTGGTTAATAGTAAGTCTCAACTGGATGTACAGGTAAGCAGTAAAGCACACTTGTAAGGCTGATTTGTTCATCAAGGTATATTTTTCTGCCTGTATTCCACGTGTATTAGGTATTTTTAAAATTCATTTATTAAATTATATATTTAAAATATCTTGAGAACCTGTATAAATACAATTTTTGCCTTTGAAGAGCATACTATTTAGTAGAAGAGATAGATTTACAAGGAGGAATTCCACTGTACACAGTTTCTATGAGTCAAGGGCCAGCTTGGCAGCAGCTATCAACAGCCACAAACAGAGGGAAGCACAAGATGGTAGGAAGCCATGAGTGAACATTTCACACAGAAGGTTGACATGTGTACTTATGAAAAGACCCTGGGTGTTTTGGTCAGAGCTATGGAGAATTTTGCAGTAAAAACAGATTTTATGGGACTGGTGGATATGATGAATGGGAGAAAGGAGAAATGGGTGATGAAGCCACTATCTCAGTAAAGTGATTTATTTAACAAATATGGGACTGACAGAGGAGAAAAAACCAAGGGAAATGTAAACATCTTCAGGGAACACCATTCTCTCAAAATAAGCAATACAGCTATAAACATAGTGTCTACTTTGCAGTCCCAAATATTTTAGAAAATAACAATTATGTAGTAAGAATTTAGTAACTATCACAATTCTCAATCTTAGCAAATCATAATAAACGATAGTAAAATCATTATGGTTAAGTAATACTTCTGCATAGTGGAAAAATTAGTAATATGTAGAGCTTAGGAGAAAAAAAAAACACTATATCAGGATTTAGATGCTGAAGTCTTTCTTGATAGATAAGCCTGCTTCTAAAATCTAACCCTTCAGTGATTAACTGGGATTTTCTTTTCTCCTGAAATAACTCTCTGTGTCTCAATCCCCTTGCTTCTTTCTCTCTCTCTCTCTCTCTACCTCTTTCTATGGATCTTATTGTCAGAACCTGTATTTGTGGTCTTGGATTTCATTTTCAATTCCTTTCAATCTCTGTCTTTTTTTTTTTAATTCAACAGTAGTTTCTTTTTGCTAAAGTGAAGAAATCTCTGCACTAGGGAATTCCAGATTCTCTTTTTTTTTCTTCTTGTATAAGCAAAAAGAAACTATGACACTCATTACTTTCCTACACAATTATGCTGACATATTAAGAAAGTCAGCAGAAGAATCTCAAATGATTTCCATTATTATAATCAGCAAATTGCCACCAGCTTTCCATTAGTTTGATGTTGCACTAATCACTATATTCATCAATGAATTAATATTCAACCATGAAAGCCAACGTTTCTGTTGTAAATATTCTTAAAATACAAAGAAATTTACATCAGCCAAGATAACTGTTTCAAAATGAATATGTGCATTTTCATGAAAACCTTTCAAAAAATCTACATAAGATCACCTTTCCCCGAATTTAAAAATAAGTCTTAAATTGTTATAATTCAGACTTCCATTATCGTAGATCTTTAACATATTAGGATATCAAAACTCTTGGAGATGATTCCTTAGTTTAAATACATATTTATTGAATGCCTGATAAGTGGTAAAAATTTGACGGCTAGATATAGAGCAGTGAATCTTATTGTCCCTGTTCTGTAGATGTGTGTTGCCTAAAGGATTTGTTAGCTATTTTAAAACATTAATTCAACAAAATGAATCAAGTCTATTAGTAGACATAAGGTCAAAATAACAACCACAAAAAACAGCTGCCGTTGAGTCTATTCTGACTCATGGAGACTCCAAGTATTGCAGAGTAGAAATGCACCCAGTAATGTTTTTTTTGGCCATGAACTTTTGGAAGCAGAGCCAGGCCTTTCTTCTGAGGCACCTCTGCATGGGCTTGAATCATCAAATTTCGAGCCAAGTCTCTAACTATTTGCACAATGCAGGGACAGATAAAGGTGTGCAATATGAGCAAGCACGTATTCAGTACTAGGCACTGTGCTAGGAATTCCAAAGTGAATAGAGTAGTAGAGCGTATTTCCTGCAGACATGACTTTATAAAGTTGTGTGCACATGAGACAGGATTATGAAGAAAACAGTAATGTGTCATGGTAGACATCAGTAGAGATTTCAGTAAGGGGTTGTTTTTAAAATAAAGTTGAGTAAGAGGTCCTTTTTTGCATATGCATACATAAACACATATTGCTGACACTGAACAGTGATATTGTTGTTAAAAACAAAAACTGTTGCCACTGAATCAATTCTGACTCATAGCAACCCTATAGGACAGAGTAGAACTGCCCTGTAGTTTTTCCAAGGAGCAGCTGGTGGATTTGAGCTGCCGACTTTTTGGTTAGCAGACAAATGCTTAACAACTTTGCCACAAAGGCCCTGATATTGGTGTTACTTTGGTTCATTTAAAATGGAATGTCTGGAGGCTTGGCTTCTAAGACACTTCTGAGTCACTCTTTCAGATACACTTTAATGAAGTGCAAATAAAACCCTTTCTAGGCTTTAAGTTTCTAAACTGTAAATAGAGATCTAAACATGGGAATAGCTAAGTTCATTTTCAGCTCCACAGTTTGATTATATCCTTTGAATATTTTGTGCTATATATGGCTACAGTAGTGGCATATATGGCCATGTGACCCTAATTCTCTATTTTATGCATTTCACCTCCATTGACAATTTTCCTGTTTGGTTTGGCTTAGAAAATAAGCAGACCATAACCTCAAACTCTCTTTCTGTGTCTCTCTTTCTCTTACCGACAACCAAAATATAATTCAGTGTAAAACTAAAAAAAAAACCTAATAATTTAGTGTAGGGTTATTTAAACAAAGGAGCCCTGGTGACATAGTAGTTAAACGCTCAGCTGCTAACCAAAAGGTCAGCAGTTGGAACCCACCAGTCACTTCTTGGGAGAAAGATGTGGCAGTCTGCTTGCATAAAGGTTTATAGCCTTGGAAACTCTGTGGGAGCAGTTCTGCTCTGCCCTATAAGGTTACTATGAGCCGAAATTGACTTGATGGCAATGGTTTTCTTTATATAAAGAAATTTAAATATAATAAAAATCACTATTGTCCTAAAAATCCCATAGATTGCAATTGTGCACATTTTTGAGGGTCTGAATAGTAGTAACATTTAATACCTAGATTCAAAAGAAGGCAAAAAATTTGGTCAAGAAGTCTTCTTATAGTCTTATCACTATGATGCTGCTGAATGCTTTTAGGAGATAAATTTTCATTTCCTGCATCCCTCCTAACTCATCAGCTCTCTCTTCAAACATTTTAGATTGCCGTTCATGGTTTTCTTGTTGACGTTTTGGGCTAGATAAGTTCTTGTCATAAGGGGACTGTTTTGTGCACTATAGGATGTTTAACAGCATCCCTGGTCTCTACCCACTAGATGTCAGTAGCACCGCATCCCCACCCTAGTTGTGACAACCAAAAAAAAAAGTCTCCAGTCATTACTAAAATGTCCCCTGGGTGCAATAGAGTTATCAGATAAAATGCAGAACACCCACTTAAATTTGAATTTTGGATAAATAGCCAATGCTTTTTTAGTGTAAATATGTCCCAAATATTGCATGGATTTGGCTTACACTAACAACAACCACAACAACAACAAAAAAATGTTGTTTATTTGAAATTCAAATTTAACCATTTGTCCTGTATTTTTATTTGCTCTATCTGGCAACTCTACTTGAGTGAAAGGCAAAATCAACCCCTGTAAAGAATTAGAGAACAAAATAAAAAATAAAATATCTTAGGCATACTTTTAACATAACCAAACAAACCCATTGCCATTGAGTTGATTCCGCCTCATAGCCACCATATAGGACAGAGTAGAACTGCCACATAGTTTCCAAGGAGCACCTGGTGGATTTGAACTGCCATTCTTTTGGTTAGCAACTGTAGCACTTAACCACTATACCATCAGGGTTTCCACTTTTGACATAGCCATATGTTAACACATTTAGTTAAACGGGTTATTGTTGGTATTGATATAATTATTTTGGTGTACTTAAACTTATCTGCAGTAATAGAAAATAAAGCAAAGTGTATCACATAGTTTCATCATGGAGGTATGAGTTCCTATGTAATTTAGTGCATTGGTTAATATCTGAGAAGACAAGTGGCTCCATTGACTTCAGTATTCTGCAGCATTCATTACGCTGGAGGCAGGCATTCTTCAGATATAAAAATGATGGATGGAAGTCAGAACCTGATAGTTATTCTCATGACACTGCAGACATCAGGAGTATGCTTTTGTCCTCTGAATGAAGCCTACACATTCTGCCATGGGAAACCCCAAAAGCATAGACGTTGAACCATTTAATCTGCTCTGGGCACACATCGCCTAATCCTGAAGTTGATATAATCATCTTCAGACACTTACAGGTCTCTAGACGACACAGCTAAGGAAGATAAAAAGACAAGGTGAACTTGTGTTTGCCCTCTCATTAAATTTCACAAGCTGCTATGTTTAAGCTTCTGTTTTATGGATCACTTAGGCAACTATTAACCTTTAAAAATACATTAGCATTTTTATTCCAGATATTCAAGAAGACACAGACTAATAGAGAAATAAACAATGGTGGAGAGTTCTGACTTTTGAATTGATATCCTAATGTTCAAAGCATGTTTTTTCCTTCTAACAAGTTAAGTGGATATTCCTAACCATTCACCTATTCTAGTTTTCTTTGAAAGTGTGTCTTTTGCTGATACAAATTATAGTATGATGGCAATAAGCACACCAAATTTTGTTAAATTGCAATGTTAGAGAATTACTGATGTCCTATTACTTCTAAACTGAAAGATGATTAAGACTTGAATGAGCAGAGAGACTCATTTAAGCACAGTAAAATTGAATCTATTTGCCTTACTAAGATCATAATTAAATAAAAGTGTATTAGATCTTTTTAAACTTTCATTTTTAAATTTGCATTGGCTAGAAATTGGGCTCTGTATCATGAATAATTTAGGCAGCTAATCATTGCAAAATATATAATATATTACATATTTTGTTTTAGCATTTCCAAGTAATCAAAATATTCTTGTTTTTTGCTTAGAGAGTAAAAGCAATATAATATTTTTAATATAATATTAGGACACTTCTAAAAATGTTTTTTAAAAAATACATAAGCATTATACTTAAAGACACATTTGTTTTCTCTTTTTCTTTGTTTTGACTGTCCTGGTGTACTTTTTGCCTCATGATTATTTAACTTTGCAAGTCTTAGTGTTAGACTGGCGCTCTGGTGGCGCAGTGATTAAGGGTTTTGCTGCTAACCAAAAGGCTGGCAGTTTGAATCCGCGAGCTTCTCCTTGGAAACCCTATGGGGCGGTTCTACTTTGTCCTATAGGGTTACTATGAGTAGGAATTGACTCAATGGCAATGGGTTTGGTTTGGTTTGGGTTTTGGTTTAGTGTTAGACTATTAAGAGTTTGAGACTACAACTGTGGTTCATAGGTTTTTAAAGCCCCTTATTGATTTTTGAAGTTTACCATAAAAAATGTACACTATACCAGGTTAACTGCACACAGAGCAGGACTGAGATCTGTTGGACTCTGTGTCCATATTACTCGGCACTTTCATGAAGGTTATGATGTGCATCGAACACAGCTTCAAAAGGAAAAGAATGTACAAATGGTATACCAAATATCCCCAAACATATCTCTCTGTCATATTCTATATACTTGGGATACAAAGATGACCAAAACAGGGCCTCAACTGACTGAGACGTTTGGAAAAAGAGAAGGAATTTGGAAGTTTTGTTTTATTTCTGTTAATGTGTTCCTGGAGCTGGGAAGTGAAGAACAGGTACCCAAGAGAGGAAAGAGAGCTAAAAAGAAGAATACAGGGTGACTCTTTGCATATTTATGATTATATGTTCTGTTTTATTAAGCAAGATGTAACAGAGTCATAATCTTTTTTGTTTTGAGTACTTTTCAATTAGGAGATTTGATGGTAAAACTTGAGATATTGCCCAGCCCCATGATTAAAGCAAGAGGAGATGAGATAATAGGTAACTGCCAACTGGTATATTGAATGGAAAAACACTAATCCTGAAATTAAAAAAAAAAAAAAAAAAGTTAAAGTATTTAAGCTACTTCTTAAAGTAATGGTTTTGGGATGGAAGGAATGTATATGATTATTCATAGCTTAGTTGAAGACAGAGTCTGTATTAAAGAAAATGTCAACTGAAAGAATTGTTTACCTGATAAGTAATGTAAGAAGCTAAGAATCCAAGATAGCTGTTGATTATGGTCAATAGATGGCATTCAGGTGGAGAGTGTACTTCTACTTGACCACTCTCCTATGCCCCCAACACCAGCTAAATGTTTGTGGAAGATGAATTGAAACATGGCTTCTACAACTCCAAATTAAGTAGAAGATGGCTTTAGCAATGGTAACCATGGGTAACAGTATATAAAGGTTTATAGAGAAATGGCCAATATCCTAGAGTGGAAAAAGGTGGTCATGACATTTTGAGTCAGATTGTGAGACATTTAATCTACCCCCTTGAACCTGAAAGCTGTGTTAAATCAAAAAATTGCTACTGAATAGATTTGGACTCAGGGCGATCCCATGTGTGTCAGAATAGAACTTTGCACTATAAAGTTATCAGCAGCTGATTTCTAGAAGTAGGTCAGTCACAAAACTTTCTCTGCAGATGCCTCTGGGTGGGCTTAAATTGCCAATCTTTTGATTAGCAGTTGAGCACATTGGCCATTTGCACCACCTGGGGACTCTTAAAGTGTTATTTGTATGATGTAATTTGTGGGTTAATCACAATTTATGGCTGTGATACTATTACTTTGATTCTACTGTATTGTTAACCTATTGCCTTCCAGTTGATTCCAACTCATAGGGACCCTACAATTTATCAGATTATTTTACCTAATTTGAATGAGTCATACCTGAGTTGCTTGTCACAGCTTCGTTACACTAGTATACAAATTTAACACTGTTTTTTCTAATAAATTTAATTCAATATCAACTCAAGTGAGTTAAAAAAAAAAGGCAAATAAATTTGTCACCTATTTAATTTTGCAAAACTCCAAGTTCATTTGGATTTAGAAAAAATTTCAGAAAAATCAGAAAATTTATTTTTTTATTCTTAAATTTCTGATTTTGAATCATCAGGGTTTTCCTTCGTTTGTTAGATGTTGCCTCATTAGAAATGAAGAAATGCCAGAACAAGGCAGATTTATGAGATGATGCATTTCCTCCTTAAAAACTTTTAAGCCCTGAATACAAAACCCTTCTGAAAATTCATCATTGTTTAGTTTTGGCTGGAACCATTCAATATGGCTTTAATTATCTTTCAAAGTCTCCAGCACAAAATAGAGCAGTAGCAGAAATAAATTGTTTAAATGAAAAGTACAGACTGTGCTGAAATGCACAGCCTAATCTTCAAGAAATACTATATTCTAAGCACAAAATAGTGTTGTCCTCATATTGCCTTTGACTCATTTTGATTTAAAAACGTGTTTCTTCCATTTTCTGCAGAATATAAATAGCTTCAGAAATTTAAAGTTAACTTCAAAAATTGTAGCCAACAGTGATTTTTTCTTCAAACATCCAAATTTGTTTTATAAAGGAATAAACCTGTTGCCTTTGTCAATTCCGACTCATAACAACCATGCAGGACAGAGTAGAAGTGCCCCATGGAGTTTCAAAGGAGTGGCTGGTGGATTCGAACTGCAGACCATTTGGTTAGCAGCTGAGCTCTTAACAACTGTGCCATCAGGGTGAACTTTAAAATAGTTTATCACTCAAAAAGGACTTTGGTATGGAAGTTATTCACAAGTCGTTGAAAATAGGGTGTAAGGATTTGAATCTCAGATGGGAAAACAATGATATTCTCAGGAGTGTTGGTTATCTCCAAATGAGCTCTAAGGGTATGCTCAAGTCTAAAGTTCTATGCTGGAGAAGGATAAATGGCACGTAGATAGGATAAATAAGTTAAAAATGAAGCAGGTGGTTAAGGGTACATTTAAAATAGTCTTCAGAAAATGTCAGGTTTTAAATGTATTCTCTCTGTAAATTTATCTGTTATTACTTTTTCAGTGTTAAGCTTGTGATTGTTTTCTAACCAATTAATATTAAAAATATCTTGCATTTTATCAATATAATCATTTGATTCTTAAAACATTTTTACAACTATCATCTCATTTTAATCAAATGGATCCCCTGCTGAAAGTAGGGAAGTCATTTTTTCCACTTGAAACATATGAAGACTCTTAAATATATGATAACTGGCTCCATTGATAGAAGCAGAAATACTTTTTTCTCTATAAACTCTTGTTTATTTTGTCCTGTGCATGCAAAAACTTGGTTTTATAAGATGTCATATCTGGAAAAAAAAAAAAAAAAAGCAAAACTACTTCTAGACATGGTGATATAGTAGTGCCGTTTTCTTCTAAGCGTAAAGGATTATTTTCCGTGGAAACTGCATTGTTTTCATTATTCAGGCAATGACTGCTCCCTCTGGCCTCTGTAATTTAAAAGTATCGAGCCTCCAGACACTGGAATCAGCAGCTGCTCTGGTTTCCTAATTTGTCAAATGTGTCGCTTGGAGTCCCAAGATATTCTAGTCTAAACTCCTTCATCCCAGATCTACTACCTGTGTAATCTTGGGCAAATTATTTTTCTAAACCACTGTTTTCTCATCTATAAAATATATGTCTTTGTATATGTAAGCAGCCCTGGTGGTGCAGTGGTTAAGTATTCAGCTGTTAACTGAAAGGTTGACAGTTCCACTCCACTAGCTTCTCCTTGGAAACCCTGCGGGGCACTTCTGCTCTGTCCTACCGGGTCTCTATGAGTCGGAAAGGACTCAATGGCAGTGGGTTTGGCTTTTTGGTTTGGTATATGGAAAGCTTTTAGAACATAGTAAGTGCTCAATAAATATTAGCTCTCATCATCACCAATAATAATGTCATTTAATGTATAACCATTGCAATCATCTCTGAGATAAGCAGAATAATGATTATCATTTTTTTTACATGCATTTACATGATTTTTTTTAATGGAACCATCATAACAATCATATGTGGTATAATTGTTAAATATTAATATTAATCCATTTGACAGATGAGGAAACCAAGATCATAGAGAGGTTCAATAAATTGTTCAGGATCACACAACTGGTAAAGGCTGGAGTTTGCATTATACCCCTGTGCATTGTAAGCTCCAGAGCCATTCCACATCAGGTTCTCTCCTCCTGGTTTAGGCACTTAGGTGTTTTTTTTCACACTAATTGCTAACGGTGTTCTGCGTGCTTCAATTGAGAGGAAATTCTAGTTTATATTTTTGTATGAGAATGTCTCTGATTTCCTTTTTTTATTCCTAAGTGAAGAGACAACAATCCAACTTAGACTAGGGAGCTTTATGGTCTTGGAAATGTTACGCAGCCCTGTGAATGAGCCAGACTAATGCAGAAACACTCTTCAATTAGAGAACCCACTATTGGGAAACTGAATTCTTTCATATACTCGGGAGAAAAGTTTTTCTGTGACTTGTATGATAGAGGCTTATCCTCTAGCTATACATCTTTCCTTTTAGACAAAGAAAGTTTTATCTCACTTGTCCCCACACTCCATACCTATTTAGTTAAATGCTCTAGTAGTCATACCGTAGTATTATAAGTTATATATTTTAGTAATTCAGTAAATTTTTTGATATGCATCACAACTTGAAAGCTACTGTGTTAACACCGTTTGGTCCTGATTATTATAAATCTTACAGTCACTAGTATATTTTGATGACATTATACTGCTCTGAGGTGACTATTTTTAATATCAGATTATCTGTAATTGTGACTAAGGAAATCATTTAAGTCTGCATTTCCTTTGTTATGTCTATTTCAGTTCTAGAACAAAATCTTAATACATTACTAAAGAGTATTTTATCTCACCTAACCAAAGCCCACATCCTTACAACTGTGAAGCAGAAAGATAAATTGGCTTCAATATTATCTACTGAACTAGATGAGAGAGATAATTTCAACAATTTAATAGTATCTTTCTAATACTGAAGCAAAATGGAGTCATGAAAACTAGAAAATTATGTTTAAAAGTCTAGTGACATAGCATATGCTAAGTAAATTTGAGTTCTATGAATTTGCTTTATTTAGAATTATTATTAGACTATCAAATGTTCAATACCTTCTGCCTACTTTGTTAACGATGGGTCCCGTAAATATTGAACCACATGAATTGTACTGATTATAGTCTCTGTGCTCAGAATTCTTACTCTTAATTAAGTGGTGAGATTTGTAAATTTTAGGCCATGAATTGTCCAAGAAGCCACAGTTTAAGATTTTTACCACCCAATCATATCCTTCAATCTTCTTTTATTTTGAAATGAAACGTGGCTGATATATAACTTTGAATGTGATGGATACATAGTGTTTGTGGGTTTGGCCTCCTTTGTTTCTGTAAGCAGTAATATTTTGGAAGATAAATAGCACTTGATGCTTCATTTACTTTGATTGTTTTTAATCTCAAGATAGTTTGGAAAATTTATTATGCAATAAAGCTCTTGGGTTTGCTACAGCTTTTCTGTTCTGATCCAAATAAACAAAAGTCATCAAAACTTTGGTAATTCAGAAATATTATGTCATGGTTATAGCGACCAAGCCATTTCAGAATGAAACTGGTTATTGATTACCCCCAGGGCTTCTAAGATCAAGTATGCATCAGTATAGTTAATTATGCCCCTCAGCCCTGCAGAGTTTTTGCAATAGAAAGTTCAATTTACTCAGTAAAAGTATTGCTTTGTAAGATTTGTGGATGAGTCAATTAGACAGTCATTAATTGAGTGGCCATTGGAAATGTGGCATTGCCCAATTGGGAAATGGGCTACTCCCATGGCTAATGTATGTGAATGCCAGTACTAATGACCTTTGAGCCATTTCCCATATATCTAAGGGAAAACAAATCAAAGAACCATTCAAGGAAAAATAGGCTTTGCTGAACTTGTATGTTCTCCTGAAGAGGGATTAAGATTGTTCACTGAATGTACTAAACACAAATGAATACATTTCAAGGTAACTTTATTATCCTTAACTGAGTAGAAATAAGCACAGGAAAGCTCAAAATGAATTCTTATAGTGTCACCTTTTAAAGATGTTTTATTAAGAAAGTGATTTTAGTCTCTTCAAGGAGTCTAAAGAGTCACTCTTAGTCTTTTTGTTCAATGACCTTCAAAATATAAGAATTAGAACTTTTCCCATTTTTAAATGAATCATGTCAATAGTATTAAAGAGCTTCTTAAAATAAACTATCTCATTTCTCAAGAGTTAATCGCAAAATTAAAGAAGGTACACTTTTCTTCTTGGAGTAGATGGTAATTAAAATAACAGAATTACGCCATGTCCTCATTTATGAAACATATCCCTAATTGCTAATGAGTGTAACTGAGTAAATTGTAGTCTTTACATTATCATTATTAAACAGTGTGACTGTAGAAATCTAACACTCAGGAAAAGTCTTTGTAGTTAGTTTAGTTATACTCTAAAAGAACCATATAATAAAAAAAAAAAATAGTTAAGAGGAGTAGAAGGCATATAGATAATACTTTGGCTGGTCTGAAATATACAAAAGAATGGACCTGAAAATAAATATAAAGTGAGTTATGAAATCTAATAATAAAATGAACTTTGTGAACCTATTAATACAATTAAGAACGTTGCCAATATACTTTAAGTTACAGTGTGCTACATCCCAATCCCATCAACTGCCTAAACTTAGAGATAACCACTTTCCTGAACCTAGTGCCATCATTCTTGTTCTATGTCTTTTCAAAATACAGAAGCCCTGGTGGTGCAGCGGTTAAGCACCCGGCTGCTAATCAAAAGATCGGCAGTTTGATAACCACTCATTGAAAACCTTATGGGGCAGTTCTACTCTTTTCTATAGAGTCGCTATGAGTCAGAATAGGCTCAACAGGAACAGCTTTTTTTTTTTAATCCTAAAGCAATATGTTGTTTTGCTTATATTTTTCAGTCTTATAGAGATTATCATATCAAATGTAAACATATATGTCTGATTTTTTATCATTTTTCTTCTAAGATACATCTATCTTTTCTTGTGTATCTATAACTTACTTGTTTTCACTGTTATCTAGATTCCATTGTGTGAGTAACTCATTTGTCAATTCTCCCACCTTCAAATTTTGTGTCATCCACATGTACTCGAAAAATATTAAAGACAGGGTTATGTTTTGATTATTTTGCACTTGCATTATTTTAGAAATGACTTATTAAGTACAATACCAGATGGGATAACAAACACTGTCTTCAAGAATTTCAAAGTCTTGTAGGAAATATAGACAGGCAGATAATTAGCATGATGCAGTTAGATTACTGTTCTAACAGTAGTATCACGGAGGAGAAATGATTTATTCTGATTTAGGAAGATAATAAAAAAAGATGAGTGAAAACGTGAAAGGTGAGCTCATCCTTAGGGTAAGTTTCACCAGGTGGAGAAGAGGCTCTGGGAAGGAACACAATTTGTTCTGCAGAGCACACAAATAACTAGATAAATTATGAAAGAGGAATTGGAATGGAGAAAACTCAGAAAGGAAAACTGTACCATATCACAGAGACCATATACAAAACAATGTGAAAAAGTCAAAATCCCACACAACCTAATTGTTTTTAGAATACATGATAAAAATTTGACTATTTTTCAAATTGAAAATAAAAATAACTTTATCCTTAGTGCAGAGCTTCTCAACCTCGACACCTTTGACATTTTAAGCCAAATAATTTGTTGTTGTTATTGTGGGGCTGTATGGGGCATTAGAGAACATATCTCAGTATCAATAGCCTCCACCCACTAGAAGCCAGTAGTACTTCCCCACCTCCAGTTGTGAAAACCAAAAATAACTCCAGATGTTGTCAAATGTACTCTGAGGGGAAAAATTGCCCTAGTTGATAACCGTTGCCCTAGTAACATACTAGAAAACTCTGCCAAGTTTTTGCAATAAGTTAAATTAAAAAAAAATGACCTGGTAATCACATTTTTTAGCAGAAAATATATGAGTCAGACTCCAAAAAAGATTTCCACTAACTGTAAGCATAGGTCCAAAAAAGGAAAAAAGAGCAAACACTGCACAAGTAGAGAAGATGTACATGTGGAAAGAGTAGACAGTATAGTTCAACACGTGTGAAAATAAATGAACAATGGCTCTCAGGAAAGATAATGTGACTTTAATGGAAGTAGAATTTAAAGAATAAGGAAAGTGACAGTTCAATCATTTTTTAAAATCAATTTTGAGTCTCCTATTTGGAAACCCTGGTGGAGTAGTAGTTAAGTGCTACGGCTGCTAACCAAAAGGCCGGCAGTTCAAATCCACCAGGTGCTCCTTGGAAACCCTATGGGGCAGCTCTACTCTGTCCTATAGGGTCGCTATGAGTCGGAACCAACTCGATGGCAACGGGTTTTTTTGGTTCTATATCTGCTGCAAACTTGTTAAAAAAAAGGTGCTTTTTTGTCTCCTTTCCTAAAGTTCTTTTGTTCTCCCTATTGCCTAGGACTTAACTCAAAACTAGGTAGTATAGCAAGATGGCCTCAATGATCTTGCCTCAGCCTAACTTGCTGGCCTCAGCTTTTGCTGTACTTTCTCCTTCCTATATCCATGACAGAGAAAAAAAAAAGAGTGACTTAGCAATTTCTAAAATATGTCACGGTGATTCACACTTCTTTGCCTTCACTAGTCTTTCTGCTTGGCATGCACTAATCCTCCACCCCACCCTCAAGTCTTTGCCCTTGATCCAGAAATACACTGCATTTGGAGAACAGATAACTCATTTTGAAGACTCATTTAGAATATGATAAGAGCTAACCCTGGTGGCATAGTGGTTAAGAGTTCAGCTGCCAACCAAAAAGTTAGTGGTTCGAATCCACCTAGGCGCTCTTTGGAAACCCTATGGGGCAGTTCTACCCTGTCCTACAGGGTTGCTATGAGTTGGAACCGACTTAACTGGAACAGGTTTGTTTGTTTGTTTTGTTTTTTGTAAGAGCTATACAGGAGAAGACAAAAGTAGAACAAGGTAAAAGAGACCAGAAATACTGAAGCAAGTAAAATTTTACATAGGATAGTGTATGTAAGTCTCCTTGGAAAGCATTTCCACAAAGATTTGAAACAGATGTGGAACTGAGCAACCCATGTTTAGAAAGGGTGGGTATTCCAGACAGAGCATAAGCCAAAGCAAAGACCTTAAGGCTAAGTGTGCTTGATGTACGCATGGACAGCCAAGCCTGTGAGGTAACAAGGGAGGAGAAAAGTGGTAAATGATACCATTAAGGTCTTGAGTGAAGATCACAGAGGACATTAGGGGCCAATGCAATGACTTTGCCCTTTACCCTGAGAGCATTTGGGTGCATTTGGAGGTTATGAGGAGAAGAATGCCAGGATACAACCTATTTTAATAGGAACACAGATACACACACAAACAAACCCATTGATATCAAGCCATGATATGACATATTTTAGTAGGAACACACGGAAAACAAACCCAAACCCACTGCCATCAAGTTCATTCTGCCTCAGAGACTCCACGTATTTCAGAACATTTTTCAGAGTAGAACTGTGCTCCATAGGGTCTTCAATGACTATAATCTTACGTATGTAGATTGCCAGGCCTTTCTTCCTGGGTGGATTTGAACCTACAACTTTTGTGTTGGTAATGGAGCACAAACCATTTGTGCCGTGCAGGGACCTAAGAGGAAAAAAAAAAAAAAAATTGATGTCGAGTTTATTCCATAGGCCCCATAGGATTTCAAAGGCTGTAATCTTTAGGAAGCAGACTGCCATATCTTCCTCCCTCAGAGCCACTGATGGGTTCAAATTGTCACCTTTCTTTTAGCAGGTTCAAAAAAACCCAGTTGTTGTCGAGCCAATTCCCACTCAAAACAACTCTATAGCACAGAGTAGAACTGCCCCGTAGGGTTTCCAAGGAGCACCTGGTGGTTTCGAACTGCCAATCTTTTGGTTAGCAGCTGAACTCTTAACCAATATGCCACCGGGGCTCCTAGCAGTGGCTACTATATGGAGAAAACTGTGGAATGGAAAAAAGGTGGCAACAAAGTGATAAGCATTTATTGCACTAATCCAAGTGAAGGATGCTGGTGACTCAAACCAGAATTGCAGCAAGGGGAGAAATGAACTGTAGTAGGATTTTGGATATATTTTGCATGTGTAATTTTGTTTTACTCCTTAATTAATTTGCCTGTTTACTTTCTTTTAATATTTTTTATTTGTTTCACTAGAGATTACAATATGCATCCTTGATTTATTATTTTCCATTGTAAATTAACCAAAAAAAATGAAAGTGGGAGCCCTCGACAGTCTTGGTTTTTTTTGTTTGTTTTTGTTTTGGTGTATTATATATTAGTACTTATGTTAGTACTACTATTATCACCTTCTAGACTTAGAATAAGGATTTATGGCTCTTTATTTCCATTTATCCTCTCCTACCTTTTGCCTTACTGTATTCATGTATTGTAATTCTGCATGTATTTTAAACCTCTCAAAACATTTTGATTGTCACTTTAATAGATGTACTTCTTATTTACTTACGTGCTTCCTTTCCAGAGTACTTTCTTCCTTCCTGCATTGCCATATTTTCATCTGGATTAATTTTTCTACTGTCTTAAGAATTACCTTTGGTATTTATTTTGTTTAAGTCTGTAGATAAAACAGTCTTTTAGTTTTTATTTCCCTAAAACATCTTTACATCGTCATCATTTTTGAAGGACATTTTTAAGGGATTTAAAATTTAAATTGGCATGTATTCTCTTTCAGCTCCTCAAAGGGTTGATTCTATTGTCTTTTGGCTTCTGTTATTCCTGTTAAAAATTAGCCGTCACTTTTACTCTTCTTATTTAACAGTGTTGTACCTTTATTTTTCTTTGGATGCTTTTAGGTTTTTGCCTTTGTCTTTGTTTGTTTTTTTTGGATTTCAGCAGTTTTACTCTGATGTGCCTAAGTGTGGAGGTCTTTTTTTTTTGTTTGTTTCTTTTATCCTCCTGGGGGTTTGTAGAGCTTCCATAAATGTATTTTATTTGTTTGTTACCATTTGTGATGATTTTCAGTTTCTTTTAAAGTACTCTCTGCCTCTTAATCTCTCACATCCCATTCAAGTGCTTCAATTATACATATGTTGGAACTTTCCCCCAGATCCCATACATCAGATACTTCCCATCCTCTTTTTCTCCCTGTGCTTTGTGCTGGATATTTGTACCACCTAAAAGCCAGATTACTAATTCTGTATTCTGCTCCACCTAATGTGTAGTTAAATCTACCTGTTGAGTTCTTTACTTCAATTATTATATTTTTCAGTTTTATGTTTTAGTACAGAGTCCTTTCTTGGGTGAAATTCTCCCTCTTGTCATGTATTTTATCAAAATAATTAAAAAAAATTATGTATGACAACTCTAATGTCTGAATCACTAAATAATCTATTTCCAACATCTGTTTTTTTTCTCTGGAATTTGGTCATTTGCTCCTGACTTCTTTTTGTTTTGTTTTGTGTGTCTATTTGTAGGTTTTGTTTGTTTGTTTTTGGCATATCTGGTAAGTTTTGACTAAATGCTGGAAGTTGTATTTAAAAAATTGCAGAGATTCAGAATGACACATTTTCCTCCAGAAAGATGTAATTTTTGTTTCTTGCAGGCAGTTAAAGAGTCAGAGCACCTTGATCCAATCAAGCCTTTGTATAATTTCAGACAGAATTTCAGTCATATTGAGGGGTTGGCTGGTCAATTTCCAATTTGCCCTTACACCTAGAGTATATCCTTTCAGGTCACTGAACTAAATATCTAGAATGTTTCGAAAGTCTCTACTCATTGGTGGGCCCTGAACTTGTTTCATTAAGAGAAAAAAAAAATACAACGTAATGTTCCCTTTTTCTTTGGGATTGTGTATCCTCCTTCAGATCTTAGCTGACTTGGTTGCTATCTGATGCTTAAAATAGCTGTGTGTGTATGGAGGGGGGATGTTTGTATTTTATCCAGATTTTAATTATTCTTATAAGTTTGGTTGTTTTCTAATATAGGCTTCTCCTACATGATTAGGAAGAGTGAGTTCTGGGCATATTTATAAATCCAACATGATTTCCCTAATAATTTGAATGTAAAATATAAAGTGTAAGAAAAATAAGCAATAAAATATAATCTCAAGACTTTTACCTTGAGGAAATTGAAGATTAGATTTGTGTCAACTGAGATGGGGAAAATCTGCAGATGCTGCAAGTTTAAAAAGTGAACTGGTTATACATCCTGAGCTCAAGACTGTGAACTGAACAAGAGATATAAATATAGGACATTATTCTATACAAGAAATTAAAGCATGTGGCTAGAAGAGATTACCAAGGATGTGAATGAAAATAGAGAAGAGAACAGGAACATAGAATGAGTACTGGGGTACTCCAACATTCAAAGGATTCAAAGATCTGGGAGAAAAAGTGGAGCAAGTGAAGAGAATGAGATGAGAGTTAGCAACCAGAAGGATAAACCAAGACAAGGGAATGTGTTCTTTAGGAGTCAAACAAATTAAAAAACAAACAAAAAAACTATTTCAAGATGAAGAGAAAGAACAATTGTATTAATATTGCTGCTACTAAGCCGAGAATGATGAAAACTCAGCCATTGGGTTTAGAAGCAAATTTAGTCATCTAATGCTCATAAACAGCCCTGGTGGCACAGTGGTTAAGAGCTATCTATGACTGTTAACCAGAAGATTGGCAGTTTGAATTCATCAGCCACTTTTTGGAAACTCTATGTGGCAGTTCTACTCTGTCCTATACGGTCACTATGAGTCAGAATTGACTCGACAGCAATGGTTTTTTTAAATGCCCATAAAAACCTTAAGGTAGATATTATTATCATTGCTTCCATTTTATATATAGGAAGAAGGAGTTACAATAATATGGCCAAATTCTACAGGTTTTAGAAATCACACTTGATCCTAGAGGTCTCAGCACACCTCCAGATTCCATCTACATTGGGCTCACTGTCACTCTTGTTGACATTATTTTCTGTCACAATTCTTGGTGTTTTCTAATTCACCTAAATAGTCCTCCCATGGATTTCGCTTCTTTGGCCTCATTGCCTTTAATGATATTGTCCTAAACACCATTTTAGTCACTTACTCCCATGGTCATATCCTAGATATTGATATTTTCAGTTACAGCTCCCATTATAATCTTATTTTCAAGCTTCCTACTCTGACAACACCTCATCATCTCAACTCAAATTTCTAGAACCCCATTCTAGCAATTCTTGACCTCACTTGTCCATTTTCTTACCTGTTTCTACTCTCTCTTATCCCCTTATATCCTTCCTTCCTTCTTGACAAAACTTCTAGGGTCCACCACTATAATTATTTGCTTGCATGCAATCTCTGTTTCTTTACACCATTTGATAAAATTTTATTCCTGATTAAATCCAGCATTACTACCTATCACCTTCCTGCTAGCAGCTAGGTGTAGATACAGAAAACATACAACTATAACAATTAATCACACTTTAAATTCTTAACCATTAAACCCATGTGGGATCTTAAGGTAACTCAGCAATACTGTTACACTTTCCTATGAAATTTCACTCTCCAGCTCTTCTGAACAATCATTTCTCACTTTACCTCCTCAAACATCAAGTATGCCTTCCTTCTTCCCCACTTTTAGTTGATTGTCTTCATTCTATTCCATAGAGGGGGGAAAAAAAGTAGAAATCAGAGGAGAACATTCATGTTCTCTTCCCAACTATCTTGTCCTCTTTTTGTATCTGTACTGGTGTGATATCACTTCCCTCATTTTTCAACTGATGAATTTCCCATGCTCCTATATATGGTGATTTGTGCACTAGATCCTAGTATTTATAGCCTACTGAAGAATATTCCTGCAGGAATTTTACTCCTTGCTATATCCATCATCAATTTCCCCCCTCACTACTATAGTAATAAATATACTCACCTTTATTCAAATAATGTATTTATCATCTTTAAGAAAAAGTCTTCCTTACCCCACATCCTTCAGAAATCATTATTCAATGTGTCTGCTCCTCTCTACGAAAGACCTTGAACGAGCTTTCTGTAATCATTATTTACATTTCTCTTCCCATCTCTTCTAAGCATCCCCTTTCCTCCAATACTCCACCAAAAGGTTTTTTGCCAAGATCAGCAATAACAAAGATTTTGCAAAATCTAAGGATTATTTCTCAGTCAACATATTATTGAAGCTATCTGCAGAAAAGGTCCTAACTTCCTGAAGTACATATTTTATTTGTCATCCAGAATCTCACTCTCTTGCTCTCCTATTTCACTGGCTGCCTCTGCTTGTAGTTGCTTTTGCTGGCTTTTCTTCATTTCTAACCAAATACTACTTCTTCTCTTCTACACTGTCTTTTAAATCACTGTACTTATCAAGGCTTAAAGAGCAAAGATGTTGCTTTTAAACTTCTTCACATGGTGCCAGTGACAAAGCTGAACTTGCTACCCACGTTGACCAGCTCAGCAAAGCACTGTGTTCTTGCTAGGGCTATTGAGCAAAGGCCCTGGACTATAGTCCTTTTCTCATTTGTGAGGCAGTTAGATTTCCCACTGTTCCCAACACCTTTTCTAAAAAAGAGCTTAATTGACCATAAAGAGTAGACATAAGAACTGAAGGAGAAAATAAGTGGATTCATTCACTTTGTCTACATTTTTATTTTGTTTTACTGAACTGTGAAAAGGGATATGGGGAAGAAATGTAAATTGGTAAGGTGGATTGAAAGCTCCACTTAAGGTTCTGAAAGATGGCATTTTTCTTTGCAAGCCTAGCAACATGAGCTTTCTGGTTGTACTCTTTTCAAGGTAGGATGGCATGTGTACACTCCATGAGTGATTGTGAAATAGCTTTGAGCAAGTCTTGCAGGGGAGTGATGATTTTTATAGTTCAGTGGTCACAACGGTTGATGTAGCAGTTTATTTTTTTACGGCATTGTGTTTGCTGTGGCCAGCCTAACATAAGTGAATTTATCTTTTCTCTGAGTGCAATTTTTCTACGCAGCTTAGAATTTCAAATGCGATGTTTAATTCTGTAGTGACTTTCCATGTTTTTCTCTGACATATGAAAAATCTGACACTGTAAATATTTTTATTTATTCAGTTAGAAGTTTGCATTTCTTCATGTGGTTCTCATTTAACCATTTATAACACTGCAGATGTTTGGATAAAAATTGTCTGTTTTCAATATTTAGCTGTTTTCCCAGCAATGCATGTGCTTTTTCTTTTGACAGAGTCTTTAACTGAGTTTATAATAACAGGCACAGCTGCACAAGCACGCCCAAGCAGACACTACACACACACACATACCAATTGACAAGAAAGCTTTTCAGAGCACACATGCCCAAATCATGCTAGTTTCAGTTATATAGATTTGGCTCTTGATGTGAGAGGTCACAATGCAATTTAGAAGCAATTAAAAGGTATTGAATGTGCTGAACTGAAGCCTCTGCCTCGAAGGCTTTTTTTCGGCATAGAGGGAGAAAGTGGATAGATTTGTGTGTCTCTCTTGTCTCTTGTAGTAATGTCTTTAGGCAAAATGGCAATGCAAGGGCTATAGACACCAGCCTGAAGTGGGTGAAGAACAGTAAGGCTTTTTTTTTTTTTTTTGTAAGGATTACACAGGAAGCTATGAATACTTCATTGGTGCAGAAGTCTGAATCATTTTACAGATATTAAGCATGGGCCAATTTAAAAGTCAAATTGCCATTGTGAATATCTGTTTTTAAATGCACACAGTGACAATATGTATTTCAGAGTATTGCATAGTGACAGTCTTTAATGGTTTGTAAGGAAGTCCACTGGCAGAATGGATTGGATACTTGCACATTTTCTGCAAGATTCTACACAGCTACCCATGGGATGAATAGCCCAACAAATGAGGCAGAATTGCCTGTGTGTGTAATTAATGGCAATAGGCACTGAACACTGAGAAAATGAAAATAATGAATGTGATTGTAGGCATGGGCAACGTCCCATAGTTTTGTTAGTACATTACCCTCACAATGTTTTTATAAAATGAACATAGTTTTATTCTAAGAACAATTTTCTGATTAAGAATCATGCTATTAAACTGTGAGGTACCTTCCCCAATTCAAGCTATGGTGTGTTGTATCTTTTGTATCTGAAGTTTGTTATATCAGGGATCAAATAGATTTTTAGATAGAGCTATGACTAAAATAAAATAGTAACTATGTTACAAAATTCAGGAATATCCACATAAAATTTCTACTCTTTCTTCTCTATTTTTCTTCCCGTTATTATGTTTTCATTGTATTCTTATGTTTCTTTAAGAGCAGATGTCCTGGACCATGTTCTAGCCAAAAAAAAAAAAAAAAAAAAAGGAGATTCTTCCTGAATAAAAAAAATAGTACGTGTATATATGTATATATGTAATGCCTCTTTTAAGTGAATAGTTTAAAAAAGCAAACAATAAATAAAATAAAAGTCGTTTAAGGGCCTCTTCAGTGATAACTTGCTTATTTTAAATGGTAATTCTAAGCCTTGTCATGATTCCACAAATCCTGATCTAAATTTTGTTCTGTGATTTTATCACTGCATATGGACTTAACGTTGAGAGAAATCAACAAATACAGATAAAAATGTCAAATTATTTGTGCCTATCAATGACATTTGGAGCCCCAGTGGCACAGCACTCTGCTGCTAACCAAAAGGTCAGTGGCTTAAACCCACCAGCTTCTCCACTGGAGAAAGATGTAGCATTCTGCTTCCTTTAAAATTAAAGCCTTGGAAACCCTATTGGGCAGTTCTTCTCTGTATTATAGGGTCACTGTGAGTCAAAACTGATTCCATAGCAGTGGGAATAGATATCAATGACACTCAAATGCATCCTAATACAGATGAGATTATCTTTTATATTCTCACATCAGAGTCCATATCCTTAATGTATTTTTAACCATATTTTATAGATCCCTCAAAAGTTCCACTTTGACTAACTCAAAAGTTATTTCAGCAAGCATTTTAGCTCTTTCTGCACTCTTCTAATTATGCTTAAAAATCTGAATGAAAATAGTCATTTAAGTCTACCTTGACTTTTTTTTTAGTAAATTAATCAAATACTGCCTAATTAATCAAGTGATTAATCAATGAATAGTTTACTATCAAGCAAATATGTTCTAAATTCTTTAACAGGATTTGCATTTAACTATTTGGGTAATAGGAGTCCCTGAGTAGTGCAAGAGTTTAAGCACTCAGCTAACCTAAAGGTTGACGGTGCAAATCCACCCAGAGGTGCTTCAGAAAACCCTCGTGATCTACTTCTGAAAGATCACAGCCACTGAAAACCCTTTGGAGTACACTTCTACTCTGCCACACAAGGGGTCGCCATGAGGCAAAATCAACTCAATGACTTTTTTTTTTAATTTGGAAAATACATATCTAATAATGTTATATAAGTGTTAGAATACCCTCTTACAGACCAAGCAAATAATTCCTCAAATTTGAGTTGGCTTTAAAGCATTACTAAGAGCTGATGGATCTTTCTATGTGTCATTTTTGAAGAGTCAGTGGACACAAATGGTGAAAATGAGTAACATCATTTATGGTGATTATAGTTAGAAGACATTTTTCTTTTTTCAATATTATCAACCTGTTCTTCTAGAATGTGTTCATGGTTGACATCACGTTGCTTTACTGAGTGTGTTAAGCATGGGGGTCTATGGCATCTTGAACGGTTCTGTGACGTATGACATGAGGAAGAGGAAACCGTGCAGGAAAGCCAGAAAACAAATCTGACTTAGCATTTGCAGGTCTCGGAGAGAACACTGCAACATGACTCGATGCGGGGTCAGACAGGGGGTTTACAAGGCGACAAGCTGCAATTGTAGGAGGGCGGGATCTTGGGGTTACTGTACCCTTAAGTCTTATTGACTGGTTTAAAAGTTTTTAGTGCATCAGTGCAGGAATATTGAGAAGCTTTAATCATGGGAACCCATATGGGGCATGACCAGGAAGACAAGGAGTAATTAGAGGCATTGAGAAACTGGGCTACAAGATAGTAATGGGCTACTATCAAAGGAAACCATATAGGGTATACCTGGGAGGGTCAGTAGAGAGGCTGTGTGATAAAACAGGCACAGCCATGTCAGAAACTGGGTGAAGGGCTTTAATGAGGAATTAATAGATAGCGGAAGGAAACTATATAAGATATAAACTGCTCTTATGACACGGAGACAGAGTCATTTCCTCTATGTTCGCACCCTTGCCCACAGATAGTGTACATAGAGCCTCATCGTTTTGAATACTTGCAAAATATCTTTTCCCCAAAGAGTTTTGAAAAATGAAAATAAATAAATAACGGCCCCCCAAAAGTGGTGTAAGTAAAAGTAGAAAAGCAAGAAAAGACAATAGGAGAGTCATAAAAGCCGAAGAAGGAACAGTCAAAGCAGCACAAACATAAATGCTATAGTAGGGACAACAGAATTTACAGCATTGCAGAGGCAAAAAGGGATGTCAAGAAGAGAAAGCAAACAGAAGAAGGAAACAGCTTGAGCTGAGAAATATTATGACATCTATTCATTCATTAAGAAAATTTACTAGCTTTCCCTCTGGGAATAAATATTATTGCACATTTGGACGTTCACACTGTGAAGAATACAGAATATTTTTCTTATTGTTGATAAGGATATAAGTACAATGCAGTGATTAAGAGCATGTATCTATGATCTTGACAGAAATTAATTCAAATACCAAGTTATTTAACCTCCCTAAAATTGAATTTCTTCATATGAAAAATAGAAATAATGGTGTTTATAACTCATAAGGGTGTCGTTAGGATTAAAGGAGAAAATATTAATAAATCACTTACCCTGTGCCTGTTATCTATTATTGTTTCTTTGCTCATATTATTATTTTGTATTTCAAGTAAATGGTTTCTTGGGCACTCTTTATTTCATACTGTATGCCGGACACTTCCTTCTATCAGTATATTATTCCTTCAGGAAAAGATTATACAGCTGTCAAGTTTTAGATGCAGTGATAAAGTCAATTTCTACATATTTCACTTGGTAACCTGTTTTAAAATGGGTGCACCTTCAAAACGCCTTTTCATTTTTTTATAACATGGTCTTGGGAGAAAATGTTTTCACCTGGTGACTCATTTCAAGCTTCCCTGACAAATGTATTTTTGTAGTAACAATATGTTTATTAGGCTGCCAAATACTATTTCATCTGTAGTTTTCATAGTACAAGTTACAGGTACACCTATTTGGTTTTCTGCATAGGCCTGCAAGAAAATATATCGGCCAAGTATCCAAACTTTTATGGTTTACTGAACTGTTTATGTAAAATCATATTTATTCATGATTTTTTAAAAAAATAGGTAAGTCGCTGAATTTTGGAATTTATAATGCAGAGAAAGCTGATTCAGTTAATAGGGAGGAAACAAAAAAAATTGCCATTTAGTAGATTCAGACTCATAGTGACCCTATACGACAGAGTAGAATTACCCCATAGAGTTTCCAAAGTGCACCTGGTAGATTCAAACTGCCAACCTTTTGGTTAGCAGTTGTAGCTCTTAACCACTACATCACCAGGGTTTTCAATAGGGAGAACAGCCTAGATCAATTCTTACCAAGAATACTGATCTTTCAAGACACTTAGTCAAAATAGAAATTTTTGTTGAATTACGTTTAGAAAATACTGTATATGCTATTCCTGCTTCAGAGTTTGAAAGGCCTTGATAACAATATTGTTGTTGTTGTTGTTAGGTGCCATCAAGTCAGTTCCAACTCGTAGTGACCCTGTGTACCCCAGAACGAAACATCGCCCGGTCCTGCACCTGCCTTACAATCGTTGTTATGCTTGAGCCCATTGTTGTAGCTACTGTGTCGGTTCATCTCGTTGAAGGCTTTCCTTTTTTCTGCTGACCCTGTATTTTACCAAGCACGATGTCATTCTTCAAGGACTGATCCCTCCTGACAACACGGCCAAAGTATGTAAGATGTAGTCTTGTCATCCTTGCTTCTAAGGAGCATTCTAGTTGTACTTCCAAGACAGATTTGTTCCTTCTTTTGGTAGTCCATAGTATATTCAATTTTCTTTGCCAACACCACAATTCAAAGGCATCAATTCTTCTGTCTTCCTTATTCATTGTCCAGCTTTCAGACACATATGATGCGATTGAAAGTACCATGGCTTAGGTCAGGCGTACCTTAGTCTTCAAGGTGACATCTTTGCTCTTCAACTCTTTAAAGAGGTCCTTTGCAGCAGATTTGCCCAATGCAAAGCATCTTTTGATTTCTTGGCTGCTGCTTCCATGGGTTGATTGTGGATCTGAGTGAAATAAAATCCTTGAAAATTTCCACCTTTTCTCTGTTTATTGATAACTATTTTCTTATAGTTGGGCTAGTTGGCTGGGATAGTTGGACAAGTTTAGGGATTATTGATATTGATTCAATCATTTGAGGCGTCCCTAACTTCTCTTATTCTCAACACCTAACCTCCTCTCAACTGAAGTCCTTTACTGAGATCCCTCAGGATTATTATTTGTATGCCCCTAAGTTAAGAAATTATATCTCTTGAGGATGTCATTTTAATTGCAAATATTGACTGAAAAGATTATTTTAATAAGCATTACGTTCTTCCCTCCCCCAGGAGAAAGCAAAGCCATCTCAGAATAAAAAAAAAGAAAAAAAAAAGCTATAAGATACTAACATGTTCAGCTCTTCAGGATGGAAATCTAGGATTTACGTAAATTTTTTTTTTTTCTTATTATACCCAGAAGTCCACCTCCGTCTTCTATTGATTACACCTTAGAAATATCTAGTGAGTCCTGGAGATGGCTGGTACTTGCTCAGGAGAGGTGATTGTGCACATCTCTTCCCAACTGTCCATTCATGATGTAGCACTAATTGTTTGAAACTGGCCACACTTGTGATATTTATAAGACAGAAATTGGCAAGTGGTACAAATCAGGTATATTTTGTTTATTTGTTTTGAGCTAGTTGTTAAATATTTACCAACATACCACTGTAGATATCTTTGTACTCAGATACTCCATTACATTTTTATACCTCGTGTGTTAGTTCAGGCCTCCTCATTGCTTACCTGGAATATCGCAACTTGGGGTTCATCACTTAAGTATATTCTGTACATAACTGTGAGATGTTACTTCATAAAAACATAAATAAGTAAATAAATAAAATGTGTCTTCCTTCCCACCCTACTCCCTTCCATGTAACTTCTTCAGTTTCTATGTCATCTACTTGTAACATCTAAGCTCCTTGTTGTTGTTAGCTGCCATCAAGCGATCCATGTGTTCGTGTCTGTATAGGAGAATTGCTCCATAGGGTTTTCAAGGCTGTAATCTTTTGGAAGCAGATTGTCAGGCCTGTCTTCTGAGGCAGCTCTGGGTAGGCTCAAACCACCAACTTTTTAGCTACTAGCAGTGTTTAACCATCCATATCTTCGTTGTAGTTGTTAGGTGCCATTGAGAGAGTCCCAACTCCTAGTGACCCTATGCACAACAGAACAAAACACTGCCTGGTCCTGATCCATTCTAACATCCACTGCTATGTTTGAGCCCATTGTTAGAGCCACTGTGTCAATTTATCTCATTGAGGGTCTTCCTCTTTTATGCTGGTCCTCTGTTTTACCAAGCATGATGTCATTCTCCAGGACTAGTGCCTCCTGATAACATGACCAAAGAATGTGAGATGAAGTCTCACCATTCTCGCTTCTAAGGAGCATTT
Source organism: Loxodonta africana (assembly GCF_030014295.1). Taxonomy (NCBI): domain Eukaryota; kingdom Metazoa; phylum Chordata; class Mammalia; order Proboscidea; family Elephantidae; genus Loxodonta; species Loxodonta africana. Next base: position 173,384,408 of record NC_087344.1, on the reverse strand, counting down.
TGGCTATACTTCTTCCAAGACAGATTTGTTTGTTCTCCTGGTAGTCCATGGTATTTTCAACATTTTTTGCCAACACCATAATTCAAAGGCATCAATTCTTCTTTGGTCTTCCTTACTTATTGCCCATCTTTTGCATCACATGAGGCAATTGAAAATGCCATGGCTTAGAACAGGTGCATCTTAGTCCTTAAGGTCACATCTTTGCTCTTTAATACTTTTAAGAGTTCTTTAGTAACAGATTTGTCCAGTGCGATGTGTTGACTGCTACTTTCATGGGTGTTAATCATGGATCCAAATAAAATGAAAGCCTTGTCAACTTCAGTCTTTTCTCCATTTATCATGATGTTATTTATTGCTTCCATTGTGAGGATTTTTGTTTTCTTTATGTTAAGGCGTAATCCATACTGAAGGTTGCAGTCTTTGATCTTTATCAGTAAGTGCTTTAAGTCCTTTCTGTTTTGTACAAGCAAGGTTGTGTCATATATATCACAGGTTATTAATGAGTCTTCCTCCAATCCTTCTTCATATAGTCCAGCTTTTCGTATTATTTGCTCAGCATACAGACTGAATAAGTATGGTGAAAAAACACAATCCTGATGCACACTTTCCTGGTTTTAAATCATACAGTATCTGCTTGTTCTGTTTCAACAATTGCCTCTTGGTCTGTGTACAGGTTCTACATGAACTCAGTTAAGTGTTCTAGAATGTCCGTTCTTCGAAATGTTACCCATAATTTGTTATGATCCACACAGTTGAATGCCTACGCATAGCCAATACAACACAGTTAAAGATACTTCTGATATTCTCTGCTTTCAGCCAAGATCCATCTGACATCAGCAATGTTATCCTTTTCAGAATCTGGCTTGAATTTCTGGCAGTTCCCTGTTGATATACCGTTGCAACCATTTTTGAATTATGTTCACTATGATATTGGTTGCATGTGATATTATTGTTATTATTTAATAATTTCTGCAATCCATTGACTAACCTGCCTTTGGAATGGGCACAAATAAGAATTTCTTCCAGTCAGTTGACCAGGTAGCTGTCTTCTAATTTCTTGACATTGACAAGTGAGTGCTTCCTGTGTTGCAACCATTTGTTGAAACATTTCAACTGTATTCCGTTAATTCCTGGAACTTTGTTTCTTGCCATTACCGTCAGTGCAGTTCTACTTCTTCCTTCGGTATCATTGGTTCTTGCTCACGTTCTGCCTCCTGATCAATTCTTTTTCGTACAGTGACTCTGTGTATTCCTTCCATCTTCTTTTGATGCTTCTTGTGTTGTTAAACTTTTTGCTCATAGAATCTTTCAAAATTGCAACTCGATACTTGAATTTTTTCTTCAGTTCCTTTAACTTGAGAAATGCTGAGTGTGTTCTTCCCTTTCTGCTTTGTAATTTCAGGTCATTGCACATTTCATTATAATACTTGATGTTGTCTTCTCGAACTGCTCTTTGAAATCTTCTATTCAGCACTTTTACTTCATCATTTCTTCCTTGCACTATATTATGTTCAAGAACAAGTTTCAGAGTCTCTTTTGACATCGATTTTGGTCTTTTTTTGTTTTTTTCTGTCTTTTTAATGATGTTTTGTTTTCTTCATGTATGATATTCTTTACGTCATCTCACAACTCATCTGGTCTTCCTTCATTAGTGTTCAATGTGTCAAATCTATTCTTAAAATGGTTTCTAATTCAGGTGAAATATACTCCTGCTTGTGCTTTGGCTTCCATGGACTTGTTTTAATTTTCTTCAGCTTCAGTTTGATTATGAGCAATTGATGGTTTGTTCTGCAGTAAGCTCCTGGCCTTGTTCTGACTGATAATATTGAGCTTATCCACGGTCTTTTTTCCACAGATGTAGTCAACTTGATTCCTGTGTTTTCCATCTGGCATCGTCCATGAGTATGGTCACCATTTGTGTGGTTGACAAAGATATTTCTAATGAATTAGTCACTGGTATTGCAAAATTCTATTATGTCATTTCCTGCATCATTTTTTTTTTTTGGTAATTTTTATTGTGCTTTAAGTGAAAGTTTACAAACCAAGTCAGTCTCTCACACAAAAACCCATATACACCTTGCTACACATTCCCAATTACTCTCCCCCTAATGAGACAGCCCGCTCTCTCCCTCCACTCTCTTTTTTCGTGTCCATTTTGCCAGGTTCTAACCTCTATCCTCTCTTCTCCCCTCCAGGCAGGAGATGCCAACATAGCCTCAAAGTCCACCTGATTCAAGAAGCTCACTCCTCACCAGCATCCCTCTCCAACCCATTGTCCAGTCCAATCCATGTCTGAAGAGTTAGCTTCAGGAATGGTTCCTGTCCTGGGGCAACAGAAGTTCTGGGGGCCATGACCACTGGGGTCCTAGTCTCAGTCAGACCATTAAGTCTGGTCTTATGAGAATTTGGGGTCTGCATCCCACTGCTCTCCTTCTCCCTCAGGGGTTCTCTGTTGTGCTCCCTGCCAGGGCAGCCATCGGTTGTAGCCAGGCACCATCTGGTCTCAGAATGAGGTAGTATCCGGTTCATGTGGCCTTTTCTGTCTCTTGGGCTGATAATTGCTTTGTGTCCTTGGTGTTCTTCATTCTCCTTTGATCCAGGTGGGTTGAGACCAATTGATGCATCTAAGATGGCTGCTTGCTAGAGTTTAAGACCCCAGACGCTACTCTTCAAAGTGGGATGCAGACTGTTTTCTTAATAGATTTTATTATTCCAATTGACTTAGATGTCGCCTGAAACCATGGTCCCCAGACCCCTGCCCCTGCTACACTGGCCTTCGAAGCATTCAGTTTATTCAGGAAACTTCTTTGCTTTTGATTTAGTCCAGTGGTACTGACCTCCACTGTATTGTGTACTGTCTTTCCCTTCACCTAAAGTAGTTCTTATCTACTATCTAATTAGTGAATGCCCCTCTCCCACCCTCCCTCCGTCCCCCCTCTCGTAACCACAAAAGAATGTTTTCTTCTCAGTTTAAACTATTTCTCAAGTTCTTATAATAGTGGACTTACACAATATTTGTCCTTTTGCAAGTGAGTAATTTCACTCAGCATAATGCCTTCCAGTTTCCTCCATGTTATGAAATGTTTAACAAATTCCTCACTGTTCTTTATCGATGCGTAGTATTCCATAGTGTGAATATACCATAATTTATTTATCCATTCATCCGTTGATGGGCACCTTAGTTGCTTCCATCTTTTTGCTATTGTAAACAGTGCTGCAATAAACATGGGTATGCATATATCCGTTTGTGTAAAGGCTGCTATTTCTCTAGGATAAATTTGAAAGAGAGGGATTGCTGGATCCTACAGTAGTTCTATCTCTAGCTTTTTAAGGAAGCGCCAAATCCATTTCCAAGGTGGTTGTACCATTTGACATTCCCACCAGCAGTGTAGAAGTGTTCCAATCTCTCCACAGCCTCTCCAACATTTATTATTTTGTGTGTTTTGGATTAATCCCAGCCTTGTTGGAGTGAGATGAATCTCATTGTAGTTTTGATCTGCAGTTCTCTAATGGCTAATGATTGTGAACATTTCCTCATATATCTGTCAGCTACTGGAATGTCTTCTTTAGTGAAGTGTACATTCATATTTTTGCCCATTTTTTAATTGGGTTATTTGTCTTTTTGCAGTCGAGTTTTTGCAGTATCATGTAGATTTTAGAGACCAGGCGCTGAGAGGAAATGTCATAGCTAAAAAGTTTTTCCCAGTCTGTAGGTTTACTCTTTCGGTGAAGTCTTTGGATGAGCATAGGTTTTTGATTTTTAGGAGCTCCCAGTTATCTAGTTTATCTTCTGCATTGTTAGTAATGTTTTGTATACTGTTCATGCCATGTATTGGGGCTCCTAACGTTGTTCCTAATTTTTCTTCCATGATCATTATCGTTTTAGATTTTATATTTAGTTCTTTGATCCATTTTGAGCTCGTTTTTGTGCATGGAGTGAGGTATGGGTCTTTTTTCAGTTTTTTGCAGATGGGTATCCAGTTATGCCTGCACCATTTGTTAAAAAGACTGTCTTTTCCCCTTTTAACTGTTTTGGGGCATTTGTCAAATATCAACTGCTCATATGTGGATGGATTTTTGTCTGGATTCTCAATTTTGTTCCCTTGGTCCATGTATCTGTTGTTGTACCAGTACCAGGCTGTTTTGACTACTATGGCGGTATAACAGGTTCTAAGATCAGGTAAAGTGAGGCCTCCCACTTTGTTCTTCTTTTTCAGTAATGCCTTATTTATCTGGGGCCTCTTTCCCTTCCATATGAAGTTGGTGATTTGTTTCTCTATCTCATTAAAGAATGTCGTTGGGATTTGGATCGGAATTACATTAGATGTATAGAATAGACATTTTTATAATGTTAAGTCTTCCTATCCATGAGCAAGGTATGTCCTTCCACTTATGTTAAGTGTCTTTTGGTACCTTGCAGAAATGTACTGTAATTTTCATTGTATAATTCTTTTACATCTCTGGTAAGATTTATTCTTAAGTATTTTATCTCCTTGGGGGCTAGTGTAAATGGCATTGATTTGGTGATTTCCTCTTCAATGTTCTTTTTGTTGGTGTAGAGAAATCCAACTGATTTTTGCATGTTTATCTTGTATCCCGATACTCTGCTGAACTCTTCTATGAGTTTCAGTAGTTCTCCTGAGGGTTCCTTAGGGTTTTTCTGTGTAGAAGATCATGTCATCTGCAAATAGAGATACTTTGACTTCTTCCTTGCCAATCTGGATGCGCTTTATTTCTTTTTCTAGCCTAATTGCTCTGGCTAGGATTTCCAGCACAATGTTGAATAAGAGTGATGATAAAGGGCATCCTTGTCTGGTTCCCGATCTCAATGGGAATGTTTTCAGGCTCTCTCCATTTAGGGTGATGTTGGCTGTAGGCTTTGTATAAATGCCCTTTATTATGTTGAGGAATTTTCCTCCTATTCCTATTTTGCTGAGAGTTTTTATCATGAACGAGTGTTGAACTTTGTCAAATGCCTTTTCTGCATCAATTGATAAAATCATGTGATTCTTGTCTTTTCTTTTATTTATGTGAGTGAATTACATTAATTGTTTTTCTAATGTTGAACCAACCCTGCATACCTGGTATGAATCCCACTTGGTCAGGTGAATTATTTTTTTGATATGTTGTTGAATTCTATTGGCTAGAGTTTTGCTGAGAATTTTTGCATCTACATTCATGAGGGATATAGGTCTATAATTTTATTTTCTTGTGGTGTCTGTATCTGGTTTGGTATCAGGGATATGGTAGCTTCATAGAATGAGTTTGGTAGTATTCTGTCCTTTTCTATGCTCTGAAATACCTTTAGTACTCGTGGTGTTAACTCTTCTCTGAAAGTTTGGTAGAACTCCTCAGTGAAGCCATCCGGACCAGGACTTTTTTTCGTTGGGAGTTTTTTGATTGCTTTTTCAATCTCTTCTTTTGTTATGGATCTATTTAGTTGTTCTACCTCTGTTCGTGTTAGTTTAGGTAGGTAGTCTGTTTCTTGGAATTTCTCCATTTTTTCTAGGTTTTCAAATTTGTTTGAGTATAGTTTTTCATAGTAATCTGATATGATTCTTTTAATTTCAGTTGGGTCTGTTGTAATATCACCCTTCTCACTTCCTATTCTGGTTCTTTGCTTCCTCTCTTGTTTTTCTTTTGTCAGTTTGGCCAATGGTTTATCAATTTTGTGGAGTTTTTTTTAAAAAAACAGCTTTTGGTCTTGTTAATTCTTCCAATTGTTTTTCTGTTTTCTATTTCATTTAGTTCAGCTCTAATTTTTATTATTTGTTTTCTTCTGGTGCCTGGGGGTTTCTTTTGGTGCTCTCTTTCTACTTGTTCAAGTTGTAGGGATAATTCTTTGATTTTGGCCCTTCCTTCTTTTTGGATGTGTGCATTTATTGATATAAATTGGCTTCTGAGCACCGCTTTTGCTGTGTCTCAAAAGTTCTGATAGGAAATGTTTTCATTCTCACTGGATTGTCTGAATTTCTTTATTCCATCCTTAATGTCTTCTATCTATAATCCAGTCTTTTTTGAGCAGCGTATTGTTCAGTGTCCAAGTGTTTGATTTCTTTTCCCTGTTTTCGATTTCCACATTTATGGTCTTATGGTCAGAGAAGTTGTTTGGTAATATTTCAATGTTTTGGATTCTGCTAAGGCTTGCTTTATGACCTAATATGTGGTCTATTCTGGAGAATGTTCCATGTGCACTAGAAAAGAAAGTATGCTTGGTTGCTGTTGGGTGGAGAGTGTTCTGTATATGTCTATGAGGTCATGTTGGTTGATGGTGGCATTTAGATCTTCTGTGTCTTTATTGAGTTTCTTTCTGGATGTCTTGTCCTTCACCGAAAGTGGTGTGTTGAAGTCTCCTACTATTATTGTGGAGCTGTCTATCTCACATTTCAATGCTGATAGAGTTCATTTTATTGTATCTTGCAGCTCTGTCACTGGGTGCATAAATATTTAATATGGTTATATCTTCTTGGTGTATTGTCCCTTTAATCATTATATAGTGTCCTTCCTTATCCTTTCTGATGGATTTAACTTTAAAGTCTATTTTGTCAGAAATTAATATTGCCACCCCTGCTCTTTTTTGATTGTTGTTTGCTTGATATATTTTTTCCATCCTTTGAGCTTTAGTTTGTTTGTGTCTCTAAGTCTAAGGTGTGTCTCTTGTAGGCAGCATATAGATGGATCTTGTTTTTGAATCCATTCTGCCACTCTGTGTCTCTTTATTGGTGCATTTCGTCCATTTACATTCAGGGTAATTATGGATAGGTATGAATTTAGTGCTATCACTTTGATGTCTTTTTTTGTGTGTTGACAGTTTCTTTTTCCCAGTTGATTTTATGCACTGAGTAGATTTTCTTTATATATTGTCCTTTCCTCATATTTGTTGTTGTTGATTTTGTTTCCGCTGAGTCTGTATTTTTCCCTTGTAGTTTATTTTGGTGAGTAGGATAGTTTGTCTCATTTGTGGTTACCTTATTATTTACCCCTGTTTTTCTAAATTTAAAACTAGCTTTTATTTCTTTGTATCATCATATCTTCCTCTCCGTATGGAAGATGTATGATTATGTTTCTTAAAAAAAAAAAAAAATTAGTCCCTCTTTATTATTTTAATGTTGTCTCCTTTTACATAATAACATCGCTGTTATCCCGGTTCAGGCTTTTTTTTTTTTTTTTATAATCTTGCTTTGTTTTTTTGGATTTCCCTGTCTGGGTTGACTTCTGGTTGCTCTGCCCAGTGTTCTAGTCTTGGCTTGATATCTGATATTAATTTTCTAACCAAAGAACTCCCTTTAGTATTTCTTGTAGTTTTGGTTTGGTTTTTATGAATTCCCTCAACTTGTGTTTCTCTGGAAATGTCTTAATTTCACCTTCATATTTAAGAGACAGTTTTGATGGATATATGATTCTTGACAGGCAATTTTTTTCCTTCAATTTTTTTAAAAAATGTCATCCCATTGCCTTCTTGCCTGCATGGTTTCTGCCGAGTAGTCTGAGCTTATTCTTATTGGCTCTCCTTTGTAGGTTACTTTTCTTTTATCCCTCTCTGCTCTTATAATTCTCTCTTTATCTTTGGTTTTGGCAAGTTTGATTATATGTCTTGGTGACTTTCTTTTAACATCTACCTTATGTGGAGTTCGATGAACATCTTGGATAGATATCTTCTCATCTTTCACAATATCAGGGAAGCTTTCTGCCAACAAATCTTCAACAATTTTCTCTGTATTTTCTGTTGTCCCTCCCTGTTCTGGTACTCCAGTCACTTGAAGGTTATTTCTCTTGATAGAGTCCCACATGATTCTTAAGGTTTCTTCTTTTTTTTAATTCTTTTATCTGATTTTTCTTCAAATATATTAGTGCCAAGTGATTTATCTTCGAGTTCAGAAATTCTAGCTTCTACTTGCTCAATTCTGCTCCTCTGACTTTCTACTGAGTTTTTTAATTCTGTAATTTTATTGTTAATCTTCTGAATTTCTGATTGCTGTCTGTCTATGGATTTTTCCAGCTTATTAAATTTTTCATTATGTTCCTGAATAATCTTTCTAATTTCTTCAGTTGCTTTATCTGTGTGTTCCTTGGCTTGTTCTGCGTATTGACTCTTTTCCTTCCTGATGTCTTGAAGGGTTCTGTATATTAAACTTCTGTATTCTGTATATGGTAATTCCAGGAATGTACTTTAGTCTAGAAGATCCCTGGGTTCTTTGTTTTGAGAGCCTGTTGAGGTGATCATGGTCTGTTTCTTTATTTGACTTGATATTGACTGTTGTCTCTGAGCCATCTATAAGTTATTGTATTAGTTTATGCTTGCTTACTGTGTCTTAGCTCCTTGCTTTGTTTTGTTTTGTTATACCCCTATGGGTTGCTTGAGTGAACTAGCTTGATTATTTTCACCTTTGGAGCTCTGGTGTCCTGTCCCCAGCTGGCTAGAGCTGTTATCAGGTATAGCAGTCTAGGAGTCTATTCAGTTTTCTTGTATGAATTCAGCTCAGGTTTCCAGGTAGGTGATCATCACGTGTGTGGTATAGGTTCTGTCCTGAAGCCTTAGAGGGTCAAGGATGATTGGCGTATATACCGGTATCTGATTGCAGCAGGGGGTCACGCTCTGAACAAGGCAGGGAGCTGAGAACTGACCCCCATGTGTCTCTGAGGAAAACGCATCTCTGTACCCTAGAGCGTGCTGGTGGGTGGGTTCTGCAGAGGGACCATGGGCACCCAAAGTTTTTGGTTGTAAGGACTGGGAGGTACCAGTTATCTTTGGATCCATGTCGCAGGTGGCTGGGTGGTGACCTGAGTGGAGCTACCAGTCCTTAGGTCACTGATGTGGGTAGGCGAGGACCTTGTTTAACAGCCAAAGCAATGTCAAACGTCAAACACCCACCTTTCCACCGCACAGCTGAAATGGTTGGAGTCTGCCAACAAGGGCTTATTCTCCTGAAATAGGCCCACACAGGTCCACGCAGAAGGGAAATATGCTCAATGTTCACTGATGGTTTATGCCTGGACAGGAGCCACTTATGTCCTGAGCTCCCCTGGTTAATGGAGCTAGCAAATTATCTTTTCCCCTCAGTTGCAAATTATTTCTTTCTCTAAGGCCGGGAGGATGGTTGTAGGTGCTTACCAGGGTCTTTCTCAGGCCCAGCGATTCAGCCACTGAGGCTGGCTTGAAGGTGGGAGGGGCACTGTAAAATTTACGCAAGTACTTAGCTTTTGCTGAGAGCACTGTTTTCCTCATGTCCCGGAGATGTGAGTAGGCTGTGTGGCTGGCTGCTTCTCCCTGAGGAAACTCTGGCTGAAAGCTAGTACCAGCCCTCTGCCTCCGCCACTCTGGGAATGGTGCCTGAGGGCTCCCTGCGATTCAGGTCCGGTAATTCCTCTCTACTTCTGAATGGCCTCTTCCTACCCCTGCCCCTCACTTCGTTGTCTAAGCTTGCGTTTGATGCTCAGGGCTCCCAGTTTGTCACAAATATACTTGTTTCACTTGCCTTTTTGGGTCTTTGTTGTAAAGAGGTCTTGCTGGAAGCGTCTGTCTATTCTGCCATCTTCACTCCGCCTCCTTCCTGCATCATTTTTGTCACTAAGTTCATATATTCCAATTACTGATCCTTCTTCTTTGTTTCCAACTTTTGCATTCCAATCACCAGTAATTACCAGTGAATCTTGATTGCAAGTTTGATCCATTTCAGACTACAGATGTTGGTAAAAATCTTCAATTTGTTCATCTTTGACATTAGTGGTTGGTGCATAGATTTGAATAATAGTTGTATTAACTGGCTTTGCTTGTAGGTGTTTGTATATTATCCTATCACTGACAGGGTTTATTTCATTGCAGATTTTTAAATGTTCTTTTGACAATGAGTGAGATGCTGTTGCTCTTCAATTTGTCCTTCTTGACATAGTAGACCATACGATTATCAGATTTAAAATAGCCAATAGCAGTCCATTTCAGTTCACTAATGCCTAGGACATCAATCTTCAAATATTCCATTTCATTTCCCTTGATTCATACTTTGTACGTTACATGTTTTGGTTATTAATGGATGCTTGCAACTGTTCTCATTTTGAGTCATGCCACATCTGCAAATGAAGGCCCAGAAAGCTTGACTCCATCCATCTCACTGAGGTTGACTCTATTTTGAGGCGGCAACTCTTCCGAAGTTGTATTTTGAGTGTTTTCCAACCTGAGGGTCTCATCCTCCAGCACAATATCCGGCAATGTTCTGCTGCTATCCATAAGGTTTTCACTGGCCAATTTTTTTCAGATGTGGATTGCCAGGGCCTTCTTCCTAGTGTATCTTAGTCTTAAATCTCTGCAGAAACCCCCGTCCACCATGGGAGACCCTGTTGGTGTTTGAAATATCAGTGGCATAGCTTCCAGCCTCACTGCAACATTCAAGTCACCACAGTATGACAAACTGACAGAGGAGTGGTGGTCTGTCATTTTCACCTCGAGCAGGTCTTAAAAGCCCTTTATAATCTGGCAACATCCGCAATTACAGTTTCATAACTTTCTGTACCCTGTATTTTGTGGCTGTTGTTGTTAAATGCTGTTAAGGCAACCCCCAAATCATGGCATCCCACACACAAGTGGAATCAGACTGTTGTGATCCGTGGGATTTTCTTTGGCTGATTTTGAAAGTAAGTTGCAAGGCCTTTCTTCCTAGTCTGTCTTAGTCTAGAAGCTCTATTGAAACCTGTTCAGCATCACAGCAATATGCAAGCCTCCACTGATGGAAGAGTGGAGGCTGTGCTTGAGGGTGCATTGACTGGTAATTGAACCCAGATCTCCCCCATGGAATGTAAGAATGCTACCATTAAAAAAACCACTGATCTCAACCTGTACTTTAGTCAATTTGAACTTCTTATCATTTCTAAAATGGTCCTACTTGTCTAGTCAAAATATTCTTTCACTCATTTCTCCAATAGAAGTGATCTTTGTCTTTTAAAACATTTGAAATATCATCTTCTCTGTCAAATATTTTCTGAAAAGCAAACCTTAGTTAAATTGTTTTTCCTTTCTTCATCCACATTTTCAAGTATAATATTTATCTCTTATGTAGTACTAAATACACTGAATTGCAAATATCTATTAACATGGCTGTCTTCTCCACTAGATTCTGAATTCACAGACACCTATCATGATCATGAGCATGGAGGACACACTTAATAGGTGTTTGTTATTTAATTAATGGTTCAAAAAAATTACTTATAATAATCAAGAGGATCAGAGAAGGAACATTGGGGACTCACTTGACAGACCTTTCTACAATTTTGTCCAATATTAACTCTTAATACCATATTACGAGACACTGAGAATTTGTACCATCAAACACTCTTTCATAAAATAAGCAATGTGATTTAAGCAGACTTTATGAGAAATTCTAAATTGTTAGTCATTCATGAAGAACCAAATTACTTTGTTATTGTTATTAGGTACCATAGTTGGTTCTGACTCACAGGGACCCTATGTAAAACAGAACAAAACAGTGCCTACTCCTGTGTCATCTTCACAATTGTTGTTATTCTTGCATTCATTGTTGCAGCCACTGTGCCAATCCATCTCACTGAAGGTCTTCCTCTTTTTTAGCTGAACCTCTACTCCAGCAACAACCATGTCCTGATGTCCTCCTCCAGGGAATGGTCCTCCTGATACCATGTCCAAAGTGCATGAGACAAAGTCTTGCCATATTTGAGCCTAATGAGAATTCCGTTGTACTTCTTCCAAGACAGATTTGTTCATTCTTCCGACACTGCATGGGATAGTCAATATTCTTTGCCAACACCATAATCCAAAGGCATCAGTTGTCCTTCAGTCTTCCTTTTTCATTGTCCAGCTTTTACATGCATATGAGGTGGTTGAAAACACTATGGCTTGGGTCAGGCATGCCTTAGTCTTCAAGGTGACATCTTTGCTTTTTAATACTTTAAAGTGATCTTTTGCAGCAGATTTGCCAGTGCAATTCATTGTTTGATTTTTTGACTGCTGCTTCCATGGGTGTTGACTGTGGTTCCAAGTAAAATGAAACACTTGACAACTTCAATATTTTCTCTGTTTATCATAATGTTGTTTTCTTTATGTTGAGGTATAATCCATACTGAAGGCTGTGGTCTTTGATCTTCAGCAGTAAGTGGTTCAAGTCCTCTTCACTTTCAGCAAGCAAGCAAGGTTGTGTCATTTGAATAACACAGGTTGTTAATAAGTCTTCCTCCAATCCTGATGCACCATTCTTCTTCATATAGTGCAGCTTCTTGGATTATTTGTTTAGCATACAGATTGAATAAGTATGGTGAACTGATACAACCTTCATGCAGTTTTCCTGACTTTAAACCACACAGTATCCCCTTATTCTTTTAGAATTAGGTCCATGTACAGGCTCTTCATGAGCACAATTAAGTGTTCTGGAATTCCCATTCTTTGAAATGTTGTCTATAATTTGTTATGATTCACAGAGTTCAAAGCCTTTGCATAGTCAACAAAACATGGGTAAACATCTTTCTGGTAGTCTCTGCTTTCAGCCAGGAACCATCTGACATCTGCAATGATAACCCTTGCTCCACATTCTCTTCTGAATCAGGCTTGATTTTCTGGCAGTTCCCTGTCAAGGGATTGATGCAGCTGCTTCTGAATGATCTTCAGCAAAGTTTTACTTGTGTGTGGTATTAATCATATTGTTCCATAATTTCCCCATTCTGTTGGATCACCTTTCTTTGGCATTGGTACAAATATGGATCTGTTCCAGTTGATTTGTCAGGTAGCTGTCTTCCAAATTTCTTGGCTTAGACGAGTGAACACTTCCAGTGCTGCATCCATTTGTTGAAACATTTCACCTGATATTCCGTCAATTCCTGGAACCTTGTTTTCCGCCAAGGCTTTCAGTGCAGCTTGGACCTCTTCCTTCAGTACCATCCATTCTTGATCATATACTACCTCCTGAAATGGGTGAACATTGACCAGATCTTTTTGGTATAGTGACTCTGTGTATTCCTTCCATCTTCTTTTGATGCTTCCTGCATCTTTCAATATTTTGTCCATAGAATCCTTCAATATCACTACTCAAGGCTTGAAATTTTTCTTCAGTTTTTTCACCTTGAGAAGTGCCGAGCGTGTTCTTCCTTTTTAGTTTTCTACCTCCAGGGCTTTGCACATGTCATTAAAATACTTTACTTTGTCTTCTGACCCCCCTACCCACCACTTTATAATCTTCTATTCAGCTCTTTGAGTTCATTATTTCTTCCATTTACTTTAGCTATCCTACATTCAAGAGCAACTTTCAGAGTCTCTTCTGACATCCATTTTGTTCTTTTCTGTCTTTATAATGACCTCTTGCTTTCTTCATGTATAATGCTCTTGTTGTCCTTGATGCCATTCCAGAACTCATCATTCTCCACATCTGTCACTTTGTCGTACTGTGAGGGCTTGCATATTGCTGTGATGCTGAAAGCTATGCCATGGATATTCAAATACTAACGGGGTTAACCTTGGTGGACAGGTTTCACCTGAGCTACCAGGCTAATAGAGACTAGAAAGAAGGACGTGGCAGTTTACTTCTGAAAAAAATTAGCCAGTGAAACCTTATGAATATCAGCAGAACATAGTCTGATATAGTGCCAGAAGATGAGTCCCTCAGGTTGGAAGGCACTTGAAATACAACTGGGGAAGAGCTGCCTCTTTAAAGTAGAGTTGACCTTAATAACAGGGATGGAGCCAAGCTTTCGAGACCTTCATTGGCTAATGTGGCACAACTCAAAACGAGAAGAAGCAGCTGCAATATCCATTAATAATCAGAGTGGAATGTACAAAGTATGAATCTAGGAAAATTATAAATCCTCAAAAATGAATTAGAACACATAAACATCAATATTGTAGGCATTAGTGAGCCGAAATAGAACTGGTTTTGACCATTTTGAATCAGACAGTCATGTGGTCTACTATGCTAGGAATGACTAATTGAAGAGAAATGACATCACATTCATTGTCAAAAAGAACATTTCAAGATATATCCTGAAGTGCAGTGCTGTCAGTGATAGGATAATATCCATACACTTACAAAGAAGACCAGTTAATATGGCTATTATTCAAATTTATGCACCAATCTAAGACGAAAGATGAAGAAAAGGAAGATTTTTACCAAATTCTGCATTCTGAAATTGATCAAACAGGCAATGAGGATGCATTGATAATTACATGCAATTGAAATGCAATACTTGGAAACAAAGAAGAGGGATTGGTAGTTGGAAAATATGGCCTTGGTGATAAAAATGATGCTGGAGATCACATGATAAAATTTTGCAAGAACAACTTCATTGCAAATATCTTTTTTCAACAACATAAACCATGACTGTACAAGTGGCCTTCTCCAGATGGAATACACAGGAATCAAATTGACTGCATTCGTGGAAAGAGATGATGGAAAACCTCAATATCATCAGTTAGAACAAGACCAGGGGCAACTGTGGAACAGGCCAGTAGTTGCTCATATTCAAGTTGAAGCTGAAATTGAAGAAAATTAGTACAATTCCACGAGAGCCAAAGTATGGCCTTGAGTACGCCCTACCTAATTTTATAAGACCATGCCAAGAACAGATTTGATGCATTGAACACTGATGACCAAAAACCAAATGAGTTGTGGAATAAAATTAAGGAACTCATACATGAAGAAAGCAAGAGGTCATTAAATTACTTTAGAGGAGGCAAAACATTGAATACTTACAATTAATTATTATAGTTATATGTCATTTGAAAATCTCATCATTTTAAGGACAGAAGGATATGTGAGCTGGAAGAAGGCCAGGAAAGAGTTTCTTTTTTTAATCCATGATTAATTCTATTATATGATAAAGGTATACATTTTAGCACCTGGTAGGTATTGATGCATAACCCCATTTAAAGTGATATGACAAACATTTGAAAGCAATTTATTTTAGCTACTTCCAAAAGCTACCTGGAATCCTATTAAGGAAAAGATTTCTTAAAAAATGCATCTTACTTGCGTAACAGGTTTCCAAATACAGGTATCTCAGAGTAATCCTGCCTCTACAACAAATGTTATCTCTAATGCAATGTTATGCTGAGCAGCCATAAGCTGCTCATTTCCAATTCTATAGAATACATATTTGGAAGAATGCACTGTATCTGTGCTTGTGGTACTTTTGACTATATAGGGAGTTGTATATGGAAGAATGTAAAGATTGTTATTTAAAGTGATGCTCATTCATCCAGCAAATGTTTACTTGACATCCCTGTTAAGCCAGATACTGCTCCCGGCCCTGAGGATAAAATTGTGACTATGAAGAGGCAGAGTCTTTACTCTCTTGGAGGCAGGTATTAAATAATCACTATAAAGATGTACTATTTTTTATGAAGGAAAGCAATTACTCTTTGAGGGGAGAAATAAATCTGCGTGTCATGAGGCCTGAAACTATTACAATCTGAAAGTCCTTTTAAGGAAAAGAATATAAAAGTACCAATAAAATCTTAGGGACACCAGAAAGTAAGAGACCCTGAAGCCTAAGTTTCATTAGCATCACTATTCATCTCTGTCTGAAGGCATATGAAAAATTAACCTGATTTAGACAATACCACTATAAAGCACCAAAGGCAGTATCAGGCACAGTATCACTGATACCAAAAGTGATGCTTGATCTGAACTGAAAGACAGAAGGATAATTAGGAGTTACCTATGTGGGTTGCATAGAGAGTAGAACAAGGAGTGATGGCCTTTCCAGACTGTGTAGTTCAGGCAAAGGCACTATGATAATTGGAGAGGTCCAAATAAAAGATTGGACCATTTGGCCAAGCAATAGAGAATAAAGGGACAGTGGTATCTAACTAAGAATCTAGAATATAAACAAAGGCCAAAACATAGTCATGCTAGGTCATGGAACAATTTTCATCTCCCCATCCCATCCCTGATAACTTTTGTTTAAAATATAAGTAGTTTAGAGGCAGAGCCAACATGGAACCCTAGACAGACACATCATGCCAACTGTCTGCAGCAAAGACCCAAAACACTGAGTAAAATAGAGAAATGTCAATCCTGGAACCCTATGCATAGAATGAAGGGATGAAGAGCTAGTTCAAACACTGAATAGAAGAAGAAACTGAAGGAAAACAGAGAAAAGGAGAGATACAGGGTAGAGTTCCCCTGCCAAAGAACACGGCACAGCATCATCATCTTGGGAAACAGTCAACAACAACCCTGGATGGGGAGTACAGGAGGGTAACTTCATGGAGCTCCCAACAGGAAACAGAACACCTGGTAATCAAACACTCTTTCCCACCCCTCAGACTTCTGCCCTGTACACTACCTCCACCCTTTTCTGACAAGCCAAACTGTGTTGCTCAGCTAGAGAGCCATCTATGTGCCACCAGATCAGGTCTGCCCTGCCCACACCCACTGGCTCCCAGAGCAGCATTTTATTTCCCTTTCTTCCTTTTCTTTCTCCTTCCCACCTAGCCTTGTAAGCCACCTCCCCGCTTTCTGCCAGACTCCGCTGCACTAGCCCAACACTGCTCTGGGTCCATCCCGCCGTCATTCATAGCCCAATCACACCACCATTTTCTTTTCTTTTTTCTTTTCTTTCTCCCTCCCACCTAGCCCAGTACATCAACTCTCTTCCTTTTCCACTGGCTCTTGGGTTCATCCCATCCCCACTGGCCAGCCCCCACCTGACTGCCATTTCTTTTCTCTTTTTTCCTTTTCTTTCTTCCTCCCACCTAGCCTTGTAAGCCACTTCTACCCTTCCTGCTGGATCCTGCTGTACCACTGTGGCTAGAGTGATACAGGTACACCATCCCAACACTGCCTCATGTCTGCCCCATTCCTACCCACCAGACCATATGTTACTGCCATTGATTTTAGTGTTTTTTTCTTCTTTCCTTTTCTTTCTACCTCCAACCTAGCTTCGTATGCCCCCTACCCCTCGTTCCTGCTGATCCCCATGTCTGCCTCATCCCACCCACTGGCTATCTGCTCTTTATTTCCTTTCTCTATCTTTCCTTTTCTTTCTCCACCCCCTACATATTCCCATATGCCAGCCCTCCTTCCTGCCAACCTCTGCCATACTGCCATAGCTAAAGCATACTTGGCACTCAGACCTACCATCATACCAGGACTGATACACCTCTCTTCTCCTGCCACTTTATGATAAGCAGCTGAACAGTGGGATCAAGCCTATAACACTCCCTGTCCAGGTATCCTGGAGGAACTATGAATGCACTCACACCATTGGACCAACATCAGGAAGGAGATAGCAGGTACCCAGTCAGCCTTCATCCATCTCACCAAACCAGTGTACAGGTGAAGTGGGCTAACCCTGTCTACTGCTTCTTTGTCCACCCAGACAAGGTTGTGAGAGCTTTCATGCTCACAGATGAGCAAGTAACAAAGCATGCCTGGCTCGATCTCCCTGACATACTAAAACAAAAGAAAAAAAGCAGGACAAAACAAAGAAACAGACAATCAATAAATAAGAAAAATAATACCTTAATATCTTGGAGACAACAGACAATATTAAAATATATAAAAAGGCAGGATAAGTTGGTTCCTGGAAGTGATCAAAATAAAGAGTAAGAGGACCTTCTGGTAGAAGGAAAGGCAGTGAAACTACCTGATAGGGAATTCTAAAAACTAATATTTAGGGCTTTTCAGAAGGTTACTAAAGAGATCAAGGAAAACATGATAAAACCAAGGAAAAAATAGACAAAATCATTGAAAACACAAACAAAAACAGCCAAAATCAAGGAAAACACAGACAAAGCAATAGATGAATTCAGGAAAATAATACAGGAACAAAATGTAAAAATAAATAATTAGAAATCATGCAAAAACAGCAAATAGAAATCTAAAAGATAAACTACAAAGTTTCAGAAATAGGGAACACAATAGCAGGTCTTAGGAGCAAGTTTGAACAACGGAAGGCAGAAAAAGTGAGATTGAAGACAAATCTATGGGCACTACTTTGTTTGAAAAAAATCACAGAAAAAAATGAACAAAACCTAAGAATTATGTGAGATACAATCAAGTGCAAAAATCTGCACATGATTAGAGTTCCAGAACAGGTGGAGAATATGGAAAACACAGAGGAGATTGTTGACGATTTGCTGGCAGAAAACTTCCCAAGTACCAGGTAAGATGGAAAAGATGACTATCCAAAAATCTTAACAAACCCAATATGCAATAGACAGCAAAAGAAAGTCACCAAGACATATCATAATTACGCTTATCAAAATCAAAGGCAAAGACAGAATCCTGAGAGCCGCTAAAGAAAAAAAAAGTCACTTACAAAGGGGAAACAATAAGACTAAACTCTGATTACTTGACAGAAACCATGCAGGCAAGAAGGCAATGGGATAACATATATAAAAACATGAAAAAAAAATTGCTATGCAAGAATGATTTATCCTGCAAAACTCTCTCTCAAACACAATGGTAAAATTAGAATATTTTCAGATGAACGTAAATTAAGGGAATTCATAAAAGCTAAACCAAACTTACAAGAAATACTAAAGTGAGTCCTTTGGTTAGAGAAATACCAACATCAGACAACCACCAGAGTCTAGGACACAGGATAGCAACTGAAAAATGCCAACCTAGGTAAAGAACTCTTAATAATAAAACAAAGCTAGAAGACTTAAAACAAGGAAACAAAGGTGTCAATCTGTAAATGACAACAACATCAAAATAATAAAAGGGGAGAAAAGGTGGTAGTTATAGAACTTGCAGAAGAAATCAAGGTGATAGCAAGTGATAAAAGCCTGGTTTAAACTAAGAAAGATAAGGATAAATTTCTAGGTAAGTACAAAGAAAGTTAACAAACCTACTCATCAAAATAAAAAGAAAAACAGACTCAGTAAACACAAAAACTATAAGAATGAAAAAAGAGAAAAAATCTCAAAACAAAAGGAACTCAGCACAGGAAAGTAAAAAGGAACAAAGAAAAGGTCAGCACCACACACACACAAACAAAAAAGCACAACTGTGTGACAGTAATAAACATGCTGAATGTAAATGACTTAAATGCTCCCATAAAGAGACAGAGAGTGGCAGAATGGATGAAAAATCATGACCCATCAATATGCTGCTTGTAAGAGACACACTTTAGACACAAAGACATAAATATATTAAAAATCAAAGGATGGAAAAAATACATCAAGCCAACAGTAAACAAAAATGAGCAGGAGTGGCAATACTAATCTCAGATAAAATAAATTTTAAGATAAAATCAACCATAAAAGAAAAGGAAGTGCATTATATAATGATTAAAGGGACAATCCACCAAGACAAAACCTAATAAATATCTACACACCCCATGACAGGGCTCCAAAATACAGGAAACAAACTCTAACAGCACTGAAAAAGGAAATAGACAGTTCCACAATAATTGTAGGATACTTCAACACACCACTGTCAGTAAAGGAGAACATCTAGAGGGAAACTCAACAAAGATACAGAAGATCTAAAGGCCACGGTCACCAACTTGACCTTATAAAAAATTATAGACATATATAAAACACTCCACCCAACAGTAGAAAATTAGACATTTTTTTTCAATGCACTTGGAATATTCTCCAGAACTCACATTTTAGGCCACAAAGAAATCCTCAATAAAATCCAAAACGTCAAAAATAATACAAAACATTCTCTATGATTACAAGATAAAAAAGTAGAAATCTCTAACAGGAAGAGGAGGGGAAAAAAATCAAATACATGGTAACTGCTTAAAAACAACTGGGTAAGAGAAGAAATCAAAGAGAGTATGAAAAACATCCTAGAGTCAAAGGAGAATGAAACCACGTCACACCCAAATCTTAGGGACACAGCATAGGCAATGTTTAAAAGGCAATGTTTAGAGGTCAATTAATAGTAATAAGTGCATACATCAAAAATGAAGAATGGGCTAAAATCAAAATGTTATCCATACAACTTGAAAACACAGAAAGAAAGCAGTAAAACAGTCCCACAGGCAATAGAAGAAAGGAAAGAATGTAGTCTAGCACAGAAACAAATAAAATAGAGAACAGAAAAACAATAGAATGAATCAAGAAGACCAAAAGTTGGTTCTCTGAAAAATGAAAAAACCAACAAACCATTGGCCAACTGACAAAAGTAAAACAGGGGATGATGCAAAAAATTCAAATAAGAAATGAGATGGGGAAATTACAACAAATCCAACTGAAATAAAAAAGATCATAACAGAATACTAAAAAAAAATTGTACTTCACAAATTTGAGAACCTACAGAAAATGGACAAATTTCTAGAAATACACTACCTACCTAAACTAACACAAACTAAGACTTCTGAACAGACCTATAACAAGAGAAGAGATTGAAGAGGTAATTTAAAAACTCCCAATAAAAAAAAAAAAAGCCCTGGCCCAGTCAGCTTCACTGGAGAATTCTATCAAATAGTCAGAGATCACACCAGTACTGTTCAAATTATTTCAGAGCACAGAAAAGGAAAAAATATGCCCAAATTCATTCTCTGAAGTCACCATAACCGTAGCACCAAACCAGGCAAACACACTATTAAAAAAGATTACAGACCAATATCTCTTATGAGTATAGATGCAAGAATTCTCAACCAAATTCTAGCCAACGGAAACATATCAAAAAAATAATACACCACAACCAAGTGGAATTCATACCAGATATGCAAGGATGGTTCAGCTTTAGAAAATCAGTCAACATAATCTACCACATAAATAGAACAAAATAAAAGAATCATATGATCATCTCAATCAATGCAGAAAAGGCATTTAATAAAAGCCCAACACCCATTCCTGATAAAAACTCTCAATAAAATAGGTATCGAAGGGAAATTCCTCAACATAATAAAGGGCACCTATACAAAACCAACTGCCAACATCATTCTGAATAGAGGGAGACTGAAAGCATTCTCCCTGAGAATGGGAACAAGACAAGGATGCCCTTTATCACAACCCCTATTTAACATTGTGCTGAAAGTCCTAACTAGAGCAATAAGGTAAGAAAAAAAAAAAAAAGTCATCCAAATTGGAAAGAAAGATATAAAACTGTCCTTATTTACAAAGGATATGATACTATAATACAGCATCCCATACACTCCCTAAGAAAACTAATGAAACTAATAGAAAAGATTCAGCAGAGCAGCAGGTTATAAGATCGACATATAAAAATCAGTTGGAACTTTGAAAAGGAAATCAGGAAAACAATACTATTTATAATAGCCCTTCAAAAGATAACGTACTAAGGAATGAATCTGCCAGGGATGTAAAAGATCTATACAAAGAAAACTATGAAACACTATTGCAAGAAACCAAAAGAGACCTACACAAATGGAAAAATATACTATGTTCATGGGTAGGAAAACTCAACATTGTGAAAATGTCAATTCTACCCAAAGTGACCTACAGGTATAGTGTAATCACAATCCAAATACCAACAGCATTTTTTAATGAGATAGAAGTCTAATCACCAACTTTATATGGAAAGGAAACAGGCCTCAGAGAAGCAAAGCATTACTGAAGAAAAAGAACAAAGTAGGAGGCCTCAAACTATCTGATCTCTGAATCTACTATGCAGCCACAGTAGTCAAAACAGCCTGGTACTGGTACCATGACAGACACTTAGACCAATGGAACAGAATTGAGAATCCAGATGTAAATCCATCCTCTATGGTCAGCTGATCTTTGACTAAAGACCGAAGTCTGTTAAGTGGGGGAAAAAAAGGTCTTTTTAATAAATGGTGCTGAAACACTTAAGCTCATTAAAAGACTTCACCAAAAGAGTAAAAACAGAACCTACAGACTGGGAAAAAACTTGGCTATGACATATTCAACAAGGATCCAATGTCTAAAATCTATAGAATACATCTACACTTCAACAACAAAAAGACAGATAATCCAATGGGCAAAGGATATGAACAGACACTTCACCAAAGAAGACATTCAGGCAATTAACAGATGTATAAGGAAATGCTCAGCATCATTAGTTATTAGAGAAATGCAAATAAAAATAATAATGAGATATCATCTTACCCTGACACTACTGGCATTGATCAAAAATACAGAAAGTAACAAATGTTGGAGAGGCTAAAGGGAGATTTGAATTCTTATGCACTTCTGACAGGAGTGTAAAATGGTACAACCACTATAGAAAACTATACAGCATAGCCTTAAAAAGCTAGAAATAGAAATACCTTATAAAACAGCAATCCCACTCCTAGGAATATGTCCTATAGAAATAAGAGCCATTACACGAATAGATGTATGCACACCCATATCCATTGCAGCATTATTCACAATGGCAAAAAGATGGAATCAACCTAAGAGCCCATCAACAGGTGAATGAATAAATAAACTATGGTATGTACCCAAAATGGAATACTACACAATGGTAAAGAAACTGATGAATCTGTGAAATATCTCACAACATGGATGAATCAGGAGGCCATTATGCTGAGTGATGTAAGTGGATCACAAATGGACAAGTGTTGTTTGAGACCACTATCATAAAAATTGAAGAAAATGCTTGCATACAGGAAAAAAAAAATGATGGTTAGAAGGGAGGGGATAAAAAAAATAGCAGACAGTGTTAACTTTGGTGAATGGAAAGACAACAGATAATATATGGGAAGTCAGCACAACTTGACCAAGGTTAACCCATAGAAGCTTCCTAGAGACATCCAAACACCTTGGGGTACAGAGTTACTGGGCTGATAGCTGAGGATCAATATCTTGGGGGACATTTAAGTCAATTGACATAACATAGTTCATAAAGAAAATGTTCTACATCCTAGTTTGGTAAGTAGTGTCTGGCATCTTAAAACCTTGTGTCTGGCAATCTAAAATACAACTATTGGTCCCATCTTTCTTGGAGCAAAAGAGAATGAAGAAAACCAAAGACATAAGGAAAATATTAGTCCAAAGAACTAATGGACCATGAACCACAGCCTCCACCAGCCTAAGCAAGATCTAGATGGTGCCCCACTACCACCACAGACCTCTCTGACAAGGATCGCAGTAGGTCAGGTGCAGAGCAGGAGAAAAATGTAGAAAAAAATTCTAATTCACACAAAAAAAGAACAGACTTACTGTTCTGACAGAGACTGAAGGAACTCTAGAGACTATGGCTCCTGGACACCCTGCTAGCTCAGAACTGAAGCCACTCCTGAAGTCCACCTTTGAGCCAAAGATTAGACAGACCTATCAAACAAACAATAGCTCGTGTAAAGAACACGTTTCTTAGTTCAATTAAATAGATCAGACCAAAAACACCTGAAGGCAAGAAGAGACAGGAAAACTGGATGAATGGATATAGAGAACGAGGGTGGAAATGAAAAAAGGGAGAGCGCTGACACATTGCAGACACTGCAATCAATGTCACAAAACAATTTTTATATAAATTTTCAAATGAGAAGTTAATTTGCACTGTAAACTTTCACCTTAAATACAATAAAATTAAAACAAAATAATCTTAATGAGAAATAAACAAACAAAAATGTAAGTGGTTTAGCTGTAAACTCATTAGCATATCCCCTTATGTGGGAGATTGTCCTGACCATCACTGGGATTTTAATTTAAAGTCAGATGATTTTATTTCCATATCCCCAGGAGATCTCCTTTAACTCTGATAGTTACCAGAATTACCTAATTTTTTGTTTACTCGTCTCTTAAATACGGGAATTGATAGCTGACAAATTCCAGAAGAATTTTGTGGGATTCAATAAAATTAACTTATTTATTCATTGATTTGTTCATTCATTCAATATTTATTAAAAACTTTCAAATTTTATTCTTCCTGTATTGTATTGGATCTAATGTACCAATATTTTATATACCATTAAGAAATAAAAAAGAAATATTTACAATTATAATTTTTAGATGATTCCGTTTTTAAGATGCACCCATATTTTAGAGATGTTAAAATGTGAAAAAATATGTATCTTCAAATGGGTGAAATATTACAGTACAGGCTTCTGAAATATAAAGAGGAATGACTTTGACAACTGAATAGCTACAGCCTAGTTTCAAACTGAGTCAGTTTTCTTCCTCAAAGCCGTAGAGCACAGTGAAATAATTTAAAACAAACAAAAATGATAAACAATTTTTAGTGAAATTAGAATCCAGATGAAAAAAAAAGAATCCATATACTTGTATGTGGTCAGGAATACTTGAATACAACAGAACTAACATAGAAACTTAGAAAGATGAAGTAGCTTTGTTAGTGATGAGTAGAGTAAACATATGGCAGGTCTTAAAGAATGAAATCAGATAGTTACCCCTGGACATGGCCCAACCTAGAATGAGAACTACTGGGAACAGGACTGACAACAGACAAGGATTGTCTTATGTTGGGTTCTTTAGGGAACCAAAACCAGTGAAGCCTATATATACAGGGAGAGAGAGAGAGAGAGAAAGAGAGATTTATCTCCAGGAAATGGCTCTTGTGGTTGTAAAAAAAAAAAAAAATAGAGGCTGGCAAATTCCAAGTCAGTGGGCCGGAAGGCAACGTGGCAGGCCACTGGCTCAAGTCCCAAAACCCAAGTCAGATGATGAAGAAGTGGATGCAGGATCCAGAGTAAGCAAGTGAGCTTTGCTAGGACATCCACATATATGTGCATGTCTCATTTTACTGAGCTTCACTTTATTGTGCTTTGCAGATACTACATTTTTTTTTTTTTTTTTACACATTAAAGGTTTGTGGCAACCCTGTGTCAAGCAAGTGTATTGACACCATTATAGTGGTTAAGTGCTACGGCTGCTACCCAAGAGGTTGGCAGTTCAAATCTTCCAGGCACTCCTTGGAAACTCTATGAGGCAGTTCTACTCTGTCCTGCAGAGTTGCTACGAGTCAGAATCGACTCAAAGGCAGTGGGTTTTTAGTGGGATGTCAAGCAAGTGTATTGACGTCATTTTTCCAATAGCATGTGCTCGCTTCATGTCTCTGCATCACATTTTGGTGATTCTTACAATATTTCAAACATTATTATTATTATTATATCTGTTATGGTGATCTATGATCAGTGATCTTTGATGTTACTATTGTAATTGTTTTAGGGGGCACGAACCGTGCCCATATAAGATGGTGAACTTAATTGATAAATGTTGTGTGTGTTCTGAATGCTCCACCTACTGACCATCTCCCTGTCTCTCTCCTCTCCTCAGGTCTCGCTGTTCCCTGAGATATTACAATATTGAAATTGGGCCAATAAATAACCCTACAATGTCTTCTAAACGCTCAAGTGAAAGGAAGAGTCACGCACATCTCTCAATTTAAATCAAAAGCTAGAAATGATTAAGCTTAGTGAGGAAGGCTTGTCAAAAACCAAGATAGCCCAAAGCTGGGACTCTCATGCCAAGCAGTTAACCAAGTTGTGAATGCTAAGGAAAAGTTCTTGAAGGACATGAAAAGTGCTACTTCAATGAACACATGAATGACAAGAAAGAGAAACAGCCTTCTTGCTGATACAGAGAAAGTTTCACTTGTCTAGGTAGATCGAATCAGTCACAATACTCCCTTAAGGTAAAGCCTAATCCAGGGCAAGGCTCTAACTCTAATTCTGTGACAGCTGAGAGATGTGAGGAACCTGCAGAAGAAAACTTTGAGCTAGAAGTTGGTTCATGAGGTTTAAGGAAAGAAGCCATCTCTATAACAGCAAGTGCTGATGTAGAGGCAGCAAGTTATCCAGAAGATATCTACCTAAGATAATTGAGGAAGGTTACTACACTAAACAACAGATTTTCAACGTAGATGAAACAACCTTCCTTTGGAAGAAGATGATGTCTAGAATTTTTATAGCTATAGAGGAGAAGTCAATGCCTGGCTCCAAAGCTTCAAAAGGACAGGCTGATTCTCTTGTTAGGGGCTAATGCAGCTGGTGACTTTAAGTTGAAGCCAATGCTCACTTACCACTCCAAAACCCTAGGGCTATCAAAAATTATGCCAAATCAATTCAGCCCGTGCTCTATAAATGGAACAATAAAGCCTGGATGACAACAACACATCTGTTTACAACATGGTTTACTGAATATTTTAAGCCTACTGTTGAGACCTACTGCTCAGAAAAAAAGAGTCCTTTCAAAATATTACTGCTCATTGACAATGCACCTGGCTACCCAAGAGCTCTGATAAAGGTGTACAAGGAGATTAATATTGTTTTCATGCCTGCTGTAAAATATCTGTTCTGCAGCCCATGGATCAAGGAGTAATTTCACCTTTCAAGTCTTATTATTTAAGAAATACATTTCATAAGGCTATATCTAGCATAGATGGTGATTTGTCTGATGGATCTGGGCAAAGGAAATTAAAAACCTTCGGGAAATCTTCTCGATGTCATTAAGAACACTCATGATTCAGTGGAGGAAGTTGAAATATCAGTATTAACATGAGTTTTGAAGACGTTGATTCCAACTCTCATGCATGACTTTGAGGAGTTCAAGACTTCAGTTGCGGAAGTAACCACAGAGGTGTTGGAAAGAGCAAGAGAACTAGAATTAGAAGTGGAGCCTGAAGAGCTGACTGAATTGCTGCAGTCTCATGATAAAACTTTACCAGTTGAGTTGCTTCTTAGTTATGAGGGAAGAAAGTGGTTTCTTGAGATGGAACCTACTCCTGGTGAAGATGCAGTGAACATTGTTGAAATGACAACAAAGGATTTAGAATATTACATAAACTTAGTTTATAAAGCAGTGGCAGGCCTTGAGAGGACTGACTCCAATTTTGAAACATATTCTACTGTGGGTGAAATGCTATCAAATAGCATCATATACTACAGAGAAATCTTGCATGAAAGGAAGAGCTAATTGATGTGGCAAACTTTGGCATTGTCTTGTTTTAAGAAATTACCAGAGCCGCTCCAGCCTTCAGCAACCACCACCCTGATCAGTCAGCAGCCACAATACTGAAGCAACATCCTCCACTACTAAAAAGATATGACTCACTGAAGGCTAAGATGTTGTTTAGCATTTTTTAGCAATGAAGTAATTTTTAATTAAGGTATGTTCATTTTTTATTAGACATAATGCTATTGCATACTCAGTAGACTACAGTATAGTGTAAACATAAGTTTTATATACACTGGGAAAACAAAAAGTTAATGTGACTTGCTTTATTGCAATATTTGCTTTATTGCGATAGTCTGGAACCAAACCCACAGCATTTCCATGATATACCTGTATGTTGGATGCAGGCCACACCCACAAGGAAGTTCCCCTTGCAACGGTTTGGCTGATCACAACAAATCACATCATGGATGATGACTACATCATGACATAGCTGCCAAAATATATCATTACATAACTGCCAAACCACATCACTACATTGTTACCAAACCACTGAGAATTATGGCCTAGCCAAGTTGACACACAACCTTAACTATCACAGGGGCAAAGTTATGGAATTATGGGGATAGCAAAAATACAGAGAAGGAGGAAGGGAGAGAGAAGCAAAGAGGAATGTGGAAGTTGTCTAGGGAGCACAGAGTTTAAGAAAATATTACTTACAGAAAAAGAGGGTTTCTCTTTGGAAAGCAGGGATAGTGTCTCTTATGTCCACAGGTCATAAAGGACCCTAGAACATTCAAGGCCCATGGTAAGAACAATCCTGAATTGGGTTAGAACCTGAGGATCAGTAGGAGGCCCAGCCACACAGAATTACTGTTTGTAAAGAATTTGCCCATCACTTTCGCTGTACAGAAGTTGTTGTCATTGTTACTAGGTGCTGTTGAGTTGGTTCTGATTCGTAGTGGCCCTATAGGACAGAGTAGAACTGCCCCACAGGGTTTCCAATTTGAATTGGATTTGAATTGCCAAAGTTTTGGTTAGCAGCCAAGCTTTTAACCACTATGCCACCAGGAGAGAGCCCATGAAATCACCAAGAGACCATTACTGATGATAGAGGAAGATTTGTTTTAGATATAAGTGGGGGGGGGGGGAACATAAAGACTACTTTCAATTGAAGATTGAAACACATTTATATTATGTTGATGAGGCAATTATAACTATATAAAAAAAAAAAAAACTATGAAGTAGGAAGGGATTCCATAAGCACACAGGGAATATATGACCAAATAACAGAGACTATTACCAAACAAATGGAAATGAACCTGGTAGAATTAGTGAAATTTTGGAAGAAATAAAAAATATAAAATAATTAAAAAAAAATAAATAAAGGCTAAGCTACAAGGAATAAAATGAAGAATAAACCCAAAACATGTGCAATAAAGGAATGAATTTTAAATAAAAACCAAGAACAAAATGAATCACAATAGATAGAAAAAGAAAAAGTAAGGAATCTATTGAAAGAGAAGACTGTCAAAGAACATGCAATATGTTCACACGTGAAGACTCTGAAAAGATAACCAAACTAATTGAACAGAGTATTTGAAAATTTAATTAAAAATATCAAAACAAACAAAAAAAAACCTGTACTATAGAGTCAATTCCAACTCCTGGTAACCCCACTTGTTACCATGTAGAACTTATTCATAAAGTTTTCTTGGCTGTAAATTTTTAATGAAAGCAAATTACCAGGCTTCTCTTCCACAGCACTGCTAGATGGATTCAAACCATCAACATCCAGCCATCCTGGGATCATAATTCAAAAACAATTTTTGAAATAATTGGAAATATCAGTATACATTAAACATACATACACGTTGTATTCCAGGAAAATTTGATCCAGAAGAGCAATATGTCTTAGTAATCAATAGAAATTTATTACTATTTAAATTTTTTTTTTTCATATTCAGACCAGGATTTTTTAATTTATTTTTGTTTTTCACTGTACTTTAGAAGGTTTACAGAGAAAATTAGCTTCTTATTAAATAATTAATATACATATGCTTTTATGACGTTGGTTGCCAGGCCCATGACATTTCAACGCTCTTCCCTTAGGTCCCTCATTACCAGCTTTCCTGTCCCCTTCTGCCATTTTGTCCTTGCCCCTGGGCTGGTGTGCCTATGTAGTCCCATCATGTTTTATGGGCCAGTCTAATCTTTGGCAGGAGTGACTTTGTTACTGAGCTAAAATGGCGTCTGATGGTCATATTCTTGGGCTTTCCCCAGTCTCAGTCTGGTCTTTTTGTTGTTGTTAGAATTTTATTCTACAGTTTTCTATTTAGGACATTGATCCCTTTTGAGCTAGTTTTTGTGTATGGTGTGAGGTATGGGTCCTGTTTCATATTTGTGCAGGTGGACATCCATTTTTGTCAGCACCTTTTGTTAAAAAAAAAAACTGTCTTTTCCTCATTTGATGGACATTCAGTCTTTGTGGAATATCAGGAGGTCATAGGTGGATGGATTTACATCTGGGTTCTCAATTCTGTTCCATTGATCACTGTATCTGTTGTGGTACCAGTACTAGGCTGTTTTGACTACCCTAGCTGTATAGTAGGTTCTGAGGTCAGGTAGTGTGAGTCCTCCTAATTTCTTCTTCTTCAATACTGACTTACTTATCCAGGGCCTCTTCCCTTTCCATATGAAGTTAATGATTAGTTTTTCCATCTCTTTAAAGAATGCTGTTGATGTTTGTATTGGGATTGAATTGTATTTGTAGGTGGCTTTGGGTAGAGTTGACATTTTCACTATGTTAAGTCTACCTATCCATGAGCATGGTATGTTTTTCCATTTACGTAGATCTTGTTTGGTTTCTTGAAGTAGTGTTTTGTAGTTTTCTTTGTATAGCCTCGGGTTACATTTATTCCTATATGTTTTACTTTTTTAGGGGCTATTATAAATGTTATTGTTTTCCTGATTTCCTTTTAGTCATTCTCCTTATTGGTGTCTAGGAATCTGATTTTTGTATATTTATCTTATATCTTGTTACTCTGCTGAATCTTGCTATTAGCTTCAGTAGTTTTTTCTTGGAGTCTTTTAGGTTTTCTATGCATAGTAACATATCATCTGCAAAAAGGGGCAGTTTTACTTCTGCCTTACCCATTTGGATGCCCTTTATTTCTTTTTCTTGCCTTATTGCTCTAGCTAGGACTTCTAGCACAATATTGAAGAGGAGTGGTGATAAAGGGCATCCTTGTCTTGTCCTTGTTCTCAAAGGGGATGTTTTCAGCCTCTCTTCATGAAGAATGATGTTGGCTGTTGGTTTTGTATAGATGTCCTTTATTTTGTTGAAGAATTTCCTTTTTGTATCTATTTTATTGAGAGTTTTTGTCAGGATTGGATGTTGGACTTTGTTGAATGCCTTTTCTGTGTTAATTGAGAAGATCATGTGATTCTTTTCTTTCTTTTTATTTAGGTGGCCCAAAACCAAAAACCAAACCCACTGCCATCGAGTCGATTCCAACTCATAGTGACCCTATAGCAACCCTACAGGACAGAGTAGAACTGCCGCATAGAGTTTCCAAGGAGCACCTGGCGGATTTGAACTGCCGACCTCTTAGTTACCAGTTGTAGCACTTAACCACTACACCACCAGGGTTCCATTTGTGTGGTAGATTACATTTATTGATTTTCTAATGTTCATACCTGGTATGAATCCCACTTGGCTGTGGTGTATTATTTTTTAGATATGATGCTGAATTCTAATGGATAGAATTTTGTTGAGAATTTTTTCATTTATATTCTTGATGAGATATGGGTGTTTAATTTTCTTTTTTTTTCTTTGTGGTGTCTTTGCCTCGTTTTAGTATTAGGGTTATGATGGCTTCCTAAAATGAATTCAGAAGTATCACTTCTTTTTCTATGTTCTGAAATAGTTTGAGTAGTACTGATGTAAGCTCTTCTCTGAATGTTTGGTAGAATTCTCCAGTGAAGCCATCTGGGCCGAGGCTGCTTTTGAGTGGGAGTATTTTTACTACCTTTTCAATCTCTTCCCTTGTTAAGGGTCTGTTCAAATTTTCAACTTCAGTTTGTGTTAGTTTAGGTAGGTACTGTATTTCTAGACATGTGTCCATTTCCTGTAGGTTTTCAAATTTGTTGAGTATAGTTTTTCATAGTACTCTGTTATGATCCTTTTTATTTCATCTGGGTCTGTTGTAATGTCCCCCATTTCCTTTCTTATTTAGGTTAATTGCATCATCTCCTGTTTTTCTTTTGTTAGTTTGGCCAGTGGTTTGTCAATTTTGTTGATCCTTTCAAAGAACTAACTTTTGGTTTTGTTGATTCTATTGTTTCTCTACTCCGTATTTCATTTATTTCTGCTCTGATCTTTAATATTCCCTTTCTTCTTGTGGTTGTGGGCTTTTTTTTTTTTTTTTTGGCTGTTCTCTTTGTATTTGTTTGAGTTGTGTAGCTAATGTTTTGATTTTATCCCTTTCTTCTTTTTTGATGTGTGCATCTCTTGCTATAAATTGACCTCTGAGGATTGCCTCTGCTGTGTCCCAAAGGCTTTGGTATGATGTAGTTTTTATGCAGGGCATATTTCAGTTTCCATATATTTAATTTTTTTCCTTGCTCTTTCTGTTATTAATTTCTACTTTTAAGGTGTTGTGATCAGAGAATATACTTTGTATTATCTCAGTGTTTTGGATTTTGTCAAGGGTTGCTTTGTGGCCTAAGATGTGGTCTATTCTGGAGAATGTTCTACGTGTGTTGGAAAAGAATGTGTACTTTCTTGCTTTTGAATGGATGTTCTATGCATGTCTATGTCTATGAGGTCAAGTTGGATGCTTGTGGCCTTTAGATCTTCTGTCACTTTGTTAAGTTTCTTTCTAGGTGTTCTGTCCTTTATGGAGAGTGGTGTGTTGAAATCTCCTACTATTATTGTGGAACTGTCAATTTCTTTTTTCAGTGCCGTTAGAATTTGTCTTATATATTTTGGAGCCCTGTCATTGGGTATGTAGATATTTATTATGGTTATATTTTCATGATGGATTGTCCCTTTAATCACTATTATATAGTGACCTTATTTGTCCTTTATAGTGGATTTTGTCTTAAAGTCTATTTTATCTGAGATTAATATTGCCACTGTTGCCCTTTTTTGGTAGCTGTTTGCTTGATATGTTTTTCTATCCTTTGATTATTAATAAATTTATGTCTTTGTGTTTAAGATATGTCCCTTGCAGGCAAAACATTGATGAGTCTTGTTTTTTTTTAATCTGTTCTGCACCTCTCTGTCTCTTTTTGGGTGCATGTAGGCCATTTACATTCAGTGTAATTATTGATAGGTGTGAGTTTATTGCTGTCATTTTGTAGTGCTTTTTTTTCGTGTGTGTGTGTGGTGCTGACGTTTTCTTTGTTCCTCTTACTCTCCTGTGCTGAGTTCCTTTTGTTTGTGCAATTTTTTTTTTCATTTTTGTAGATTTTGTGTTTACTGAAACTATATATTTTTCTTCTTTGTTTTGATGAGTAGGTTCTTTTACTTTCTTTGTGGTAACCTTGAAATTTACCCTGATCTTCCTAAGTTTAAACCAGTTTTTTATTACTTGGTATTGCCTTAACTTCCTCTCCCTTTGAAAGTTCTATACTTCCACCGTTTGTTCTCTCTTTTATTGTTCTGATGTCGATGACATTTACAGATTATTCTTTCTGGTTCCCTATTGTGTTATCCTTGAGAGTTCATCACCTAGGTTGTTATCTGGTTGGTGCAGAATTGCATTGTAGATTCAAGCTGTAGTCTGATGTTGTTTGCTTCCTAACCAAAGGACCTCTTTGATAGCTCTTTAAGTTTGGTTTGGTTTTTACACATTCCTTTAACTTCTGTTTATCTGAAAATGTCCCAATTTTGCTACATATTTGAGCAAGAGTTTTGCAGGATATATTGTTCTTGGTTGGCAATTTTTTTCTTTCAAGATTTTATATATGTCATTCCATTGCCTTCTTGCCTGCATGGTTTCTGCTGAGTAATCTGAGCTTAGTCTATTGTTTCTCCTCTGTATGTGACTTTTCATTTTTCTCAACCAGCTCTCAGGGTTCTTTGCCTTTGGTTTTAGCTCGTGTGATGATGCTATATCTTGTGATTTTCTTTTGGTGCCTATCATATATGGGGTTCTTTGAGCTTCTTGGACGGCCAGCTTTTCGTCTTTCATGATATTAGGCAAGTTTTCAGTCAGCAATTCTTCAGTGATCCTCTCTGGGCTTTCCCTTTTCTTCCCCTGTTCTGGAACTCCTATAACTCACAAATTTTTGTTTTTGTTTGCATCCCACATCATTCTCAGGGTTTCTTTGTTCTTCTCTCTGAAATTTCCTCAAAGTAGTATCCAAGGATTTGTCTTCAGTTTTGCTGATCCTGTCTTCTCTTGTTTCGAAATTACTCCTTAAATCTCATACTGTCCACTTCTGAAATCTTGTTTATCTTTTGAATTTCTAATTGTTTTTGTATGATTTCTAGTTGTGAATTTATTTTGGCATTTTGTTCCTGTATCATTCTCTTAAATTATTCCACCGTTTTGTCTGTCTTTTATATGATTTTGTTTGTATTTTCTATTATTTTGTCTCTTTTTGCTTATTTTTGTCTGCTTTTTTTCATCATCTCTTGGAGAGCCCTAAATACTAGAGTTTTGAATTTCCTATCAGGTAGTTCCAGTAACTTTTCTTCTACCAGAAGGTTATCTGGTGTTTTATTTTGGATGCCTACTGGAACCATTCTGTCTTTTTTTTTTTTTAAATACATTTTGATATTGTCTCCTGTCTTTGGGACATTCAATCATTATTATTATTATTATTTATTTAGGGTTGTAGATTTGTTTGTTTTGTCTTGATTTTTTGTTTTATTTGGTTATGTTTGGTCAGGCAGTTTGGGAATTCCTTGTTTTTTTGCTCATCTGTGGGTATGATGCTATTCATCACCTTGTCCAATGGACCGGGCGAGTTGTTAAACTGTGGTGCAGCAGGGCGGGTCCAGGGGAGGGAGAAGGGTGGGGATGGGTCATTTGTGACACACACTGGGGTTGACAGGGAGGAGTCAGAGGGCAGTGCATGGCAGGGTCTAGTGGTCATGCCTGTGCTGCTGAAGGGTGTGGTGCTCAGCGTTTGGTCAGATAAGCAGGAGGGAATGGGAGAATGTGATATGTGGAGCTAACTGGGTGTGGGGAAGAAAAGAAAGAAATAGAAGCAAAAAAAAAAGAACAGAAAAAGTGCTATGGGAGCCTGCTGTTGGAGTGCTATAGTCCAGGGGAAGCCATTTGCTGGTGGTTTTCTAGCTAGGAAGCATGGCACAGTCCAGCAATAAGGGGCAGAGTTGGAACACACTACTAGGTGGGTGGGAGAAAGGAAAAGAAAGAAAGGAGAGAGTGATATGAAACTGGAAAATAAGAAAAAAAAGAAAGAAAGCGAGAAAGGCACACACAGTCAGGTGGTCAGAAGAAAGGAAATGAAGAAAGGTAGAGAGAAATTGAGAAAAGAAAAAACAAAAAATGCCCCGAGGGAGCCCATCGGAAGCAGTTCCCCAGCCAAGTGGTGCTGCACAGGCTGTCAAGAAGGAGTGGAGATGACACACGACACCAGGTGTTCAGGAGACAGGTAAGGAAGGAAGGTAGAGAGAGACAAGAAACTGAGTAAAGAGAAAAAGAAGAAAAAATGGCCTGAGGGAGCCCATCGGAAAAACAAAAATTAAAAAATGCCCCTAGGGAGCCCATCAGAAGTAGCTACCCAGCTAGCAGCACTGCACAGCCTGTCAAGAAGGAACAGTGATGGCACATGGTGCCAGGTGTTTGGGAGAAAGGAAAGGAAGGAAGGTAGAGATAGACAAGAAACAGCAAAAAGAAAACAAAAACAAGCCCCTAGAGTGCCCACTGGTGTGGTGATAAGGACTGGGGAAGGTGTTTCTCAGCTGAGCTGTGCTGCACGGCCTGCCAAGAAGAACCAGAGTTGGCACACAGCACCAGGAGTTTGTGAGAAAGAAAAGGAAGGAGGTGTGAAAGAGAGAAAAAAGTCAAAAAAGCAACAACAGCAACAAAAAAATGGCACTGAAGGAGCCGGCTGGTGGGGGTAGGGGAAATCCAAGTGACAAGGAGCTGGCATCTCCCCAGCTGAGGGACCTCAGCCCCCCAGAAAACTGTGGAGGTAGTGTATGAGGAAGGATGGGGCTTAGAAAAGTGTGTATCCGTGGTTACTGGGTGCTCTGTCTCTTGCTGGGGACTACTTGAAGCTGCCTTTCCATACTCTCTGTCTGCCATTCTTGGTGGCTGAGGGGTCCAAGATGGTGGATCCTTGCTGTGTTAACTGAGAGAGGAACTACACTCTAGCTCTCCTTGTTCTATGTTCTCTGCCAATTTCTTACTCAATTTGATGCTTGGATGAGTTCTTTAAACTTTCATTTTGTACTTAGGTTTCCAGGGTTGACGTTTGTATCTGTGTTACTTAGTTTTTCCAGTCTTTGCTGTGGAAGGATGGCATGGTGCTTCTGTCTGTAGTGCCACATTGGCTCCTATAGCCGGGAATTGATTACCAGTAATAATTGGACTTTAAAAATAAACAAAAAGTCTTTTGGCTGCCTAAGTAAATGATCAAGTTATTTTTAAGATGAATGACCATACATTCTGGCTTTCTTGGGGTAGTTACTGGTTTATACCTTGTGTTCAATTTCTTTTCACTTCCCGAAGTCTTTTTCACACTCAAAAGAATTCCTCTTTGAAAATAAATTATATGATCAAGTCGGTATCACATTCCTACAATTTTTTATATCTATAGACAGTAGAGACCTATTTCTAAAAATTTTGTTAAAAGAGTGGACCAAGTGTTTTATATCAGCTAAGTCTCCTTCTAGTACAAAAGTGATGCACATTTCACTTGGAAGTTGCAAGAACTCAAGAAGTTTACTTCCTACAACCACTTCCTGATCAATCTTACAGAGCTAGATCAGCAAAATATGGCTTGCAGGCAAACCAGGCCCATTGTCTATATTTGCAAACAGCTTTATTGGAACACATCAAGGTTCATACATTTACATATTGTCTATGATTTCTTTTGCACTCTGTAACAACAGAATCGAATACTCGTGACAGGTACCATGAAGTCAAAAATTTGCTACCTAGACTTTACAGAAAAAAGGTTTGCTGACTCCTGGTCTATACTCATAGTTCCACACTAACATTTGGAGTCTTTGAGGTGAATAAAAAATAAGACTTGAAGATATTGTGTTTACCAAATAATTTTATTACAGATAATTTTTAATAACCAGAATATTCATTACCAACTCACAGTAATTCCTACT
Organism: Loxodonta africana; assembly: GCF_030014295.1. Lineage (NCBI taxonomy): Eukaryota > Metazoa > Chordata > Mammalia > Proboscidea > Elephantidae > Loxodonta > Loxodonta africana. The sequence goes on along the minus strand of NC_087344.1, from coordinate 173,348,328 downwards.
TTATAGGCATGTATTGGTGTTGACTTTCTCATTGGTGAACAGGATATGATAATGTTTTCTTCTCTTTATTTGGTATGATTAAGCCTAGTTTCCTTACATTAGAATATTGAAATATATATTTTATTATGATCCAGTATTATGATTGATTCCTTGAAGTGTAACTTTTTAAAGTTTCTAAATTGGCCTGGAAACTGTCATTAAATGATGAGGAGCAATCCTTGTTTTCACTTCCCCACCAACTGGAAGACTAGGAACAAAACTTCTGCAGCATTCCTGTCACATACAGGCTCATTGGTAGAAAACAGTTTTTTTTAAATAAATATTTTAAATAAGCTAATTTATGTTAGTACCAGCCTGCTGAATCAGCTTTCAAGAATACATGTTTTATCTACCCCTTGAATTATATGCCTCAACAAAAGTTTATGAGTAATAACTTTCCAAAATAAATATTTTGAGCATATCAGAATGCCACATTTTCTTGTTACTTTTCTCTAATATTTATGAGATGGTTATAGAAAAGTAGGTTAGCCTCTCCTATTCAAAATCTAGTAGCCACTTTAAAATACTCTTCTAGAAAAAACATACAAAATGTCACTAGTATGTCCTGGAATAACAAACTCTAAGAATTCAGCCAAGAAATGTAAAATAAAGAAAACCAAAGTAGTTCTTAAACGAGTAACATAAATTTGGAACTTCTACAGAAAATAGGAAATTCTGGACAAAATCTGGGAAAGTTTATTTTCCCTAATTTCTGTCAATATAAGATTTAGGTGTCCTTGAGGGTGGCCTGTGTTAATGACATATTTATTTTTTAAGTATACGTGGCTACTTGTGTTATGCAATTACTATTCAATTTATTAAGGTTACATGTAAAAAACATAAAAATTAGCTTTTCTATATGTTTTCAAGGCTGTCTTGTAAAAGAATGATATTGTTCTATTTAGAAATTTAGTTACATCCAATACCTGTGTTTTACATTTTGTCTATTAATTAAAATTTCATATGTACTTTATCTTATATTTATAAATTTATACATTGAATATTTTGGTACTTAAATTGCTGAAAAATAAATCTCTCTAAGTATTTATGCACCTCCTTTAAATCTAATAAATTAAGTTATACATATGCAAAGTACGAAGTTTCTTAAGTTTTTAACTATTATTTTCAAAATTAAATCAGCAATTAAAAAGAAAAAAAATTAACTAGGAGACTAATCAGTTAAATATTCGAATGTGCTGTTATTTTTTTTAAATCGTTGATATTTAAAGTAAGTAAATAGTTAACATTTCCTGGCTTAAAATGTTGGGTTTTCTAGTCAAATTTCAAAGAATGTAACTCTCTCTCAAGAAAACACTTATAAAGGGGGACTCCATATCACCAAGAAAGCAGCACCAGGAACAGGGCAGCCATTTGGACACAGGGTCCCTGCACCTGAGAAGCTCCTTGACTAGAGGAAGATTGAGGACAAGGACCTTCCTCCAGAGCCGACAGAGAGAGAAAGCCTTCCCCTGGAGCTGATGCCCTGAATTTGGACTTGTAACCTATGAGACTGTGAGGAAATAAATTTCTCTTTGTTAAAGCCAAAAAGAAAAAGAAAACACTTAAAAAGCAGAATCAAGAAACACATAATTACATTGCCCAAACTCACCACAACACATATAACTAATTTGCAGGAAGATCTCAAGTTACATCCAAAATGCAATTAGTAGAAATTGCAATCATGTGTTCTGAAAAGTATCCTGAATGTCAACAGAGATATTCCTCTCAGCTGTGGCTGCTAAGAGAAATCACTTATACACATCAATGTCTTGCTAACCACAATATTAGTCCTTTGAGCACTGCAAACAATACTTTCAGCGGTTTTTAAAATCCTGCTATGATAGCTTATTGTTTATGTATAGGCAAGCACTGTGGTTTAATAAAGTGTTAAGAATTGTGTTGCTAGGGTTGAGTTAGTTTGCAGTAACTTAAAGTAGCTTCCTATTTAAAAGACTGAAGAATAGGATCCCAGTTAGTGTTTTTGTGTACAACATGGAATTTTCATGTTTAAGAGAAAGAGCCTATGCTTATTATGCTCTTTCTTTCTTTTTTAAGAGAAGATATGAATGTATAAGTACTTTTCATTATGCACTCAAAAAATGGCACGAATCAAAATGCCAGAATGCAGTACAGTCGAATAAAGGGTTCTACGAATATCCGTGTGGGGGCGGGGAGAAGAAGTTTCTGTCTCTCCTGCCCCTTGTTCATCTCTATGTGCATTCCTTTCATTATTTCTATTATCAATTATAATCATTGGGTCCAAAACATTTTCCTACTAAAGAAAATACTATATCATCCAAGAGAATTGGATTTTTCAAGCAAATTGGGATTTCTTTTCACAGTTGATTGAGTGATTGAGGTTGCTTACTAAAAAAGAAAAGAAAGAAATCATCAAGGAGTGAAATGTAGAGCACTTCAGACATCCAGGGAGATTCTTGTCGTGGACATCCATATTATAATACTGAGCTCTTTTTGAAGTTATTCTAAATGATCCTTGTAACACAGCTCCAGTTTCTTATGTTCAACTTAAGCCCTTACCTAATTCCTGGGTAATTTTTTTCAATTTCTTGTTTTGGGTGAACTTGTAAAAACTGCTTTTGTTAATTAACAAGAAAAAAAATGCTAAAAATTAAGTTCTTTTATATAGATGGTTAGAAACTTGGCTCTGTTTGAAATCATGTCACTACGAATGGAATACTACCTGTCTGTCAGTAGACTTTCCAGACTAAGACTAACTAGGAAGAAAGGCCTAGCGATCTACTTAATGAAAATCAGCCAACGAAAACCCTGTGGATTACAATGGTTTAATGCACAACCAGTCATGAAGAAGATACAGAACCGGAGAGAGTTTTGTTCCATCGTGTACGGTGTCGCCATGAATCAGGGGCCCACTGGATGACAGCTAACAACTGCAACAAAAACTCTTGTTTGGAGGAGCTGAGTCTCTTTTACAAAGAGAAGCACCACAATTTACAAACCAGGTTCAGAGCTTCAGAAAAGAGTTTCTGGACACAATAGTTCACATTGTTTTAAACTTTGTAGCTCTACACTGAGCCTACTCAATTCAAACCTGATTGTAACCTCTTTTCACACAGCCAACCTTGCTTTACACACTACTGTGTTTAAATTTTACTTGAATTCCACCCTCACCCAAAATCCTATAATAAGGTGATATCTTTATTTGTAAGGTGGAGAGCATTCCATAATTCCTCTTAAGGGAATTTTTATCACCTAGTTAGAGAAGATGAAATTCTGTGATATCTTTACAGACTATTTCACTATTTGATTGAGCTCAACTATACTTACATTTGATTATTTTCTGAATTCTTTACATACTATCTTTCTGGGAACACCAGAGTGCTCACCAATATTTAAGTGACATCTGATTGGATTCTGCATATTTCTCAAGTTAACTGGGTTCTAAAGTGAGAGATTTATTGTCATTCTAAGAAGAGTTCTCTGTGATGACGAATTTGAAAATTTTATAGCAAATATTCATTTAACTTATATTTAACCATATAGAATGCACCATTGTGCATTTTTCAGAGATATTAAAAAAAAGAGCAATTATGTCATAACATTTTACTGGAGCAAAGAAATACATTTTAATACGAGAATATAAATGTAACGTATTATGAAAAATTATTAAGATACAGTTTTAATGGCTAACAAGTAATCTTAATTATGTTCTTTAAAGTGGCAAAATAATGGTCATTTAAGTACTGAAGAAAATGAAATATTTAAATGCAATTGCTATTAAATCTGTAACTTACTCATAGGAGAACAACTTGCACAAAGATATACAATGTTCTTTTTTATTAACTGAGTATTGTACCAAAACCCAAAACCAAACCCATTGCCATTCAACTAATTCCAACTCGTAGTGACCCCATAAGACAGAGTAGAACTGCCCCATAGGGTTTTGAAGGCTGTAATCTTTATGGAAGCAGATTGTCACATCTTTTTCTCACAAAACAGCTGGTGGGTTCCAACTGCTGACCTTAAGGTTAGCAGCTGAGCACTTAATCACTGCACCGCGAGGGCTTCTTTGAGTAATGCACAGCCAACCTTAAACTCAATATAATATTTTCTGAAGAACTTTCTTTTTAGTCATTATTCACTCCAAATAACTAATAAAAATTAGTGTGATAATAAGTGAAAATCTATGTTCATTTTAATGCCATCGCCAATTATCTAGAATTTTAAAATCATAATTTTGTAGAAAAGGTATTATTACTTTCCAATAGTAATGGCTAGAAAACTAAAAAATCAAGAATAAGTTTTAAAAATATTCTGATAGAGAAACAAAGCCATTAAAATTGCTAAAACACACTAGTCAGATCAAATAATTACTTATAATGAATATTTTATGTATTTTACTGTCAAATATTTGGATGATTGTTATTCTATACTCTTATAGAAAAATGCAATGATCCAAGACCTTATCTGTGTGATAGATACAAGTGCTGACCCAGTACTGAAGTTGTCACAGATCCACTGAAGTAGAAGGTTCCAGGCTGTCAACCCTTTTGGTTGCTGCAATCGGAGCCTATCGTGAGATAGCTGGTAAATCCTCTCTTATCAAATAACCCTTCATGTCTGTAGATAAAACTGTGAGTACATGTTGTAATATACTTCCTACAATATACTGTAAATTGAAATCTTCTTTCATGGCATGCTAGGAGGCTATGAAGGCCCTGCCATAATTGCTGAGGTGGGAATTTTGTATAAAGAATTATGTTTGGTTCTCTGTGCTATAGTTCACGCCAGCCTTAGGGACGGAAGTTAATTGTCCTTAAGCCTCTCGAGTGATTCAGTATTAGTCTTACAATGAGACGATCTTCCTAAGAGAGAAAGAAACACACAGCTTATGAAGCACAAGTGTCTGCCTCTGCCTCTCTTGGCTTTAAATTTATGCTCCAGGCATTTTTATTAAAGCTAGAAAACATCAGTAGGCATCATTTTTAAAATACCATGCTATGCCAAATGCCTGAACTTTCTTTCAGATTACTTTGTAGAATCTGAGTTATTTTTTTCTTTAATTTTATCTTGATCCTTTTTGTAAAAAAAAATTCTGTACGTACTATAGTTCTCATTGAAACACTTAGCTTAATATAAGGGTCATCATTTTCTGCTTCAGCTGAATATCAAAGCCATGCAGCTCTTCAGAGAGAATTGTGTCTGACACATTACTTCCCTAGAGCAAGACAACCCTCTAGTATCCCTTAACAATCAATTAGATCTGAAACAAAGTGTGATACGGTGTTAATGGCTTCAAACTCTTCACTTAGATACTTTGTGGGAACAAGGCCCTTAAAGATTTTTCAAGTAGAGATGACATTTGAAAAGCACAGAAGATTTTTATATTAATATACATTTAGAAAAAGATAGTAAGACATACAAGAAATGAGTATAACTCTGAAATTTGCATTTGTTGATAATTTTTATAATTTGGACATGCATTACACATGAAATTCATAATTATAATAAAATGATATCCTCATGTAATGTGCTTAGAAGAATGAATTTAGTCGAAACTGAAAAAAATGCATTTTACTGAAAATTTAAAATGAATAATGGATATAAGAAAGTGGAACATGGTTGCAACCAAAATACCATTGACTTCCCAAAGCGTGATCTGTACTTATACATCTTATACTGCTTATTTTCTCTACCCCTGTCGTCTATCAAGTTTTCCTCTCCAAATGCTGATTATTGATGCAGCTACCAAGTTATTTCCCAGAAGGCCCTGTCTATAATATATTGCTATGATAGAAAGGAACACAAACAATATTTAATGAGTACCTTCCACATGACATTTAGTGTGCTGTGTACTTCATAAACATTATTCTATAGAAAATTCACATCCATGCTAGGGGTTTGTCTACATATGAGGAAAAGGGGGCCTATTTTTATACTGTTGCATCAACTCTGAACATGCACTCTGGTAATAAAGACATGGTACATGTATATCTGAGGCAAGCCCTCTTTCCTTTTTAAACAATTCTTCTGTATTGGTACCTGCTTATTGATATTTAGTGTCTTTCTAACTCTGGAATATTGGTTTGGCCATTGACAGACACTTGTCTTGCAACCCGAGGCCCTGACAGAGCTGTTTCTCTCAGATTTCTGGAACACTGAATACTTCAATTTGTAGAATTTACCTAAAATCTCCCATTACTGCATTGCTCCATCTGATGCATCATTCTATTAGCTAATTCTTCTGGGCTACAATTTGCCTGCATAATTTCTGAAGCAGGCCATTTATCTCCAACACTTAGTTGCTCAAAAGAACCCTGCTTTCTATGTAAATACGTCAGTCTTCACCACAGCGTTTCACTTTGACTGGTCTGCTCCTAATTATTGTTGCATTTCTTGATATTACTAGCAGTCAAGCTTTGATTCTAAATGACTCACAGTGTTACTAATAGCTTTTTACCTGGCATAAACTTTTTCCTTATCAACAATCGAAAACAAAACAAAACGTATATTTTGATATAGTTTTACTACCTTGCTTGAAATTGTGCAGTGCCATTTCACCTTATTATAATTGTAAAAAACATTCTTGACTTCTTTGGTTATATTTTATGGCTTAAGAGAATCATGGTATTATGAGTACTGCTTTATTATTGATGTGTTATCTGAACATATAACTTATTTTTTATGCATTTATCTTGGTTTTGATGAAAATAAGGTTTATGGGAACTCAAAGCTAATAGTGATGGTTAAAAACACAAGCCATTCTTAATAGTATCTAAAAGTTAATTATTCCTGCTGGAAAATGAACAAACAATGACTACCGGAAGAGATAGATGTCCATTTCTTGCACATGCATCACAATCCTCCTCACTGTAAACCCCTATTCCTTTAATATGGTATATTTTGTTAATTCCTATGTATAAAGGTATGACAATATTCTGGTCATGGTTATGTTCCTTCTTCCCCATTTCTCCAGGTAGCATTAGGTTCTTCTATATACACCAACTTGTCCTGTAGTGACATTTATCATTTGTTCATTTATTTATTCAAAATATCCATTGGTTGCCACTCTGACATAAGCATTCTGTTAGGTGACAAGGATAAAGGTCATAGGCCCTGCACTTATAGAGTTTAGATTCAGGACAGGGAGACATACATTAGACAGAGAAATTCCACTTGTATGTATTTAGTTTCATTTATAAGATTAAAATAAAGGAAAAAGTGTTAGAGAATCTAAGACACCTAATGATAAGGCCTAATGTGTTGTTTTCGTTAATTGCTGTTGAGTCACCTCCGATTCATGGTGACCTATGTATAACAGAAGGAAACGTTGCCCCGTCTTGTGCCAGCTTCATGACCCATTGGGATGCATGAGTCCATTCCCAAAACCCAGTGCCGTCGAGTCGATTCTGACTCATAGCGACCCTAGAGGACAGAGTAGAACTGCCCCATAGAGTTTCCAAGGAGAGCCTGGCAGATTCGAACTGCCAACCCTTTGGTTTGCAGCCGTAGCACCTAACCACTACACCATTGTTGAGGCTATTATGTCACTCTATCTTATTGAGGGTTTCCTTCGTTTGTGTTTTTTTTTTTTTTTTTTAAATTGTGCTTTAGATGAAGGTTTACAGAGCAAATGAGCTTCTCATTCAAAAACTAATACACGTATTGTCTTGCGAAATTGGATGTCATCCCCATGACATGTCAACATTCTCCCCTTCTTAGCCTTGGATTTCTCACTACCAGTTTTCCCGTCCCCTCCTGCCTTCTAGTTCTAGCCCATGGGCCGCTGTGCCCATTTTGTCTCGTTTTGTTTTATTGGCCTGTCTAGTATTTGGCTGAAGGGTGAACCTTGTAAGTGAGTTAAAAGGCATCCTGGGGCCATTCTTTTGGGTTGTCTCCAGTTTCTGTCAGACCAATAAGTCTAACCTTTTGTTTTATTTTAGAATTTTTTTCTACATTTTTCTCCAGCCCTGTCTGGGAACTTCTGTTGTGATCCCTGTCAGAACAGTTGGTGGTGGTAGCCAGGCACCATCTAGTTGTGCTGGACTCAGTCTGGTGGAGGCTGTGGTAGTTGTGGTCCATTAGTCCTTTGGACTAATCTTTCCCTTGTGTCTTTGGTTTTCTTCATTCTCCCTTGTTCCAGATGGGGCAGGACCAGTAGAGTATCTTAGATGGCTGCCCACAAGCTTTTAAGGCCCCAGAAGCTACTCACCTAAGCAGGAGGTAGAATATTTTCTTTATACACTATGTTATACCAATTGAGCTATATGTGCCCAGATACCATGGTCCAGAGCCCTCAGCCCAGTAATTCTGTCACTCAGGGAGTTTGGACATGTCTATGAAGCTTCCATAACCTTGCGTTGGTCAAGTTGTGCTGACTTCCCCACTGTTGCATACTGTCTTACCCTTCACCAAAGGGTTTCCTTCATTTTTGCTGACCAACGTGGTGTCTTTTTCTAGTGATTGGTGTTTTCTGATGGTGAGTTCAAAGTAAGCTAGTCAAAGCCTTGCCATCCTCACTTCTAAAGGAGCATTCTGGGTGTATATCTTCTAAGACTGATTTATTCTTTTGTCGGTCCAAAATATATTCAATATTCTTCACTAGAACCACAAATAAACTGTGTCAATTCTTCTGTCTCGTTTTTTCATTGTCCAGCTTTTGAATGAATGTGAGCCAATAAAAACAAAACAAAACAAAACAAAACAAAAAAAACCTGGCTTGGGTCTAATCACCTTAGTCACCAAAGTGACATCTTTGCTTTTTAAAAAGGTCTTTTGCACATGATTTGCCAAGTGCAATATGTCCTTTGATTTCTTGATTGCTGCTTCCATGGACCTTGATTGTTGATTCAAATTTTTTGTTAGGTACCCTCGAGTTGGTTCCAACTCATAACAACACTGCATACAACAGAACAAACCACTGCCTGATTCTGCACCATCCTCACAATCGTTGTTATTATGCTTAAGCTTATTGTTGCAGCCACTGTGTCAGTCCATCTCATTGAATGTCGTCCTCTTTTTTGCTGACCCTCTGCTTCAACAACCTGATGTCCTTCTCCAGGAAGTTGTCCCTCCTGATAACGTGTCCAAAGTATGTGAGACAAAGACTCGCCGTCCTTGCTTCTAAGGGGCATTCTGGCTGTACTTCTTCCAAGACAGATTTGTTCATTCTTCTGACACTCTGCGGTATATTCAGCGTTCTTTGCCAACGCCATACTTCAAAGGTATCAATTCTTCTTCAGTCTTCCTTATTCATTGTCCAGCTTTTGCATGCATATGAGGCAATTGAAAACACCACAGCTTGGGTCAGGCACACTTTAGTCTTCAAGGTGACACCTTTGCTTTTTAGTACTTTAAAGAGTTTTTTTGCAGTAGATTTGCCCAATGCAATGCATTGTTTGATTTCTTGACTGCTGCTTCCATGGGTGTTGATTGTGGATCCAGGTAAAACAAAATCCTTGACAACTTCAATCTTTTCTTAATTTATCATGATGTTACTTATTGGTCCAGTTGTGAGGATTTTTGTTTTCTCCATATTGAGGTGTAATACATACTGACGGCTGTGGTCCTTGATCTTCATCAGTAAGTGCTTCAAGTCCTCTTCACTGTCAGCAAGTAAGGTTTGTCATCTGCATAATGCAGGTTGTTAATGAGTCTTCCTCCAACCAGATGCCCCATTCTTCTTCATATAGTCCAGCTTCTCCGATTATTTTCTGAGCATGCAGATTGAATAAGTATGGTGAAAGGCTACAGCCTTCTTGCCCACCTTTTCTGACTTTAAACCATTCAGTATTTCCTTGTTCTGTTTGGAGAACTCTCTCTTGATCTATGTACAGGTCGCTCATGAGCACAATTAAGTGTTCTGAAATTCTTTGAAATGTTATCCATAATTTTTTTATGACCCACACAGTGGAACGCCTTTCTATAATGAATAAAACACAGGTAAACTTCTTTCTGGTATTTTCAGCTTTCAGCCAGGATCCATTTGACATCAGCAATGATTTCCCTGTTTCCACATCCTCTTCTGAATCTGCCTTTAATTTCTGGCTGTTCCCCGTTGATGTACTGCTGCAGCTAGTTTTGAATCATCTTCAGCAAAATTTTACTGTGTGTGATATTAATGATGTTGTTAGGTGCCGTTGAGTCAGTTCCAACTCTTACCAACCTTGTAGGATAGAATAGAACTGCTCCACAGGGTTTATGTACAGGAATATTAATGATATTGTTCAATGATTTCCACATTCTGTTGGATCACCTTTCTTTGGAATAGGTATAAATATTGATCCCTTCCTGCAAGTAGCTGTCTTCCAAATTTCTTGCCATAGATGAGTAAACACTTCCAGCACTGCATCCATTTGTTGGAACATCTCAATTGATATTCTGTCAATTCCCGAAGGTTTGTCTTTCCCCAATGCCTTCAGTGAAGCTTGGATCTCATCCTTCAATATCATTGGTTCCTCATCATATGCTGCCTCCTGAAATGGTGGAACATCTACCAATTCTTTTTGATATAGTGACTCAGTGTATTCCTTCCATCTTCTTTTTATGCTTCCTGTATTGTTTAATATTTTTCCTGTAGAATTCTCCAATATAGCAACTTTAGGCTTGAATTTTTTCTTCAGTTATTTCAGCTTGAGAAATGCTGTTTTCTTCTCTTTTTGTTTTCTAACTTCCAACATGTCATTTTAAACCAAGTAGAATGAAATAAATGACAACTTCAGCTTTTTCTCCATTTATCATGAAATTGTTTATCAGTCCAGTTATTAAGATTTTCATTTTCTTCATAGTCAGATGCAATACATACTGAAGGCTGTAGTCTTTGACCTTCATCAGTAAATGCTTTGAGCTATCTTCATTTTCTCAAGCAGGCTTCTATCATTCAGTTAGCAGGTTGTATTATTGTGACAAATGGTAGCCCAGATGCATTAATAGAATGACTTATCAATTTTCATTCACATAGTATCCTTTTACTTTTTTGAAACAACTGCCCCTTGATCTATAGACAGATTCCACATGAGCATAATTAAATGTTCTGGAATTCCCACTCTTCCTAAAGTTTTTTCATAATTTGTTATGATCCACACAGTTGAATATCTGTGCATAGTCAATAAAACACAGGTAAAAATCTTTCTTGTATTCCCTGCTTTCAGCCTAAATCCATCTGATTTCAGTGATGATATGCCACATTCCATGTACTCTTCTGAATCTAGCTTGGAATTTGGCAGTTCCCTATCACTGTACAACTCCAGTCATTTTTTAATCACCTTAAGCAAAATTTTGCTAGTATGTGATATTAATGATTTTGTTTGGGAATTTCCACATTCCATTTGTTTGCCTTTCTTTGAAGTGGGCATGGATATGAATCTCTTTCAGTCAGCTGAACAGATAAAAGTCTTCCAAATTTCTTGACATAGATGAGTAAATGTTTCCAGCATTGCATCCATTTGTTGAAGGATTTCAATTCATATTCTGTCAATTTCTGGAGCCTCATTTTCGCCAAGACCCTCAGTGTAGCTTGAACCCATTTCTTCATTATTATTCAATAATTTCTTCATAGAATACTTCAACAATGAAACTCCAGACTGGAATTTTCTCTTAAGTTCTTTTGGCTTGAGAAATCCTGGTCATATTCTTCCCTTTTGTTTTTCTAACTCCAGGTGTTCGCACATTTCTTCATAATGCTTTACCTTGTCTTCTTGAGCCACCCTTTGAAATCTTCTGTTCAGCTCTTTTACTTCATCATTTCATATGTTTATTTCAGTTACTCTGCACTTAAGGGCAAGTTTCAGTGTCTCTTCTGGCATCCGTTTGGATTTTTTCTTCTTTCCTGTCTTTTTTTAGTGCTCAGTGTGCCATGTCTATTCTTGAGATAGTCCCTAAACTCAGATGGTGTGTTTTCAAGACTGTATTTTGTCTCTCGTGGACTTACTTTGGTTTTCTTCAGCATCAACTTGAACGTGCACATAGTCAACTGATGGCCTGTTCTGCTTTCAGTTACTAGCTTTTCCATTACTGAAATATTGAGCTTCTTGATCATCTCTTTCACAGGGGTAGCTTATCTGAATACTGTGTAGTTCATCTGGCAAGGTCCATGTGTATAGTAGTCAACTGTGTTGTTGAAAACATATATTTCCGATGAATAAGTTTTTCATCTTGCAGAATTCTGTAATGTTTTTTTCTGGTATCATTTCTATCACCAAACTGTATTTTCCAACAACTTATCTTTCTTCATTGCTTCTAACTTTCACATTCCAATCACCAGTAATAATCAATGCACATTGATTGCAGCTTCCATCAATTTGAGACTAGCAAATTGTAAAAAAAATTTGGCATTTGTAGTCGGTGAGTAAATTAGAATGCTAGTCATATGAACTTTTTTTTTGTAAACCAACATCAAATCAAACCAGCTGTCGTTGTGTTAATCATGATGTGTTAAAGAGTTCTCTATAGGATTTTCTTGGCTGTAATCTTTATGCTTGGAGCCCTGGTGGTACAATGGTTAAGACCTCAACTGTTAACCAAAGAGTAGGCAGTTTGAGTCCACCAACTGCTCTTTGGAAATCCTATGGGCAGTTCAACTTTGCCCTACAGGGTTGCTGTGAGTAAGAATTGACTTGATGGCAATGGATTTTCTTTTTTTTTTTTTTAATCTTTATGGAAGCAGATTGCCAGGAATTTCTTTTGCAACACTGCTGGGTGGGATGGAACCATTAACAGCCAATTGTAAACCACTTACTCCACTCAGGGACCTGGTCTTTTTTTTGTAAGGGTGTGCATATTAATCTATCACTGATCATATTATACTTCAGGGTAGATCTTGAAATGCTCTTTTTAAAAATGAATGCAACACCATTCCTCTTCAATTTGTCATTCCTGGGATAGCAGACCATATGATTGTCAGATTCAAAATGACCAACACCAGTCAATTTCAGCTTATTAATTCCTAGAATATTGATCTTCAAGCATTCCACTTCATTTTGACAACTTCTGATTTTTCTTAATTCATATTTTGTGCATTCCATGTTTTCATTACTAATTTACGTTTGCAGCTGTTACTTCTCATTTTCAGTCAACCACATGAGAAAATGAAAGTCCTGAATTGAAGACTTTACTCTACCCATATCATTATAGTTGACTCTATTTTGAGAAGACAGGTGTTTCCGAGTCGTAGTTCTAAACCCATCCAACCTGGATGAGGAAGGGGACTCATCATACAGCACTCTGTCAGGCAATATTCTGTTGTTATACATAGATTTTTCCTTGGCTATTTTTTGGAAGTATACTGCCAGACCTTTCTTTCAGGTGTGTTTTAGTGTGGAAGGTCCATGGACCTGTCCACCATGGGTAACCCTCTTGGTATATGAAATACCAGTGGCATAGCTTCCATCCTCATAGCAACACATGTGTTGAGTGTTTATTAAATGTTGCTCACTGTTCAAAATGATTATTTTATTTGTCATGAAGGCTACACTTCAGGTAAATACTATAGTTTCATTTTACTGGTGAAGATATGGATGTACAGAGATGTTAAGCGACTTTTGCAAGGTCATAGGGTTAATAAAATGTGTAACCAGAATTCAAATTCAGAAATTCTGGCTTCATAGCTAGTACTTTAGCCACTACACAGCAGAGGAACCTAATTTAGATGGGCTAGTCAGTCAAGGGGTGGGAGTCAAGGATGGTATTATTGTGCAAGAATTACCACAGTAGGAAAGAATGGGGATTAATTAGCCAGTTGAGAGGGATGGGGTAGCAACAGGTGGTACTTTCAAGGCAGAGAAATAGCATGTGCCGGGGCTGTGAGGTGAGAGCAACTTTGCATAATCAAGGAACAGAGAAAATGCCTCAGTAGCTCAGGCACAGTAAACAAGTGTATGTGTATTTGTGGATGAGATTAAAGAGGGAGACAGGGTCAAATGATACAGAACCCTGTAGCTCATGTGAACAATTTAGAAGTTTATCCAAAAACAGTGAGACACCATTTAGAGAGCTTTACTAGTTGCATGAAATATTCAGATTTGTCTGTTTAAAGCATGACTCTAGGGGAGAGAAAAAAAAAGGATAATTAAAAAAGAAAAAGCAGGAAAATAAAACATGACTCTAGCTGCAATTGTAGGGAATAAATTGGTAGGACAGCAGAATAAATGGTTCAAATACAATTTTAGTACTTCAAGGATTATACTTAGGGTAATGAAACGATGTTATTAGGAACCTTAAAAAAAGTGAAAGGATCTAAGATATATTTGGGGGGGCATATAAATTCATCAGGATAATCTGTATCATAGTTACTTATTTACTTATCTCTTATCCTCTACTAGATTATATCTTAAAATTTGTACCTTTGAATACCAAGTATCTGGCACTCTACTGGGCATGTAAAAGCTACTCATGAATGAATTAAACCAAGTCATGGAATAGGCAACGTAATACCACTGAGAAAACAATTGTATCTCATGGGCCTTAGGTGATGCCAGCAACGGAATCTGGTCCTATATATAAGTCCTCAAAGTTATCATGAAACATTGTTACAGAAATATAGCCATGCGGTATTTTCTTTATATGTGTTTTGTTGACATAAACATTGAGTTTTAGAATCTAGAGAAATCTACTATGCCCCAAATCTTTTGATTTTAAGTTTGGACTAGAGAAAAAAAGAGTGATAAATCCAAAATGTAACTTGCATTCTTCATTCTGAGGAGCCTGTCTGTATAACTCAATATGAAAATCAATTGTTTTAATGTAACAATCTCAATGTTAAGAAACAACTTTTCTAGAATAGTATTTGGAGATTAAATAGTCTTACTATTTAGATACATTTTTCAGCTAATTTAGCACAAGTTTTTTTTTTTTTTTTTTTTAATAATTTCTATATCACCAGGGGAACATTTTGTTAGAAATGACATTGCTATTAAAAGACTGTTAGTAAAAACATAAATACAAATTGCAAGAGCAGCTAAAAAAAAACCATGATTAGCATTTTTGAACAATTTTCTGTAGTATAACCAGCAGTTTGATAACAACTGAAAGGCATTTGAGAAATGGAACAGATACAGGCTTTCAATTTTTTCAACCATTATATGAATTTCACATTTGCAGTTGAGAGGTGAAAGAAAAGTGCTTTAATAGCTGAAATTAATTTCTTAATTGTTTAGATTCTTGTCTAAATGTTTGTGAAAAATAACTTTAATAAGACAAAAACAGGAGTTCATTTTTTAAAGATTTATTTAAAGAGTAAATCACCAATGAGAATGGTTGTTGATTGGCCCTTTTAAAATAATCTGAACCGCCTCTGAAAATCATATCCAATATTCTTATTCTTTTCAGGGCTAGCAGTTGTATAAAAACCAAACCCAGTGCTGTCGAGTCGATTCTGACTCATAATGACCCTATAGGACAGAGTAGAACTGACCCATAGAGTTTCCAAGGAGGGCCTGGCAGACTCGAAGTGCCAATCCTTTGGTTAGCAGCCGCAGCAGTTAACCACTATGCCACCAGGGTTTCCAGTAGTTGTATAAGCATCTGATTAAATCTAATTCAACAGTCATATATATATATTTTTAAATGTTTGCTCTGGGTAAGGGACTGAGCTCATTGTAGCAAGCACATGATACTTGTCATTTTGGAGCTTACAGTTCACTGGAAAACAATATGTAAACTAATAATTACAACATGTCTTAAAAAGGCAATAATACACAAGGCAAGGACTACAACCTGACTTGTCTCCACTCTCCCTTGCCCCAGGAATGATGAAACATTGTTATAGAAACATGACCGCTTGGTTATTACTTTTAACGGAGGATTCATCCCAAATAGAAACTACATCTGATAAAAATTATAGGCTTCTTAATTCTATTACCTAGTAACAGAAAATCGCAAAATGAACCGTGACTGAGTAACCACTTTCAATCCCTTGTCAGCCTTCCAGTTCCCTGCTTATGAGAAAACAGTGGCGAAATTGCAATCTCCTGCTGGTACAGCAGAATGTAGCAAATACAGAAAAGAGAGGAACGACGTGATAGTAGTTTGAATTGTTGGCAGCATATCTGGGCAAAGCTGATATGTCCACTGGTATCATATCTGACAAAAACATCAACGTATTTCATTGTACTAACAAGCTGAGACAGATGTATATTATGTGAACACATGATAAAATCACCCAGTGTAGTCCACACTCTCATAACAATGAATGCTAGGGGCGTGGTGGGTGCTAACGAGCATTTCCATAGAAGTAAATATAATCACTTTCCACTTTGCTCATGTCCTGAAACTGTATTTTCTTAAATGCTTGATTTTTGTATTTAATAAATTGCATTACATCTAAAAATTCCCAAATTGCGTGTGTGTTGAAATCTGTAAGCAGAGTGAAATCCTTTATAATGATTGGAGATATAAACTCTTCATATGAATTTTTTTATGAATTATACTTTACTTATAGCACACACACACAAAAATCAAGTCTCCAAAAGAAATTTGTCTTATGTATAGTAAGGGATTATGTGTGTTTTATTCAACAAGTTACAGTATAGTTTGCTAACATCTTTTTTTGTTTGTTTCATGTCATGAATTTGAATACTTTTTTGACACTAAAGACATATTTGCTCAACAGCACTTCCCCTGATTTTTCATGAAAATGAGATGTTTTCTTATGGGACTGTACAGTGAGCAGACAGGAAAAACCCCAAAGAACCTAATAATAGATGGGTCTATGGAATTGACTGAAGCTCCAGTTATTGTGCTGTGGATAGAACTGCACAATAAAACTAAAATGTCAGGAAGGCTTTGGAAAACTGCTAGATTATTGAATGGGGAAGAGAAAATTCAAGTTTAGTAACTAAGAATTGCTTTCAGAGCAGCGGACAGCCATCATGCAGTGGTCGTCAGTCATGTTTGTCATATATGCATGTCTTCAAAGACTTTTTTAAAACCCCATTAATTAACTATTCCTATTCCTAATATTTGACTGATTTTTAACCAAAGAGTAATTCCAATCTATTGATTTGACTATGACCTGACAATAATATATGCAGATATAATATTCATAGGTGTAATACATACATATATGTGCATATACATATACATTTCCATTTACATGTATTTAAGGTTTCTGACTTTTATTGATTTCATTTTCTTTCTTGTTGGAAGCTTGATCAGATTTAGCAGCATTTCTGGTGTTTCATCAAAGAATGGTGGCATGTATTTTCTTGTTTGAAAGAAATTGCAACTCTTAGCTTTTTCCTTCATGAGTCCATGAACTCTCCTCAAAAGCAGCAAAAGGCTGAAAGTTGTCGTTGTTGCTATATATCTGCTTTTGTGTTGTTGGCACTTTTGCGCTGAAATGTTATCAGATCAACATAATCTAATCTAAATACGTTGCTGGTGTGATCATGGTTAGAGATAGCGTGACACTGTACACTACAAGTAACAAGTGTTATTCATTTTGGAATATGAAAAAGTGTGGTATGTGACTGAGCAATTCTCATTTTATATCCACACAGCTGATCTGTGCCCACGTAAAGAAATTAGTCAAGAAGTTTGCATTCCTCCAAATAAAAATATTTAAGCCTGGAATGTATGAAGTCTTTTCTTAGTTCCCTATGGTTCACAATACAACTTAATTACACTTACTGGTATGAATAAAACGTATACATATATATTTTCTTTTTTTCTTAAAGTAATTATGTTAACCTTGTAAACAGCCTAACATGCATAAGGTTCATTAAAATATTTTTGGGGGGGTGGGGAACAAATTAACTATATTGTTTTTTAAGCATTATTTATATAGTAATACTATGTGTGTTTTGATTTTAGTAAGCATTTGGGGAAAAAAAAATCACAGATATAACCCTAGTTGTCCCTATTATCTTTTAATGTTGATATTTATCATTTCATGTTGTCTGATGAATATAATATACACATAAATATTTTTCTGTAAATAGTATCTAACTGTACAAAATTCTATCAGTTGCTTTTTTGATCAGAAATATGATTTGTAATTTTTTCTGTCAATAAATACCCTTTGACACTGTTTTAAAATTCATAAATTTTTTTGAGCATTTTATTATGGTTTAGGTGAAAGTTTACAGAGAAAATTAGTTTCCCAATCAACAATTTAAACACAACTTGTTTCATGACATTGTCTGCAAACTCCTGAATGTGTCAGCACTCCCGTCCCCTTCCTCCCTGGGTTCCTTGTGTCCATTCGCCCACCTTTCCTGCCCCTACCTTCCTCCTAAACTTTGCTTTTGGGCAAATGCTGCCCTGTAGGTCTCTGTAGTTGATTGTTCTGAGGTGTACGCTCCTCACTGGTGTTACTGTTCATTTTAGAGGCATACCTATTGTATGACTATGATGTGATCTCTGGGAGTGATTTCAGTTCCAGGTTTGAAGGGTATCTAAGGCCATAGTCTCAGGGATTATGCCAGTCTTTATCAGACTAGTAAGCGTGGTCTTATTTATGAGTATGAGTTTTGTTCTATATTTCTCTCCCACTCCGTCCATAACCAGCTGTTGTGGTCCCAGTCAGAGTGGCCAGTAGTGGTCAGTTCTTCTGGTCTCAGGCTACTGGAGGCGGTGGTTTGTGTGGTCCATTAGTCCTTTGGACTAATATTTTCCTTGAGTCTTTGATTTTCATTCTTCTTTGCTCTAGAGGGGTAGAGACCAATTGTCGTATCTTAGAAGGCTACTTGCAAGCTTTAAAGACCCCAGTTGCTACTTACCAAGGTAAGATGTAGAACACTGTCTTTTTGGAAAATGATATGCCATTTGACCTAGATGTACCCTGAAACTATGGTCCCTAGCCCTCCAGCCCGGTATTTCAGTCCCAGGAGGTGTATGCTTACGACTAAGTTTTCATGACTGTAGCCCCTGGGTGCACTATTGCAAACATGTGTATATTTGCAGCATGTACACATATATATGTGCATGGGTGTATTTCCATACACCCTGCCAGCCATGTTCACCTCACATATCTACCCATGTATCCACTCATACATTACTGTTTGTTATTACTATTGTTTCAAGGTTGTATATGTATTAGTATTTACCCTTGTCACCTTTTACTCTTGTGTACCTTTCAGTGTCTTCCTTTGCTTTGATTATTTTGTGCTGACTTCCCTCATATTACTTATTATCTTTCCCTTCACCAAAGTTAGTATGCTTCTACTATCTACTTAGTGCTTTTCCTGCCTCCCTCCCCCATCCCTGGTAATCAATAAAGAATGTTTCTGTCTGTGTGAAAACCTTTTCTTGACTTTTTGTAATAGTCGTCTTACACAGTATTTGTCCTTTTGTGATTGACGTATTTCATTCAGCATAACATCCTCCAGATTCATCCATATTGTGAGATGTTTTGCAGATTTCTCATTATTCTTTAACATTTTGTGGTATTCCATTGTGTGTATGTACCATACTTTATTCATCTTTGATTGGCATTTAGGCTGTTTTCATTTTTGCTGTTGTAAATAATGTTGCAATGAACATGGGTGCACATATGTCTATTTGTGTCACTGTTCTTATTTCTCTACTCTGTATACCTAGAAGTGGGATTGCTGGATCATATATATTTCTATTTTTAGCTTTTTGAGGAAGCGTCATATTGTATTCCAAATCGATTGTTCTGTTTTACATTCCCACCAGCAACATATGAGAGTTCCAATCTTCCCACAATCTTTCCAGCATTTATTATTTTCTGTTTTTTTTTTTTTTTTCATCAGTGTCATTATTATCGGTTTGAGATGGTATCTCATTGTAGTTTTCATATACATTTCTTTAATGGGAATGATCAACAAGCATCTCTATGTATTTGTTGGATGTCTACTTTGGTGAAGTATCTGTCCTTATCCTTTGTCCATTTTTTAATTAGATTGTCTTTTTGTGCTTGAGTTGTTGGAGTTTTCTATAATTTTAGAGATTATACCTTTGTCACATATATCAGAGCCAAATGTTTTTTCCACTATGTGGGTTCTCTTTTTGCTTTTTTGGAAAAGTCTTTTGATGGGCATAAGTATTTGATTTTCAGGAGGTCTCAACCATCTAATTTATCTTCTACTCTTTGTGCTTTTTCAGTTATATCTGATAGTCCATTTATTTCATAAATTAAGGCTACTAAGTTTCCTCGTATATTTCCTTCAATGATCTTTATGGTTTTAGGTTTTACATTTAAGTCTTTGATCCATCTCGAGTTAGTTTTTGTATATGGTGTGAGGTATGGATTTTGTTACATTTTTTTGCAAACGGATACACAGTTTTGCCATCACCATTCATAAAGAGACTATGTCATCCCTATTAAATGGACATAAAATACTTTTTATGGATAAGTAAGATGATAGTCTATGATTAGAAATAAAAAATCCATAATTTAGACACAGACTCCATTACTTTCTTCCTTCCTTGCTTTATTTATTCTTTCTACCTTCCTTCCTTTAGTTATTCTTTCTACCTTCCTTCCTTCTTCTCATTTTTCTATTTCTATTTTATTAATTATAAGAACATGAGCATAGTGAAAAATTCAAAACTAACAGAAAAGTAAACAATAAAAAAACTTCACACCTTATTTCCTTAGTCATTCAGTTCTTCTCCGCAGAGGTAAACACACTTACCAACTTCCTGCCTATCCTTACTGAGCTACTGTAAGTATTCATAGGCATATCTATAGATGGTAATTCCTCTTATTTCGGTAGAAGAGCATAGAAATTAAGAGAATGGATTTTAGAGCAAGATTTCTTTTGTTCAAAGTCAAGCTCTGCCACTTTTCAGCTTTTTAAATTTTAGGTTATTTACATAATATTCTGGGCATATTTACATAATATTTACATAATATTTACATAATATTCCTAATCTGTAACATGGATAGTGCACCTGCAAAAATGTAGGGAGAAAATGTTAGAGAAGTTTGTTAGGCAGTCAATTCATAAATATATGAAATTCTAACTTTTCTGATACTTTAGTATTTACCAGTATATTTACATTTGCAATTTTTTATTTTCTCATTATAATTAAATTTTCACTCTTGCATCTAATTTTGCATTTATAGTTTTATATTACGTTTCTAAAAAATCCCCTCAAACTATATTTGTCAGGTCTTAAAAAAAAAAAATTTTTTTTTTTATGGAACCAGTATTTATTAAAAAAAAATTTTTTTTCTTTATATAAAATAAATAAAAATAAATTTTTTATAGGATCCTCATGCTCTTAAATATACTTACTAACCTTCAATCTATAGATCCACTTTCTTACCTTCTTCATATAATTCACTTCAATCAAGAATTTTACGAGGAGAACGAAGAACACCAAAGACACAAGGCAAATATGACCCCAAGAGAAAGAACCATATAAACCAGAGATTCCATCAGCCTGAGATCAGAAGAACTAGATGGTATCTGGCTACCACCGATAACTGCCCTGGCAGGGAACACAACAGGGAATCCCTGATGGAGCAGGAGAACAGTGGGATGCACGCCTCAATTTCTTGCAAAAAGACCAGACTTAATGGTCTGACTGGGACTAGAGGGACCCCAGAAATCATGGTCCCAAGACCCTCTGTTAGCCCAAGACTGGAACCATTCCTGAAGCCAACTCTTCAGACAGGGGTTGGATTGGACTATAACACAGGAAATGATACTGGTGAGGAGAGAGCTTCTTGGCTCATGTAGACACATGAGACTATGTGGGCGACTCCTGTCTGGTGGCGAGATGAGAAGGCAGAGGGGGACAGGACCTGGTTGAAAGGACGCAGGGAATACAGGAGCTGTCTCATTAGGGGGAGAGCAGCTCAGAGTACATAGCAAGGTGTGTATAAGTTTTTGTATGAGAGACCGATTTGATTTGTAAACTTTCACTTAAAGCACAATAGATAAATTAATTTTTTTTTTTTTTGCAAGGGAGTGGCAAGTCTTTTATAGACATAGAGCAGAGAAAGGAATTTGGGAATCAAATTGCTTTTCAAAGAACTTTTGCCCCACATTCTTTCCCCCCTTCCCCCCACCCCACCCCCCAGATTCTGGATCTTCTTCTTCTTCTTTTCTTTTTCCTGATTAAAATCTGTTTACCTGTGTCACTCCTTCACCCTGGCTTTAGCTACAATCTTCATCCTCTTCCTTGCTTTATCTTGATACCATGTCCTTTAATAGAAAGAGGGTATGCATGAACTTGAGGAGACAAATAGGAAAAATTTGACATTAGGAAAAACTCTAGAGGAAAATTTATTTTCTTAAAGTTACTGTTTTTTAACACTGAAAAAAACAGCCTAAAATACAGACTGTTGTTATTAGGCACTGTAGTGTCAGTTCGCAGTCATAGAGACCCTATGTATGACAGAATGAAACACTGTCAGGTTGCCTGCCATTCTCACAATCCCCACTATGCTTGAGGCCATTGTTGAAGCCACTGTGTCAATCCATCCCATTGAGGGTCTTCCTCTCTTTCATTGACTGTCTACTTTACCAAGCATGATGTCCTTCTCCAGGGACTGGTCCCTCGTGTTAACATGTCCAAAGTACATGAGAAGTAGTCTTTCCATCCTCACTTCTAAGGGGCATTCTGGCTGTACTTCTTCCAAGACAGACCTGTTCATTCTTCTGCCAGTCCATGGTATATTCAACATTCTTTGCCAACTCCATATTTCAACATCATCAATTTTTCTTCAGTCCTCTTTATTCATTGTCCATATTTGATATGCATATGAGGCAATTGAAAATACCATGCCTTGCTTGATTCAAACATACCTTAGCCCTCAAACTGACTTCTTTGTTTTTAAGTACTTTAAAGAGGTCTTTTGCAGCAGATTTGCCTAGTGCAATATGTTCTTTGATTTCCTGACTACTCCTTCCATGGGTGCTGACTGTGGATGCAAATAAAACGAAATCCTTGAAAACTTCAATCTTTTCTCCTTTTATCATGATGTTGGTGGAACCCTGGTGGCTCAGTGGTTACGAGCTTGGCTGCTAGTCAAAAAGTCAGCATTTTAAATCCATCAGCTGCTTCTTGGAAACCCTATGGGGCAGTTCTACTCTTTCCTATACGATCACTGAGTTGGAATTGACTCGATTACAACAGGTTCAGTTTTTTTGGTTTTATCATGATGTTGTTTACTGGTCCAGTTGTGAGGATTTTTGTTTTCTTTATGTTGAGGTATAATTCATACTGAAGGCTGTAGTCTTTGATTGTCATCAGTAAGTGATTCAAGTCCTTTTCACTTTCAGCAAGCAAGATTGTGTCATCTGCATATAGCAGGTTGTTACTGAGTCTTCCACCAATCCTGATGCCACATTCTTCATCATATAGTCTATCTTCTCGCATTATTTGCTCAGCATACAGATTATATAAGTATGGTGAAAGGTTGCAACCCTGATGCACAGCTTTCCTGATTTTAAACCTCACAGTACCTCCTTGTTCTGTTTGAACCACTGCCCCTTGGGGTATGTACAGGTTCCTCATGAACATAGTTAAGTGTTCTGGAATTCCCATTCTTTGCAATGTTATCCATAATTTATTATGATCCACACAGTCAAATACATAAAATGCACTACATAAAATTCACAAACATTGTTTTTGAAACCAGATAGACTAATGAGTCCTGAACCTAGCTGTGTATCAGAAGAAACGGGGCATTTTTATAAGCATATTAGTTCTGTTGTACACTGCCTTTACCTAGTTCTATTGAACCAGAGTGTTTGGGGGTCCAAGATTCCATTTTTTTAAAAGTTCCTTCAAGTCAGATAAATGAAACCTGCTCCAATGCTTGTTCTGTAAATGGTGCCCTAGAATTCACCTGATGATACTATGCGCCTTTGGATGACTGAGATCAATTGCTTATTAGACCAGGTATATCTTGTGATCTAACTTTGTCTTTTATTATTGATATCATGAGGCTCCTGCTTGACTCAAGTACTTGACAACAGTATTTATTTTGAACTTCCTTTTCTCAATCATTCTTGCAATATTTGTTGAGGTACTATTTTTATTGGATACCGCACAAGAAAAAAACTTTTTTTTTTCCATATTCTCATTAAACCCTTGCTCCTGTATGCGTAACTGTATGAGGTAGATTATCATTTTCATTGTAACAATGAACAACTAGAGGCTCAGAGAGGCTAAATAAATTATCCGAGCTCATCATTTTGTTAGTAAATGATGCAGTCTGGTGCCAAATCCAGTGTACTTGTCACTACAATATCATTTTAAAATTTCATATAAAAGTTTTATGTCACGTAATCTGTGATATGATAAAAAGGTATTTCATGAAAGCCTTTGAGTAGAATTTTAGATGCATTCTTATCTCTAGAATAGATAGCATTGTAGCAGTTTTTTTTTGTTTTGTTTTAGTGAGAGGAGATACTGACATTCTCTGGTGTCTCTAATTGGATGCCATATGTTGAACTCTGTCAACCAAGTTCATCCTTCTTACCCTCTGTGACACCCTTGAAATCAATGAGAATGCTAAAATTAAATCAGACTGTATGTGTTGAGAGAGTCATAAAAGCTGTATAATTCAAATGCTCTGGTTAATGGCTGAACACATGAAAAGCACAGTAGAACTCTATACAAAACATTATCAGTCCCCATTTGTAGAGGCAACCTTTAAAGCTTTTGCTGTTATCATCAGTTTTGAGTGGATGTTTTATATGCATCATTTTAGGAGCACTCTTCAGCTGCAGGTTTGGAATAGAAATCAAAACACTCATGGGATTGTTTTGCCATGTATGAATGCAAATACGAAAGCATATTTAGAACAAAAAAAAATGCAAGGATATAGTTTAACGAAATACACTTCAGAGAACATTTTATTTCACCTGGTTCTGACCATGAAGCTCATCTATGAGCTAGACGCCCTTAAAATGGGGCTATTCTGCAGGTTCCAATGACTGTAAGGTTATGTTTGGTTCCCAAAATTCACCCATATTTTCCTGAAGTCAGTAATTTACTTAAAAAATGCCCATATATTAAAATCTCTAAAAAAAAAAAAAAAAAAAACAAAGTGGCAATTTATTTAATCAGTGTATATGATGAAACAAAGGGAGCCCTGGTGCAGCAGTGGTTCTGTGCTCAGCTGCTGACTGTAAGGTTGGCAGTTCAAACCCACCAGGCTCTCCACAGGAGAAAAATGTGATAGTCTGCTTTTTAAAGATTATAGCCTTGGAAACCCAATGGGGCAGTTCTACTCTCTCCTTTAGGGTTATTACAGGGTCTTATGAGTTGGAATTGACTTCACAGCAATGGTTTTTTTTTTTTTTTTTTTGGTTTTACAATGAAATAAATTGAGCACATAATTCAAGTGTAGAAATCTGTATTCTGGACTGTCCATTAGATATTGGAAGCTTCCTAAAATAACCCGAATGCATTTAAGGCCGTGATCACATATCATCTCCTAAAAGAAAATGAAGTCCTCTGGCTAATTTAATCATAAAAATAAAATTTGTGATACAATTGAATCACTTTAATTTCATTTTCTGCTCTATTGCCAAGACTTTCCTGCAAAAACTTAGCATATTTTATTAAAAAAATCATATCAATTTTCATTTAATAGGTTCTAAAATGAAAAATGTCAAGTGATTAGAAAAAAACTCTGCAAGCGCATATAGATGGAGGGCTGGATGGAGGGAACTCCTTACAGGACAATTGGCTTAAACGTATGCAAGCTGTGAATACTGTTCAAGTTATTTTCAGCCTTATCTTTCTACCCTATTATTTGTTGGGGAGAACGATAGCATATTTAAACTAAAACTAAATCTATTATTATCAGAGCTAGAGAGCAAATTTTGTGGACATTCACCCTTTTATCTGAAAGAAAAAAGTGTAAATTATTTAAATTTTATAACTTCATGGAATAGGCCATAATTGCAGACCTACTTCACAGTACACTGCCTAATGAACAAAAAGATATTTTTGTCTTGTGAGTCTTGAATGTATACACACTGAAATGTTTTCTGTTTAGTATTTACCTTTTCTCTGTTTTCTGGTTGGTTCTTAAACTAGAGTCAAAATAACCCTGAATTGGACCTGAGTAGTTAATTTCAAATTCCTTGAACCTGGACCAGCTCTTTATGGCCTAACCGAGCTTATGATATTTTCTTAATTCAACATTTATTACATGACTACAAGCCAAGTGGAGAGGCATATTAGTACCCCGATTGTAGACAAGGTAGATTCCAAATTTAGTGGGTATTTTTGCATTCACAAATTAGTTGGCATCCCTTAATGTAGGGATTTGTTGTTTTTGTTGTTAACTGTCCTGAGTTGGCCCCTAAGTCATGGAGACCCACGTAAAGTGAAACAAAACCTTGCCTAGTCCTGCACCACTCCCATGACTGGTGAGGAATTAGACGGTTGTGTTACATAAGGTTTTCATGGGCTGGTTTTTGGAAGTAGGTTGCCTGGCTTTCCTCCTAGTCCACTTTAGTCTGGAAGCTCTGCTGAAACCTATTCAGCATCAGAGCAACATGCAAGCCTCCACCGATGGCTGTGCGTGAGATGCCTTGGCTGGGAATCAAACCCAGGTTTCCCACACGGAATTCTACCACTGAACTACCACCGGTTAGTGTTAGCAATATTTTATTAAACCTATGTTTATTTAGGTTTATCAGTATATCACCTCATTTCTTGTTGTATTTCTGTGTCTCTGTCTTAAATTATTTTCCTTTCATCTGAAGAATTTTATTTGTTATTTCCTTTTTTCAGGTCTGCTGGTGATGAACAATTCTACTTTTTGTTTGTCTGAGAGTGTATTACCTTATACACTTTATGAAAGATGCTATCACTCTAAATAAATGCGAATTTTGTAGTTATTTATCAGCGTTGTGAAGATACTGCTCTGTCCTCTTTTGGCTTCCATTGTTTCTATTGATAAGTTATTTCTCAGTTTTTGCATTGCTCCTTTGAAAGCAAAGCCCTTTATTCTCAGGAAATTTTTAAGATTTTGTTTGTGTGTATTGGATTTCCTAGTTAAAATTTCTTCTGTTAGAGCTGAAAATACTATTCAAATTTGTGCATTAATGACTTTTTTCAGTTTTGGCAATTCCTCTGCCACCGCCACTTCAGATATAATTTCGGAGAGTTTTTTTTAGAGAGTGTTTTTATTTTTTTGAGAGAGTATTTTTGACAGAGTATTTTGTGTTGATGGTAAATTTCATTTTGGAACAGTTTTTGACTTACAGAAAGATTATGAATGATACTACAGGGAATTCCCATATACCCCAAGCCCAGTTTAACTTAGTATTAACCTGGTAAACTAATAATGATACATTTGTTACTAACAGGTTGTTTTGTTTCTGATAAGCTGATATTGAGGTATTATTCTGAGTTGAAGATCTATTTTTTTTTTTTTTAATTTCCTTAGGTTTTAACCTGATGTTCCTTTTTATGTTCCAGGATTCCATCCCAGATCTATACTGCATTAAGTGTCATGTCTCCATATGCTCCTTCTCTTGGCTGTGTCAGTTTCTCAGCTTTTCCTTTTTTTTTTTTTTTTTTTGGTGATCTTGACAGTCTTAAATATTGGTCATATGTTTTGTAGAATATCCCTCAAAACCAGATCTAGGTGCTAGTTGTGCTATTGAGGTATCAATTTTTCTACACAATCTCAGCTAAAAAAACGAGAAAATGGGTGTGTGTATGTACACATATATACACATGTCTACAAACATGTGTTGCCAATATCTACATATTAAGTGAAACATGAGTTCATAGTGATGCCTCTGGCTCTCACCCATTATCGCATTGACTGTTCTACCATCTTCCCATTGTTTATCTGTAACCACCAATTCTGACAGTGAGAAACCAGGCTCTGATCACCTGCCATCGATTTACTTAACTGCTCAGTTGCAATATACAAGTATACCAGTATCATAATTTTTAATATGACACTTGTGGGCAACAAAGTTAGTAACTACAGTATTGACCCTAGATGATGTAAAAGGGTAATTGTCCAGGCTTGAGCCCAACCATCAGCAGCTTAGAAGAAAGACCTGCAATCTACTACCAAAAACAAGCCATTGATAGTTGTTCTAGATTGAATTGTGTCTCCCAGAGAGGTGTAAGGTGTAGTAAATCCTAATTCCTATACCTGTGGTTGTAATCGCATTTGGGAATGGGTTTTCTTTGTTATGTTAATGAGATTAATACACTTTGTTATTAGCATAGGGTGTACCTTAAGTCAACCTCTTTTGAGTTATAAAAGAGATTAAAAAAGTAAGAGAGCAAGCAGAGATTGGGGAGAGATGCCAAGCCACACGAAGATCGTCCAGGAGTGAAGCTCAAAAGAGACAAGTACTTTCCTCCAGAGCCAACAGAGAGAAACTCCTTCCCCTAGAGCCAGCACCTTGAATCCAGACTTCTAGCCTTCTAAACTGTTAGAAAATAAATTTGTGTTTGTTAAAGCAACCCACTTGCGATATTTCTGTCATAGTAGCATTAGGTAACTAAGATATTAACCCACGGGGCTCAGTTCTACTTTGACATACATGGGTTGCCATGAGTTGGGATGAATTTGACAGCAACTTTTTTTTTTTTTTTTAACAGTGTTTATGTAGAGATTCTTTTGCCTTTATTCTTCTTAGAGTCGCTACTCATTTCCAAAGTTATTTTTTCTTCCACCTCTTCAGTGAGGTTTTTTCTACATTTGTAATAGCTAGATTTTTTTTGTCATATTCTGCATTCAATGTTAGGTTACTCAGTCCTCTTTTATAATGGAGTCCCCGAGTGGCACAAATGGTTAAGTGCTGGACTACTAGCTGAATGGTTGGTGGTTCAAACCCACCCAGAGTAACCTGGAGAGGTCTGATGAGCTGCTTCCAAGAGGTCACAACCTTGGGAGCACTATGGAGCAATTCTATGTTGCATACATGGAGTTGGCTTGACAGAAATGAACAGCAACACTATATATATAAGGTTTACTATATAAGGTTTACTCTTAGTGCTGTAAAATTCAGTGGGTTTGGACAAATGCATGTTGTCATATACTTGCAATTATAGTATTATACAGATGCTAAAACATCCCTGTGCTACACCTATTCAACCTTCCACCCCCCTACCCCAAACCATGGCGATCACTAATGTTTTTACTGTTGCTATACTTTTTGTCTTTCTGGAATGTAATATAATCAAAATTATACATCATGTAGACTTTTTCAGATTGGCTTTTTTCACTTATCAATGTGTATTTAAAATTTGTCCTTATATTTTAATGTCTTGGTAACTCCTTATTTTCAGTATTCCATTGTATACTGTACAACAGTTTGTTGATCCTATTACCTCTTGAAGGACATCTTGGCTGCTTCTAGTGTTTGGTGACTATGAATAAAGCTGCTATAAACATTTCTGTGGAAGTTTTTGCATGAATATAAATTTTCAACTCAGTTGGGTAAATACCTAAAGTATGAATACTGCATAATTCAGTAAGATTATGTTTAGCTTTGTATAAACTCACAAACTGTGTTCCAAGGTAGATGTACCATTTTGTATTCCCACCATCAATAAATGAGAACTTCTATTAATGGATGATGTGTAGAGAACCCTAAAGACTCCACAAGAAAACTAC
Organism: Loxodonta africana; assembly: GCF_030014295.1. NCBI lineage: Eukaryota > Metazoa > Chordata > Mammalia > Proboscidea > Elephantidae > Loxodonta > Loxodonta africana. Next base: position 173,318,780 of record NC_087344.1, on the reverse strand, counting down.
TGGAACTAATAGAAAGATACAGCAAACCAGCAGGATACAAGATAAACATACAAAAATTAGTTGGAAAGAAATCAGGAAAGCAATAATAGCCCCTAAAAAATAAAATACAAATAATTCTAACTAGGGATATAAAAACCAATACAAAGAAAACTGTAAAACTCTACATAAGAAACTAAAAGAGATCTGCATAAATACAAAAACATACCATGCTCATGGATAGGTAGACTCAGCATCTTGAAAATGTCAATTCTACCCAAAGCAATCTACAAATACAATGCAATCTTGATCCAAATCAACAGCATTCTTTAACAACATGAAAAAAACTAATCATTAACTTTACATGGAAAGGAAAGAGGCTCCAGATAAGTAAAACATTATTGAAGAAGAATAAAGCAGGAGACCTTGCACTACCTGACTTTAGAACCTACTATATAGCTATGGTAGTCAAAGCAGCTTGGTACTGATACAAAAACAGACACATTGCCCAATGGAACAGAATCAAGGACTCAGATGTAAATCCATCTACCTACAGCCACATGACCTTTGACAAAGGACTAAAGTCCATTAAAAGGGGAAAAGGCAGTCTTTTTAACAAATGACGCTAGTAAAACTGGATGTCCATCTGCAAAAAAAAATGAAACAGGACCTATACCTCACCTGATGCACAAAAAGTAATGCAAAATGGACCAAAGTCCAAATATAAAATGAAAATTTATAAAGATCATGAAAGAAAAAATAGTATCAACACTAGGAGCCCTAATACATGGCATAAACAGGATACAAACCTTAACTAACAATGCACAAACACCAGAAGATAACCCAAATAAGTGGAATCTTCTAAAAATTAAACAGTTATGTTTATCAAAAGACTTCACCAAAAGAGTAAAAAGAGAAAATACAGCTGGTAAAAAAAATTTGGTTATGACATACCTGATAAAGATCTAATCTCTAAAATCTTTAGGAAAATCCAACACCTCTACAACAAAAAGACACACAATTCAATTAAGAAATGGGCAAAAGAAATGAAGACACTTCACCAAAGAAGAAATTCAGGCAGCTCACAGACATATGAGGAAATGCTCCCAGTCGTTAGCCATTACACCAATACCAAACCAAACCCATTGTCATCAAGTCGATTCTGACTCATAGCAACCCTACATTACAGAGTGGAGCTGTCCCATAGGGTTTCCAAGGAGAGCAGAGAAAAACACCAACTAGATAGAGGAAAAGTGACAATTTTGGTGAAAGGTAAGACAGTACACAATACGAATAAAGTCAGCAAAACATGGCCAAGATAAAATTATAGAGGCTCCACGGACACATCCAAACTCCCTGAGGGTTCTAGTTACTGGGCTGAGGGCTGGGGCCATGTCTTGGGGGACATCTAGCTCAACTGGCATAACATAGTTTATAAAGAAAATGTTCTACATCAAACTGTGTCGGGTAGTGTCTGGGATCTTAAAAGCCTGTGAGTGACCATCTAAGATACATCTACTGGTCCCAGACCAGCTGGAGCAAAGGAAGATGAAGAAAACCAAAGGCACCAAGGAAAGGTTAGTCCAAAGGACTAATGTACCACAGCTACCACGATCCCTGCCAGATTGAGCCCAGAACAACTAGATGCTGCCAGGCTACCACCACAAACTGCTCTGACAAAAATCAGAATAGGGGATCCTGGACAGAGCTAGAGAAAAATGTAGAAAAAAATTCAAATTCACAAAAGAAAAAAAAAGACCAAACATACTGGTCTGACAGAAACAGGAGAAACTTCAAGATTATGTCCCCAGGACACTGTTTTACCTCAGTACTTCCAAGATTCAGCCTCCAGCCAAAGATTAGACAGGTGTATAGGGCAAACAATCACGCACGTGAGGAACACGCTTTGTAGTTTAATTACATGTACTAGGCTAAATGGCCACATCAGCCCAAAAGCAAAGACAAGAAGGCAGGAAGGCAGGGAAATTGGGTGAATGGTAATAAGGGAACTGGGGTGGAGAAGGGGAGAGGGTTGACACATCATGGGGTTGGCAACCAATGTCACAAAAAAAATTTGTGTAATAATTGTTTAATGAGAAACTAATTTGCTCTGTAAACTTTCACCTAAACCACAGGAAATAAAAATAAATGAGTTTCTGTTCCTCTGCATTCTCACCAACATTGGGCTTTTCCAACTTTTTTTTTTTTTTTTCAATTTTAGCTGCATCATTAGGTGTGCAGTATCCCATCGTTGTTTCAATTCTCTAACGGCAAATGATGTGGATCATACCTTCATATGCTTATTTACCATTGCTATATCTTCCTTGAGGAGCTCTGGTGGTGCAGTGGTTAAGTGCTGTCTGCTACCCAGAAGGATGGTGGTTTGAATTCACCAGCCCCTCAGCAGGAGAACCAAGTGGCAGTCTGCTTCCAGATTACAGCCTGAACACTCTGTGGGGAAGTTCTACTCCAACCTATAGGGTTGCTACTATGAGTCAGAATTAACTCAGCAGCAACAGGTTTGGTTACGTCTTCTTTGAAGTTCAACAGGTTTGGTTACGTCTTCTTTGAAGTTATCTATTGAATCTTTTTTCCCATTTGTAAATTGGGTTGTTTGCTTCCTTATTATTGAATTTTAAAAGTTTTGTGTGTGTTTTGATACAATTTCCTTACCAGATACATGATTTGCAAAAATCTTCTCCCAACCTGTGGATTTTCTTTTTGTTCTCTTAGCAGTTTTTTGTTTTGTTTTGTTTTGTTTTTACAGAGCAGCAGATTTTATTTTTACTAAAGTCCAGCTTACTAATTTTTTCTTTTATGGATCATGCTTTTGCTGTTATAATTACAAATTCATCACCAAACACATGGTCACCTAAGTTTATTTCTATGCTTTCTTCCGGAAGTTTTATAATTTTGAACTTTATATTTAGATGTATAGTCCATTTCTGGCTAATTTTTGTTAAAAGTATAAGGTCTGTAGAGCTATACGTACAAATTTTTGCATATGCTGTCCAATTGTCCCAGCACTGTTCATTAGAGAAGAATATCCTCTCTCCACTGAATTGCTTTGCTCCTTTGCCAAAGATCATCGGATTATATTTGTATGGCTCTATTCCTGGGGTCTCTGTTTTGTTCCATTGATCTGTGTTTATTTTATTTTATTTTTTTGCAGTATCAATCATGCTAGAGGAGTCTAATACTCTGTCCTATAGGGTCGCTATGAGTTGGAATTGACTTGATGGCACTGGGTTTGGTTTTTTTGATTTGGCTTAGAGGGGTCTAGAGTAGGAGGAAGTTGCTTCCCCCATCTGGAATTGTGTTGTCTTTGTTGCTGTGGAGTTGGTTCCAACTCTTGATGATCTTATATGTAAAAGAACTTAATGTTACATAATCCTGCACCATCTTCATGATTGTTGGTATGTTAGAGTTCATCGTTGTGGCTATTCTGTAGTGCCTGCCAACCTAGGAAGTTCATGTTCCAGCACAATATTGCACGATATTCTGTTGTGACCCACAGAAGTAGCTGATTTTCAGGAATTGATTGCCAGGCCTTTCTTCCTAGTCTGTCTTAGCCTGGAAGCTCTGCTGAAACCCACCCACCTTAGGTGACCCTGCTGATACTTGATATACTGGTGAAAAAGGTGGAATAAAGCTCTGATAAAGTCTTTTTCTCTAGAGAGTAGGTTCAGAGCATATTTTACACTGATTACTCTTCCCTTCTCATTGTCAAAGCCAAAATGATATCTTTCTCAGTTTTTTCCAAGAATCTTGCGGGGTTCCTGTATGTAAGACCTAGGAAAATGTGGGATCCCCCAAGACAGTGCCTCCACATCAATACTGTTGTTCACAGGAATTCCTTACTCTTTTTCCAATTCACATTCATTTTCCAGCAATTCATCAAATGTACCATTTTAGTGTCCCTAGCCAGTTTCTGTGGAAACCCTGGTGGCGTAGTGCATAAGTGCTATGGCTGTTAACCAAGAGGTCGGCAGTTCAAATCCACCGGGCCCTCCTTGGCAACTCTATGGGGCAGTTCTACTCTGTCCTATAGGGTCGCCATGAGTCGGAATCGACCTGATGGCAGGGGATTTGGTTTGGTTTAACCGATTTACGGCTCCAGAAGCTTCTCCAGATAATCAGACCTTGGCTATGACTCAATTGTAACTGTCTCAATTTGCCTGTTTCTCCGGGTGCCATTTTGTCCTGCAGCCTCAGCTCCAACAGCACAAGAAAAGTTATAGATTTTCAGTTTTCTTCAACATTTTCCTCTTGTAAGGATGGAAGTGAAATCTCTCAAGGTCTTTCATTTTCAGGTGAAATTGAAAGTCTCCTTTGATTTTTTTTTTTCCTTTACTCTGTGATTTAGTCCATTTTTTTTTAAACCTAAATACCTTTAATCTATTCTTTTCTCCTGTTTCTCTAAATTTTGATCTGTTTATAAACCACAACTTATATCTTAATTTTAGCTTTTTTTCCTAGTTACAATATTTCTATCTGATTCTTTGTTAGTTTCTTCCCTTTTTTTGGTGGAAACGTTCCATCTTGCCACTTAAAATACTAAATACATTCTCCGCATTTATCTTAAAGTGCATATAGGATATCTCCAGTGTCTGGATAAACTTTGCTTACGTTTCTATTGTCTGTCTTTTCTATTCGTTTCTGGTCAATCTGTGTCATTTTTACATATTCTGATTGATGGCCAGATATTAAGCAGGATTTTGTTTTGCTTGTGGTGTGTAATTAAGCTAGCCACAGATCAGCTTTACCCAACCAGGAATGGAGATGACTGGAGGATGTGGTTCAGGTTTTGTGATCGCTCTGTAATTGTCCATCTTCTTTAGCACCGTAGAATAGTTCTTTTAGTTAGCCAACCATGGATTGTTTGTCAAACTCCTTCATACCTGTCCTCCAATTTTTTGGCCGCCCACCCATGAAACTGTAAAACCCTCTGCCAAGATTTTTGCCTCTCAAGACCTGTTTTAGAATGGACAGTTACCTAAGGGAACCTCTACAGGCTTCCTTCCTCTCTGACGTCTTGGCTCCTCACGTCCTCGCTGACTTCCTAGCTTTCAAGTCCCTTCCGCCAGATGCTTGTATTTATTTATTTAATTTTCACATACAGATTTTCTAGTTGTCCTTGCTGGGAAAGCTATCCTTAAATAAGTTACTCTTGCACGGCCAGAACAGAAATCCTGTATGAATTATTTGCAAAAACTGTGAGCCTAACGGTTTTATTACAAATACGCATATATAAAATAGTACTTGAACTGGTTGATTGTAAAATAGCAAAAATGTAGTAAAAACAATGAACTTTTAACAGAAAAAAAACTATAAAATAAAAATATCAATGGAGAAAAGATGTTTGTTATAAATGTCGTCAGTTCTTAAGTTCTAAAAAATGCCTATCAAAGATTCCTGTAAACTTCACTGGAAAACCCTGATTCGGTAAAGCAGAATTCATGTAACAACTAGGACGTCACTATTGTTGTAGCAGCACCAAATATTTCTAGAAGCTTTGGATATGGCATTTAAAACTCACCTCACTTCTTTTTTTCCCTATTGCTCTCATTTTTCTAGGATATAATCATGTGTTTTTCAAAGCAACTATCATCCTTTCTTAAAAATTTCTCCTACAAATATAATTCCTGGAAATGTGGGGAATATCTAACTAAAGTATTCAAAAACAATGGAATTTAGACTTCCTGATGTCAATGTTTACATACTATATTATTTGAAAACTTTAAACCATTAGGCTGTGATGATACATCCTACAGAATATAATCATACCTCTAACTTTCAATCAATGGTAATAGGTGATAATCATAACATAATGACAGTACAATCCCTGCTTAAAAATTAGAATACCCTTCTTCTAACATTTTGAACCTTTTATTTTTCACTGCCCAAATGATGGTGAGCATCACGTTTTGATTAACCAGGTAGATGTTTTTCTTGGATAATGCTTAAATATTAAAGCACAGAATGAATGTAGATGCCTTGTCAGTGCTGGCATATGGTATTATGTGGATACTTTTATTACATAAAAGAATGTTGGCCATAGGTTGTTTTCTGTCTTTTGCTGTTTAATCACTTCTCTCTCCTGTAATAAACTCCCAGCCCGAGCCTTTCACCTACCATTCTCTGTGATCACGATTTAGGTTTTTATTCTTTCAGTTTAGATAGTATTAATCAGGATTATTCACGTTTTTCTATTTGACTATCTAGCTGATAAATCTTTATCTCAGAGGAGTAAAAAAAGAAAAACAACCCACATGGTTTTTTATAATGCAACACACACTTTTTCTAATTTGTAGAAATTTCTACTTTTATGCCCAGTTTACATTTCTACTCATATTTACAGAAATCACATCTATTGTCTTTTATTCATTTTAATTACTAGATTAAACAGTCTACGTGTTTATGCAATAAACTGCAGTGTTCTTTCTACCCCATTTATAGTCTCACTTCATTCCCTATTAACTATAATTGACTTTGAAAAAAGAAATATGAATCAGTGTATTACTTTAAAAATATGCATTTTTATGTAATATGTAATAAAAGCTGTAGATACAATAAAACCCATGAGAAAAACTAAAATCCATGACTGAAATAGAGAGGATGGAAGCAAAAATAATTTTACTTGAATATTTATGCTTAGGGAAAACTCACAGAATTTAACTGAGTTTCTTTGCGGCCAAAACAAGAAGAAAATAAAATGTACTCTACAGTTTCAATTATGTGTCAAATGAAGCATACCTATTTAATGATGAGATGGTTTTTCTCCCCAGCTCTTAATTCTGAGAGAAATTTATTGACTTGTTCTTTCTACGCGGGGCATTAAATCATATATAAAGATGATTCACATCAGTTTTTTTTTTTTATTTTGTTTACAAAAATACATTGCTATTTTACTTGCATCGGAATTCTTAAGTAAAGCTTCAGTAAGAGCTGACTGTGTACTGCTTCCGCGATTGTGTGTGGGTGATAATGGGAGTTCAGGGCTTGTGTACATTGTCCAGTAATGTAACTTTATGATGATTTAATATTGAGTTATAGCAGTTAATGCATGTCTAAATAGTAACATTCAACTATTGCAGCTGAGTTCACTAGAGAAGCTCATGACAGACAAGTCAATACTGAGGTACCAAAGGAGACTTAATGGACAGATATGTTTCTTTAAATGAAAGAAGATAATGAGTAAATACATAGAGGAACATATACATTTAAGTGTGCAGATTCATGAATACAGTGGAAGCTGTCATTCTTTTATCAACAGAAGATGGCACCCATTGAGTACAGAGGAGTTACAATAGTACCTATAGAACTATAGACAAGGACTTTTTTTTTTCCTTAAAACATACTTGGGAGTATAGTATATTTTATTTTGCATGTTCTAAATCTTCCATTAAATGTACTTTATCACACTCTGGACTCTTTCATGATGTAGACATATGGGGCAATACTAATTTTTGTGGCTTTTGTTTATTTATTTATTCATTTTCAATATCTGGTCCAGATGTACAATTGTTAGAAAACCAAGAAACGTGAGCCAATTTCAAAAGGAATTACGGTGTCTGAATTTCTGCCAATAATGATTACATAAATTCTGAAAGACCTGAGTGTCCTAATCCTTTGACAATTTCTGTTCTGCCTCCCTCAGTAAAAGGCTTAGGGTTTGAAGTGAGAATTCAGGGAAAAGTTTCTAAATAGCCACAAAGAAAGAAGTTGTAGATAGCCACGGCAAAAATGTCTATGACTGTAGAAGTCACTTAAACATTGGCATCAAGTTCTGTCCCATTTAGCCTTAGTGGCTTTGGGTGGGAACTATAGGACTTAAATCTATCTAAGAACAGAAGTTAGAGCTCCCTAGATACACAAGCCATGCATGATAAAGATAGTCAAATTCAATTATGTAGGTGGGGCTAATGTTAACTTGAAATAGGATAAAAACCTGAACAGAAAACTCACAAGAGGGCTAAAGTTTACAGTTAGGCATCAACAGAGGCTTCTCATTAAAAAAAAAAAAAAAAGCTAAGGTGAGGTCATGAGCAGAAAATTAAGTTTGACAGATTCTAAGGGACATTTTCAAGCTGAGGTCCAAAACTGAGATGGAGACAAAATGACAAAGTGGAAGCAATGACATGATATTTGAGGTCCATTTTGCAAATACATGTAGCGATTTACCTGGTACCAGCAAGGGGTTCCCAAACATGCTAACTAGTATGTTCACCTGCCAGGTTGCTGTGTTTTTCTTCCCCATCTCTGAGACCTTTTTCATATTATTGCCTGGTATTCCCTTTTCTTCTGGCCAAGAAGTAAATCTCATATAGGATGGGTTAGAAATATTTCGTTTTTGAAATCTTCAACCTTAGATTATTGCTTAAGGGATAACTATTATGGGAACAGAGGGTGAGGATGACTGTGGGCTATTCCAGTGCTTTTTTTAGTTTCAGGACTGAGGCTTCCCTAATCCACTTGATCATTTTCTTTTTGGCCTCTCATTCATCAATAATAGTCAAACCTCTTTTCTATTCTAGACTGATCTCAACGAGGTTATTATATTAATAAATATAATTGCGGTTAAGTTATTTAAACCAGCAACTGGAGTTTATTATGGCAGATTGTCTGTGCTCCCTAGGGGAAGAGTCTTTGGGAGGATGTCATTTCTGGCAGCTGCCCTGGCCTGTCATCCATTTTTATCGTTACATAGTAAAAAGTACGGACTGAGCATTTTCTCCATGTTACAAATAGCTATTCCTCTAGGGATCAGTAAAATTATGGAAAGATCTGTCTGAGAATTCAATGCAAGTTGATACAATTAGTATTAAAAATGATTTTCTTCAAATGGGAAGACTGCCAAAACTAAACATTTTGTTTCTTTATCACTAAAGACTTCCTTAAAGAAGAAATACAACCATATGCTACAGTTCTAATTGTCTTCATCTTGCTTAAATGCATGTTGCTATTCAAAAAAATAATAATTGTATAACGTGTTGTTCTTAGGTGCTGTCAAGACGGTTCTGACTCATAGAGACCCTATGTACCACAGAAAAAAATACTGGCTGGTCCTGCACCATCATTAGAATCATTGTTATGCTTGAGCCCATTGTTGTAGCCACTGTGTCAAGCCACCTCCTTGAGGGTCTTCATCTTTTCTGCTGACCGTGTAATTTAACAAGCATTTGGTAATTATTAGTTCCTGCTGTTGTTGTTGTTAGGTGCCGTCAAGTCGGTTCCCACTCATAGCGACCCTATGCACAACAGAACGAAACACTGCCCGGTCCTGCGCCACCCTTACAATCGTTGTTATGCTTGAGCTCATTGTTGCAGCCACTGTGTCAATCCACCTCATTGAGGGTCTTTCCTTTTTCTGCTGACCCTGTACTCTGCCAACATGATGTCCTTCTCCAGGGACTGATCCCTCCTGACAACATGTCCAAAGCATGTAAGACACGGTCTCGCCATCCTTGCCTCTAAGGAGCATTCTGGCCGCACTTCTTCCAAGACAGATTTGTTCATTCTTTTGGCAGTCCATGGTATATTCAATATTCTTCCCCAACACCACAATTCAATGGTGTTAACCCGTCTTCGGTCTTCCTTGTTCATTGTCCAGCTTTCACATGCATATGATGTGACTGAAAACACTATGGCTTGGGTCAGGCGCACCTTAGTCTTCAGGGTGACATCTTTGTTCTTCAACAGTTTGAAGAGTTCGTTTGCAGCGGATTTACCCGATGCAGCGCGTCTTTTGATTTCTTGACTGCTGCTTCCATGGCTGTTGATTGTGGATCCAAGTAAAATGAAATCCTTGACAACTTCAATCTTTTCTCTGTTTATCATGATGTTGCTCATTTGTCCAGTTGTGAGGATTTTTGTTTTCTTTATGTTGAGGTGTAATCCATACTGAAGGCTGTGGTCTTTGATCTTCATTAGTAAGTGCTTCAAGTCCTCTTCACTTCCAGCAAGCAAGGTTGTGTCATCTGCATAATCCAGGTTGTTAATGAGTCTTCCTCCAACCCTGATGCCCCATTCTTCTTCATATAGTCCAGCTTCTCGGATTATTTGTTCTGCATACAGATTGAATGGGTATGGTGAAAGAATACAACCCTGACGCATACCTTTCCTGACTTTAAACTGATCAGTATCCCCTTGTTCTGTCCAAGCAACTGCCTATTGATCTATGTAAAGGTTCCTCACGAGCACAATTAAGTGTTCTGGAATTCTTATTCTTCTCAGTGTTATCCATAGTTCGTTATGATCTACACAGTCGAATGCTTTTGCATAGTCAATAAAACACAGGTAAACATCCTTCTGGTATTCTCTGCTTTCAGCCAGGATCCATCTCACATCAGCAGTGATATCCCTGTTTCTACATCCTCTTCTGAAACCAGCCTGAATTTCTGGCAGTTCCTTGTCGATATACTGCTGCAGCCATTTTTGAATGATTTTCAGCAAAATTTTGCTTGTGTTTGATATTGATGATATTGTTCTATAATTTCCAAATTTGGTTAGATCACCTTTCTTGGGAATAGGCATAAATATGGATCTCTTCCCGTCAGTTGGCCAGGAAGCTGTCTTCCATATTTCTCGGCATAGATGAGTGAGCACCTCCAGTGGTGCATCTGTTTGTTGAAACAGCTCAATTGATATCCCATCAGTTCCTGAAGCCTTGTTTTTCGTCAGTGCCTTCAGAGCAGCTTGGACTTCTTCCTTCAGTACCATCAGTTCCTAATCATATGCCACCTCTTGAAATGGTTGAATATCGACTAATTCTTTTTGGTATAATGACTCTGTGTATTCCTTCCATCTTCTTTTGATGCTTCCTGCGTTGTTTAATATTTTCCCCATGGAATCTTTCACTATTGCAACTCAAGGCTTGAATTTTTTCTTCAGTTCTTTCAGCTTGAGAAATGCCGAGCATGTTCTTCTGTGTTGGTTTTCCATCTCCAGCTCTTTGCAAGTGTCATTATAATACTTTACTTTGTCTTCTCGAGAGGCCCTTTGAAATTTTCTGTTCAGTTCTTTTACTTCATCAATTCTTCCTTTTGCTTTAGCTGCTCAACGCTCAAGAGCAAGTTTCAGAGTCTCCTTTGACATCCGTCCTGGTCTTTTCTTTCTTTCCTGTCTTTTTAGTGACCTCTTGCTTTCTTCATGGATGATGTTCTTGATGTCATTCCACAACTTATCTGGTCTACAGTCACTAGTGTTCAGTGTGTCAAATCTATTTTTGAGATGGTCTCTAAATTCAGGTGGGATATACTCAAGGTCATATTTTGGCTCTCATGGACTTGTTTCGATTTTCTTCAGTTTCAGCTTGAACTTGCATATGAGCAATTGATGGTCTATTCCACAGTCGACCCCTGGCCTTGTTCTGACTGATGATATTGAGCTTTTCCATTGTCTTTTTCCAGAGATGTAGTCAATTTGATTTCTGTGTGTTCCATCTGGCGAGGTCCATGTGTATTGCCACCGTTTATGTTGGTGAAAGAAGATATTTGCAATGAAGAAGTCGTTGTCTTGCAAAATTCTATCATTCAAACTCTAGCATTGTTTTTATCACAAAGGCCATCTTTTCCAACTACTCATCCTTCTTCTTTGTTTCCAACTTTTGCTTTCCAATCGCCAGTAATTATTAGTGCATCTTGATTGCATGTTCGATCAATTTCAGACTGTAGCAGCTGATAAAAATCTTCTATTTCTTCATCTTTGGCCCTAGTGATTGGTGCGTAAATTTGAATAATAGTCGTATTAACTGGTCTTCCTTGTAGGCGTATGGATATTATCCTATCACTGGCAGCATTGTACATCAGGATAGATCTTGAAACATTCTTTTTGACAATGAATGCAACACCTTTCCTCTTTGTCATTCCCAGCATAGTAGACTATGTGATTGTCAGATTCAAAATGGCCAATACCAGTCCATTTCTGTTCACTAATTTTTTTTTTAATGCCTAGGATATCGATGTTTATGTGTTCCATTTCATTTTTGATGATTTCCAATTTTCCTAGATTCATACTTGGTACATTCCAGGTTCCGATTATTAATGGACGTTTGCAGCTGTTTCTTCTCATTTTGAGTCTTTCCACATCAGCAAATGAAGGTCCCGAAAGCTTTACTCCATCCACATCATTAAGGTCGACTCTACTTTGAGGAGGCAGCTCTTCCCCAGTCATCTTTTGAGTGCCTTCCAACCTGGGGGGCTCACCTCCAGCACTATATAAGACAATGTTCCGCAGCTATCCATAAGGTTTTCACTGGCTAATGCTTTTCAGTACTAGACTGCCGGGCCCTTTTTCCTTGTCTGTCTTAGTCTGGAAGCTCACCTGAAACCTGTCCTCCATGGGTGACCCTGCTGGTATCTGAATACCAGTGGCATAGCTTCCAGCATCACAGCAACACACAAGCCCCCACAGTATGACAAACCGACAGACACGTAGGGGTTAGTTCCTATATTATGCAAAAGAATAGCAGTGGAACATTGCATAATATAGGAACTAATAATTATTTTTAAAGTATTTTAAATATGCCAGAAATGACAAAGCTTAAATTTATCTCATTATTTAGGATTTTAGTTAAGATTTGGAATTTTTGCTATTATACCTTTAACTCAAAGGATTGCAATTTGTGGATCTGTATCTTGAATTAACAGGTGCGGATTTTGATACTTTATCTCTTCATGCATCGTGTATAAGTACCTTCATTATCTGTCCATTATTGGTACCAAAAATAAACAAATAAAACGCTGCTGCTGGGTCAATTCCGACTCATAGTGACCCTATAGGACAGAGTAGAACTGTCCCATAGAGTTTTCAAGGAGCACCTTGTAGATTCAAACCGCCAACCTTTTGATTAGTAGCCATAGCGCTTAACCACTACACCACTAAAGTCACTGTTAGTTGGAATCAATTCAACAGCAATGGGTTTGGTTTTATTATTGGTACAAGTATTATTAAATCAGATGAATGGTATTCCCACCCTCTTCTATTCCCTCTCTTATACTTTGGATTAATCTTTTCTGTAGATCACCCATAACTGGATGACTGAGGGAAGCCTTATAATTTCATGCAAAAACAGGAAGTCTGTCTTTCTTAGGCAATGCTACCTTTTCAAAATAAAAGTGAAATATTAATATCACCCTAGTATCTAAAAATATTAAGTCAATCATGATTTTATAGGTTATAGATTTCAATTGACAATGCTTATTCTTATTCATCAGTAGTGAATAAGATGCAGACAAAAAGGATACAATTATTGTAATGGTAGTGTTTGCACATTCATTAATAAACTAACAAGATCTGCTAACCCTCATTACTTCTTTTGCATTGATAACTTACAGGAAATTAGTGCCATTCTAACATAGCATACATGGAATAGAGGCCTATGACAATCTTCTCACACATAATTATAGGAGCACTGTGTGTTCTGTTTTATGAGCAACAAGTATATAATTGATAAATTCCCACATTTTTAATTCACTGGAATAGTTTTTATGTGAAGTGACCTTTGGCATTGATTTCCAATTCCTCTGGAACTTGAATTAAAAATAATTGAAAGGACTAATGAGTTTGTGTAGCTTTTACCAAGCAGGGTGTTTCTGGTTATATAGATCTTCTTTTCAAGATGATTAAAACACATTATGGCCCTATATAGATATAATGAAGCAAACAAAAATACAACATTGCCTTAAAGAAACAACAATTTCTCATTTTGATGAGTATCTTAAGTCATAACAACAAGAGGCAGTGGCAATAATATTCTAGATGTTTACTCTTATTTCATTGATTTCCATAGAGAACACAGTTTGATAAATTTTGAGTCATGATTATCATTTGCAAGTGTATATTATTATTATTTAGAATTCTTTCACATATTTCCTATCATGGCATTTTCCTTGCTGGGAACCATTGATATCCATACATAATAGATTAGGCTATGGCACATGAATCAAATTAATTATTTGTACAACTAGAAAGACTAAGAAAAGACATTTTAAAAACTATTCAAAATAGCAGTGTCATGTGGAATTAATATTATATCTATGATACTTTTAATATTTTGAAATTATTTTTGCAATCATTTATTATTTTATAAATTGATGTTGCTGTTAGGTGCTGTCACGTCAGTTCTTACTCATAACAACCAAATGTACAACAAAATGAAACACTGCCTGGACCTACACTGTCTTCACAATTCTTGCAATGTTTAAGCCCATTGTTGCAGCCACTGTGTCAATCAATCTTGTTGAGGATGTTCCTCTTTTTCACTGACCCTCTACTTTACCAAGTGTGATGTCCTTCTCCAGAGGCTTATAACATACCCCAAAGAACATGAAACAATGTCTCACCAACCTCACTTCTAAGGGACATTCTGGCTGTATTTCTTCCAAGACAGATTTGTTTATTCTTCTGGCAGTCTATGTTATGTATAGTATACGTCATCAACACCATCATTCAAGGCATTGATTCTTCTTCAGTCTTCCTTTTTCATTGTCCAGCTTTCACATGCATATGAGGTAACAGAAAATACCACTGCTTGGGTCAGGAGCACTTTAGTCCTCAAGGTTACATGTTTGCTTTTTAACACTTTAAAGAGGTCTTTTGCAGCAGATTTGCCCAATGCAATACGTTGTTTGATTTCTTGACTGCTGCATCCAAAGGTGTTGATTGTGGATCCAAGGAATATGAAATCCTTGACAACTTCAATATTTTCTCCATTTATCATGATGTTGCTTATTGATCCAGTTGTGAGAGTTTTTGTTTTCTTTATGTTAAGGCATAATTCATACCGAACACTGTAGTCTTTGATATTCATCAATAATGCTTTTAGTTTTCTTCAATTTCAGCAAGCAAGGTTGTGTCATCTGTATATCACAGGTTGTTAACTAGTCTTCTTCCAATCCTTCTTCCTATAGTCCAACTTCTCAGATTATTTGCTCAGCATACAGATTGCATAAGTGTGGTGAAAGGATACAAGCCTGTTGCACATCTTTCCTGATTTTAAACTACATAGTATCCCCTTGTTCTGTTCAAATGACTGCCTCTTGGTATTTGTACAAGTGTAGCATAATCACAATTAAGTGTTCTGGAATTCCCATTCTTCACAATGTTATCCATAATTTGTTATGATCCACACAGTAGAATACCTTTGCATAGTCAATAAAGCACAGGTAAACATCTTTCTGGTATTCTCTGCTTTCAGTCAAGATGCATCCGATATCTCTTGTTCCACATTCCCTTCTGAATACACCTTGAATTTCTGGCACTTCCCTGTTGAAGTACTACTGCAACCACTTTTGAATGATCTTCAGCAAAATTTTAATTGCATGTGATATTAATGATATCGTTTGGTAACTTTTGCATTCTGCTGGATCATTTTTCTTTGGAATGGGCATAAATACGGATCTCTTTCTTTTTTTTCTAGTCAGTTGGTCAGATAGCTGACTTCCAAATTTCTTAGCATAGAGGAGTAAGCACCTCCAGTGCTGCATCCATTTGTTGAAACATCTCATTTAGTATTCTGTCAATTCCTGAAGCCTCATTTTTTGCTATTTCTTCAGTGCAGCTTGGACTTCTTCCTTCAGTGCCATTGGTTCTTCATCACATGCTACTTCTGGAAATGTTTGAACGTTGATCAATTATTTTTGATTAAATGACTCTCTGTATTCCTCCCATCTTCCTTTGATGCTTCTTGCATCATCCAATTTTTTGCCCATAGAAACCTTCGATATTGCAACTGGAGGCTAGAATTTTTTCTTCAGTTATTTCAACTTGAAAAATGCTGAATGTGTTCTTCCTTTTTGATTTTCTAACTCCAGGTCTTTGCACATTTCATTATAATACCTTAAGTCATCTTTTTGACCTACTCTTTGATATCTTCAGTTCTTTTACTTCATCATTTCTTCTATTTGCTTTAGCTATTCTACATTCAAGACCAAGCATTTACATATTTACTATCTGAACTTTTACTAAAAAACTTTGTCAATCGATGGTATAGATGGTAATGGATTTTGAGAAGGAAAATTGTGATTTATTAAATTTGTACTGAAATTTGTCTTCACCTTCAGGGTGAAGACATAGTGAATGTAACTTCAGTCAGTTCCAGGGATTGAACTACACATATATTATTGTAAATCACTCTAAAAATTTAGATCAACATTTTAATGTACCTTTCTATATATTCTATGTGTCATTTATGAGTGAGCATTTTGCCGGTTGTTTGAGCTACAGGTTAATGGGACAAGGTTCCTATTCTAAAGGAGACAATAGACACAGAAAGTGATATTAATCCATGGGATATGTTAAAAAAAAAAATCAAAGGTTGCACAAGATGTTTTTGGGAGAACCATGAACAAATTGTAGAAAAGAGTGGCCAGTGACTAGCAAGGATTTTAAGGGATCATCTTGTTTTTTGACACATTTCTTTCTCAAGTAAATTAAAATGTGAAAAATCACCTGTGTTAAAATTGAGAAAAAAAGAATTTTATTTAAGAAAAAAGATGGAGGGACTTCCGGCCAACATGGCACCATAGACAGAAGCACCACACTGTCCCTCCACTGCAGTAACCCAAAAAACTAAGGGAAACAGAGACAAATGGCATTCCTTGTATCTGAAGTATCAAATGAAGAGATAAAGAACTTAGCCAAACACTGAATGGAATAAGAAACTGACAGAGGACAGAGGGCAAGGAGAGATACATGCAGAGGTCTCCTGTCAGCTAAAGCAGCACAGATTCACTCCCTTGGACTCCTGTCAGGGATCAGTGGTCAGGGAGCACAGGAAAGCAGTTTCACGGAGTTCGCAGCAGGAGTCACAGCACCCGATAACCAGTGATACAGGCTTTCTTAACTCCTTTCCTCTCCCCACTGCTGTACCTCCGAGCTTGTGTCTGGCTGTGGTGGCTTGGCTGTCTGGGAAGTGCAGTGTCCTTGCAACTTGGATTCATTCTGCCCACATCAGAGATAAGCAGACAAGGAGTACAGGAAAGCAGCTTTGTGAAGTTCCCAGCAGGAGACAGAGCACTCAGTAAGGAGTGATACGTGCTTTCCTAACTCCCACTCTTTCCCCCCCATCAGCTTCCTCTGCTTCCTGCCAGCCACAGTCTCTTGGCCAGGAGGCAGCTGCTTTGTTCCTGGGCCTCATGGATTCATTCACCCCGCCCACATTGGCTGGCTACCTGAGCTGACGTTGCTTCTTTCCTTTTCTTTTGGTTTCTTCTATGCCTCCCACCACCTCCCCCTCCTTTCTCTCAAACACCCGGCTCCTTGTGCCATCTTTGCTTCTTCTTGAAAGGTTGTGAAGTCTTACTCGACTTGGAAACCACTCCCCCAGCTCATGACACCGCACTGGTGGGATCCCTGGGGCTTTTTTTTTTTTTTTGGTTCTTTTGTTTTGCTTTGTTCTGTTTTGTTTTGTTTGTTTTCTCTTTCTTTTCATGGCTTGGGAGCCTCTTCTAGCTGGGCTGCACTCCGTGGCTTAGGAACCACTCCCCCAAAATGTGCAGCGGCATAGGTGGGATACCCAGGGGCATTTCTTTTTTTTTCTCTTTCTTTGCTTTCTCTCTCTTTTTCCCTTTCTGTCTTTCTTTTCAGTTCTCATCTCTTTTTACTTACCTTCTTTTGCTGTCTCCTGAATACCTGGTACTGTGTGACATCTTTACCCCCTCTAGCCAGGCTGTAATGCACAGCCTGGGAGCCACTTCCCTGATCTTCGCAGCCACAAAGTGTGACCCCAGGGGCTTTTCTTTTCCAAATTTTTATCTAGCTTTTTTTTCCTTTTCCCTTTTTGCTTTTCTCCATTTCTCAGTATCTTATCTCTCCACTCCGAGGGACGCTCCCTTAGCACTTTCTTTTTTCCTTTGTTTTTGGTTCCTGTTTCTCTCTCCTCTTTCCTATACCCATATTAGTTTCACACATTACAACTTCCCCCCTCTTTCCTACCTAACTACACTGTGCGCTGAACATCACACCCTCAAGCAGCACAGCACAGGCATGACCTGCTGGAATCTGCTCAGTGCTTATTCCTTGCCTGCTGTGTCAGACCTAGTATGTGCAACAAACAACCCAACCCAGTTCTGCCCCTCCAGCTGGACTTGCCCTGCTGCACCATAGCTGAGTGACTGGCCCTGCCCATTGGACAAGGAGGTGAAAAGTATCATGACCACAGACAAGCAAACAAAAAAGAATGCATAGCTCACCTGCTCAGATATAACCAAATAAAACAACAACCACCAATGATGAAAGAAACAAATCTGCAATCAAGAAACAAAGAAAACACTGAATGTCACCAAAACAGCAGGAAATATCAAAACATGTTTTTTTTTTTAAAAAGAGGATAGTTCCAGTAGGTGTCCAAAATAAAACACCAGATGACTTTCCAGTAGGAAAAAAGGCACTAGAACTACCTGACAGGGAATTCAAATCTTTAATATTCAGAACTATCCAAGAGTTGAAGCAAAAAGCAGAAAAAAATAGACAAATTTATGGAAAAGGCAGACAAATTCATGGAAAATACAGACAAAGAATGGAAGAGTTCAGGAAAATAACACAGAAACAAAATGCCAAAATAAATTCACAGCTAGAAATCATAAAAAAAAAAATTATAAATCCAATGAATAAATGACAAGATTTCAGAAATGGACAGTGTCATAGCAGGGCTGAGGAGCAGGTTTGAAATGATGGAAGACAGGATCACCAAAATTGAAGACAAACACTTGGATACAACTCTGAGGAAAAATCGGAAAAAAGAACAAAGAAAAATGGAGTTCCAGAACAGGGAGAGAAAATAGAAAACAGTAAGGATCATTGAAGAATCACTGACAGAAAACTTCCCTAACATCACGAAAAATGAAAAGCTGACCATCCACGAAGCTCAACGACCCTCATATAGGATAGACCCCAAAAGAAAATCACCAAGGCACATGGTAATCACACTCGCTAAAACCAAAGACAAATAAAAGCTTCTGCAAGCAGCTTGAGAAAAACAAAAAGTCACATACCGAGGAGGAACAATAAGATTAAGCTCTGATTATTGGGGAAGAAACCATGCAGGCAAGAGGGCAATAGTATGACATATATAAAACCTTGAAAGAAAAAAATTGCCAACCAAGAATAATATATCCTACAAAACTTTCATTCAAATATGATGGTGAAATCAGGACATTTCCAAATAAACAGAAATTAAGTAAATATGTAAAACAAAACCAAATTTACAGGAATTATTAATGAGAAAAAAAAATTCTTTTTCTCATTAAAGTGAATCCTTCAGATTGAGAGCAAACAACATCAGACCACAGCCTGAATCTAGGATGCAAGATTGTACAAGCCAGACACCAACGTAGGAAATGAACTCTCAAGGACTATACAGAACCAAAAGAATTGCAACAGAGAGGTTAATCTGTAAATGTCAACAACCTCAGAACAATTAAAGAGGGAATAAATGATTAGGTATAGAACTTTCTAACGGAGAGAAGGGCAAGATGATACGAAGTAATAATAGCCTGGTTCAAACCTAGGAACATAAAGGTAAATTTCAAGGTAACCATGAAGAAAGTTAACAAACTTATTCATCAAAATAAAGAAGAAAAACATAAAGTCTCAATAAAAACAAAATCTACAAAAACAAAAGAAATGAAAAAGAAATCCACAAACAAAAGAAACTCAGCATAGGAGAGTAAGAGGGACAAAGAACACGTTACCACCACCACCAAAAAAAAAAAAAAAAAAAAAACCACTACAAAATGACAGCAATAAAACTCATACCTATCAATAATTACACTGAATGTAAATGGCCTAAATGAACCCATAAAGAGACACAGAGTGACAGAACGGATAAAAAGACTGGATCCATCAATATGCTGTCTACAAGAGACAAACCTTAGAAACAAAGAAATAAATTTTTTAAAAACCAAAGGATAGAAAAAAATATTTCAAGCAAATAACTTCCAAAAAAGAGCAGGAGTAGCAATACTAATCCTAGATAAAGTAGACTTTAAAACAAAATCCACCATAAAAGACAAAGAATGGCACTATATAATAATTAAAAGGATATCCATCATGAAGACTTAACCATAATAAACATCTATGCACCCAAGGACAAGGCTCCAAAATACACTGAAAACAAAAATCCCTCTAACAGCACTGAAAAGAGAAATTGACAGTTCCACAATAACAGTAGGAGACTACAATACATTATTCTCTGTAAAGGACAGACCATCTAGAAAGAAACTCAACAAAGGTATAGAAGAGCTAAAGAGCACAATCAGCCACCTTGCCCTCATAGACATACATAGACCACTCCACCCAAAAGCTGCAAAGTACACATTCTTTTTCAAGGCACATGGAACATTCTATAGACTAGAACACATCTTAGACTACAGAGCAACCCTCAACAAAATCCAAAACACTGAGATAATACAAAGTATCTTCTCTGACCACAATGCCATCAAAGTAGAAATTAACAGGAAGAGTAAGGAAACAAAATCAGTTACATGGAAACTGAATAACACTCTGCTTAAAATCCACTGGTTAATAGAAGAAATCAGAGATGGAATCAACAAATTCCTGGAATCAAACATGAAAGAAAACACATCAAACCAATTCCTTTGAGACACAGAAAAAGCAGTCCTCAGAGGTCAAATTATAGCAATCAATGCACACATCAAAAAAAAGGAACAAAATCAAAACATTAGCTACACTACTAGAACAAATAGAAAGAGAACAGCAAAGGAAGCCGACAGCCACCAGAAAAAAGGAAATAAAAAAGGTCAGAATGGAAATAAATGAAATAGAGAATAGAAAAACAATTCAAAGAATCAACAAAACCAAAAGTTGGTTCTTTGAAAGGATCAACAAAATAGACAAACCACTGGCCAAACTGACAAAAGGAAAACAGGAGAGAATGCAAATAACCCAAATAAGAAATGAAATGGGGACATTACAACAGACCCAACTGAAATAAAAAGGATCATAACAGAGAATTATGAAAAACTCTACTCCAACAATTTTGAAGACCTAGAGGAAATCGACAAATTTCTAGACATACTACCTACCCAAACTAACACAAAATGATGTTGAAAATTTGAACAGTCCCATAATAAGAAAAGAGATTGAAAAGGAATTAAAAAAAAAAAATTACCAACAAAAAAAGCACTGGCCCAGATGGCTTCACCGGAGAATTCTACCAAACATTCAGAGAAGAGTTTACACTAGTACTACTCAAGCTTTTTCAGAATATAGAAAATAAAGGAATGCTTCTGAATTCATTCTATGAAGCTAGCATAACCCTGATACCAAAACCAGGCAAAGACACCCCCCAAAAAGAAAATTACAGACCAATATCTCTCATGAACGGAGATGCAAAAATTCTCAAGAAATTCTAGCCAATAGAATTCAGCAACATATCAAAAAAATAATATACCATGACCAAGTAGGATTCATACCAGGTACACAAGGATGGTTTAATATTAGAAAATCAATTGACTTAATCCATCACATACATAAAAGGAAAGAAAAGAATCACATGATCATCTCAATTGGTGCAGAAAAGGCATTTGGCAAAGTCCAACACCCATTCCTAATAAAAACTCTTAACAAAATAGGTATAGAAGGGAAATTTCTCAAACCTAAAAAGGGCATCTATGCAAAACCAACGGCCAACATCAGTCTTAATGGAGAGAGGCTGAAAATATTCCCCTTGAGAACAGGAACAAGACAAGGATGCACTTTATCACCACTCCTATTTAACATTGTGTTGGAAGTACTAGCTAGAGCAATAAGGCAAGAAACAGAAGTAAAGGGCATCAAATTGGTAATGAAGAAGTTAAACTGTTCCTACTTCCAGATGATATGATACTATACATAGAAAACCCAAGACTCCACGAGAAAACTACTGAAACTAATAGATTCAGCAGATTCGCAGGATACAAGATAAACATACAAAAATCAGTTGGATTCCTATACACCAATAAAGAGAATGATGAAAAGGAAATCAGGAAAACAATACCATTTATAACAGCCCCTAAATAAAATAAAATACTTGGGAATAAATCTAACCAGTGATGTAAAAGACCTATACAAAGACAACTATAAAACACTACTGCAAGAAACCAAAAGAGATCTACATAAACGGAAAAACATACCATGCTCATGGATAGGCAGACTCAACATTGAGAAAATGACAATTCTACCCAAAATGATTTACAAATACAGTGCAATGCCCATCCAAATACCAACAACATTATTTAAAGAGATGGAAAAACTTATCATTAACTTTATATGGAAAGGGAAGAAGCCCCAGATAAGTAAAGCACTATTGAAGAAGAAGAATAAAGTAGGAGGACTCGTACTACCTGACCTGAGAACCTACTATACAGCTGTGGTAGTCAAAACAGCCTGGTACTGGTACAATGACAGATACGTTGACCAATGGAACAGAATTGAGAACATAGATATAAATTCATCCACTATGGTCACTTGATCTTCAACAAGGGCCCAAAGTCCATCAAATGAGGGAAAGACAGTGTGTTTAAAAACAAATGGCCCTAACAAAACTGGATGTCCACCTGCAAAAAAAAAAAAAAAAGAAACAGGACCCATACTTCACACCATATACAAAAACTAACTCAAAATGAACTTTAAATTTATTTCTTTGAAGTTCATAGAAGAAAACATAGGATCAATGCTAGAGACCCTAATACATGGCATTAACAGGGTACAAACCACAACCAACAACACAGAAGCTTCAGAGGCTAAGCTAGATAACTGGGATCTTCTAAAAATTAAGCACTTATGCTCATCAAAAGACTTCACCAAAAGAGTAAAAAGAGATCCTACAGACTGAGAAAAAAAAATTTTGGGCTATTATAAAAGCTCTAATGTCACATCTACAAGAAAATCCAACACCTTGACAACAAAAAGACAAATAATCAAATTAAAAAATGGGCAAAGGAAATGAACAAACACTTCACCAAAGAAGACATTCAAGCAGTGAGCAAACACATGAGGAAATGCGCATGATCTCTAGCCATTAGAGAAATGCAAATCAAAACCACAACGAGATACCCTCTCACCCCGGCATTGCTGGCACGAATCAATAAAACAACAGATAACAAATGTTGGAGAGGCTATAGGGAGATCTGAACTCTTATGCACTGCTGGTGGGAATATAAAATGATACAAGCATTTTGGAAAATGATATGATGCTACCTTAGAAAGGTAGACATAGAAATATCATATGATCCAGTAATCCCACTCCTAGGAATACATCCTAGAGAAATAGGAGTCGTCACACAAATAGGCATATGAAGACTCATGTTTATTGCTGCATTGTTCACAATAGCAAAAAGCTGGAAACAACCTAGATGCCCATCAACAGAAAAATGGATAAACTGTGGTACACACACACAGTGGAGTATTATGCAATGATAAAGAACACTGATGAGTCTTTGAAGCATCTCACAACATGGATGAATCTGGAGGTCATTATGCTGAGTGAAATAAGTCAGTCACAAAAGGACAAATATTGTATGAGGCCACTACTGTAAAAACTCATGAGAAAGGCTTACATACAAAAAGAAACAATCCTTGATTGCTGTGAGGGAGGGGAGGGTGGGAAGGGACAAACACTTAATAGACAATAGATAAGTGGTAACTTTGGTGAAGGGTAAGACAGTATGCAATACTGGGGAAGCCAGCACAACCTGTACAAGGCGAGGTCATTGTTGCTCCATAGACACATCCAAACTCCCTGAGAGATCAAATTGCTGGGCTGAGGGCTGTGGGGCCATGGTCTTGAGGAACATCTAGCTCAATTGGCATATCACAGTTTATAAAGAAAATGTTCTACATACTACTTTGGTGAGTAGTGTTTGGGATCTTAAAAGTCTGAGCGGCCTTCTAGGATACTCCACTGGTTCACCCCTTTGGGAGCTCGGGGAAAATTAGTTCAAAGGACTAATGAATAACATCTTACATAGTTTCCACTAGACTGAGTACGGTATATCCAAATGGTGCCTGGCTACCACCACTGACTGCTCTGACAGAGATCATAATAGATGGTCCTGGATAGAACTGGAGAAAAATGTAGAACAAAATTCTAACTCAAAGAGAAAGACCAGACTTGCTGGCCTGACAGAGACTGGAGAAACCCTGAGAGCATGGCCCTAGGGTACCCTTTCAGCTCAGTAACGAGGTCACTCCTGAGGTTCACCCTTCAGCCAAAGATTGAACAGGCCTGCAGAACAAAACAATACTAAAGGGGTGCACCAGCTCTGGGCAGGGACTGGAAGGCAGGAAGGAACAGGAAATCTGGTAATAGGGAACCCAGGGTTGAGAAGGGAGTGTTGACATGTCGTGGGGCTGTTAACCAGTTTCACAGAACAATGTGTATAGTAACTCCTTGATGAGAAACTAGTTTGTTCTGTAAACCTTCTTCTAAAGTATAATCAAAAAAAAGGAAACAAAATTTGCTATAATAATGGAAGAAAATAAGAGAAAAAAGATGAAAATTTACTGTTATAATGTATGCAGTATGACTCTAGAGAAATAAAATATATATAAATTAGTAAATCTACAGTCAGAAATTAGACTTGCTTCACTTTCTGTTAAATAATTGATGCCTTTGAATTGTGAAGGACATCATGCCTGCTGAAGTACAGGGTCAGTGAAAGAGAGGAAGGCCCTCGAGAAGATGAATGAACACAGTGGAAACAATGGGCTCAAGCGAACAATGATTGTGGGCATGGCACAGAAGCGGACAGTGATTTGTTCTGTTGTACATAGATAGGGTCCCTATGAGTCGGCGCTGACTGGATGGCATCTAACAACGACAACAATTTTGCCCATTTTTTTATATATTATTTGACTTGAGGGCACTGGGTTGTATATCATTAGGTTAATGTCACTTCAGAATAGTTTTCTACGAGTTTAAAAATTTTAACAGAAAAAGCTAAGGAATGTCTTATATTCTTTAACTTATATTCGCAGTAATATAGCCATTACTACATACTAAGTAAGCGGTCACCCAATATTAACCTTATCCCTTGGTTGACACACATTCACTGAACTTATATGACAACATACTTTGGTGTTCAGCGATATGTTAAACAAATTAAAAAGGTTAATACCAGATCATATGTTCTAATATGATATGATTCTGTTCTCATTGTTTAAGTATATAATTCAGGCCAAAGTGGTTAATGCTTAAGCAATGTGTTCCAGCAAATTCTGAATTGTTAAGATGGCATCTTTCTTTGTATTACATTTTAAGCCTGTTTGACAAATGTCCCTGTTACAGTTCTGTGAACTGTGACATTTTCATTGGCCACAATATATTATAATGCTTGATTTATTATTAGGTTAAACTTTTCCTAACAAATCCTGATAGAACATCTTGTTAAGCTAAATAAATCTTTCACTGAAAAAAAAGTGATCAGTAATTTATGAAGCAGCCCAAGTAAATTATTTTAAATATATCTTTGCTTTTACAACAGAGACTTTGAGACAAAAATATTTCCTTCTCATATAAAGTCGTGCTTAAAATACATCAATCAAATCACTTACAATTATGGGCAATGAGATAATATACATTTTAATTTTGTATGGCTGTACTAATATTTTTCAAGCAGCTTCTGTAGGCATTGTTCACACCTAGAATCCAGAATGTTCTTGTAAAGCTTTTCTATAATTGATCTCTTGTTTATTCACATTTTTGTCTCTTTCAGAATAGACTTTGCTGTTGTTATTAGGTACCTTCCAGCGGTTCCTACTCACCATCCTCATAGTCGTTATGTTCTAGCCCATTGCTGCAGACACTGTGTCAATTCATCTCCTTGAGGATTTTCCTCTTTTAAGGAGGCAAAGTTGTCCAGAAAGTTTTCAAGTGTCTAAAACGGCAATGAAACTAACCTGAAAGCCAGATGCTGTTTTATTTTGTCATCTTTATCATGCTTTTAAGAACAATGAAATGAAGTTTTACATATATTTAGAATTGAATAAAAATACTAACATGTAGCAAAAATACTGTTTCATATATAATAACTATGCAAGTAATTATACACACAAATTCAAATCATATTTGCATTATATTTACTCTTTCAAAATGTACCTGAATATCACGTCTTTTAAAGTCTGCTTGCATTTGCTCCACTGTTACTTAATCTTAATTTTCTCTCCTTCTCTTTCAGTTGCTATTCTACACATTTTTTCATGTTCACCTCAGGTATTGGCCCTTTCTGACATTTCCACTGACTTCCAATCAATATTAATTTTCTTCCTTTTGATTCACTTTCTTGTGATTTTAAAAAAAATATCTCTGTAGCCTATTTTCCTCAATATATTTAATCTTAAAGTTAACAGACTGCCACAGTGCACAATATACACTGGATAAATATTTGCTGAAATTAAATCACACCAATATCATTCGCTTACTTTACAGATATATAGCTAAGTTCTAAAGGTATATAGTTGACTGAGGGTTTGACTAGGACCAGCACAGAACTCAGGGATATCAGCAGGGCATTCATCATTTTTGTTATACCAGGGTCGAGCATTGAGTTTGCCTGACTACTAGTTCACTCGTTGCAGAAAATAAAGTTTAATGTAAAATTTTTTTTTTCAAAAAAGTATTCTAAATATGGATTTCATATCCAGAGACTTTGTATATCATCAGAACCATAAGTACAAAATGGATTAGCAGTAAAATTCGTAACTGACCAAAGCCCAGAAAGGATAACTTGGATTAGAATTGAGTTTACTCACGTCTTTAATGGAAAAAGTTTGATATAATTTGATCTAGATATTATTAGAATATTTCTACTCTTCTTCGCCTCCACCGTTGCTTTGTTATACCACCACATAACATTTCTGGCCACAACTGTTTGAATCAAACCAAACACCTGAACACAGTTAACTTAATCTGTTTCTCTGTTTTAGGTATTTGGAAATGGGACAGGAGTAGATTGAGTTAACGTCTTAGATTAGGTTCTATAGATGCAAAGCCTCTGTTAGGGACTTACCCATTGCCATTGAGTTCATTTTGACTCATAACGACCCTGTAGGACAGAGTAGAACTGGTCGATAGGGTTTTCAAAGAGCAGCTGGTGGATTCGAACTGTTGACCTTTTGGCTAGCAGCTGAGCTATTAACTACTATACCACCAGGGTTCCACTGATTTGTTAAGGGAAAGGTCTCTGGAAGAAGAGAGAGAGGGGAGGAAGATAGGAGCTAAACCAGCTTATGATTTCATTTGAAAAAAGTCCAGCTTCATCAGGATTCCATGGGGAAATCTGGAGAGAAAATTATATCCTTAGACAAGAAGACTGTTTTAGGTATACTTGGTTCAGTCAGTTATTGGCTATAAGCTGCTTCCAGGTAGAATACGTAACCTCCTTCTTGAGAAAACTACTGTTCAGCCAAGAGCGATTGTTCAGAAAAGGGAAGAGTTGTGAGCTGTTAGAGGCTAACACTAACAGAAGCAGGACGTGAGCGAAATGGCCTGCAAAAGAGAACCTGGGCAATGTACTATCAATGTATGTTATTTTTCTGCCTTTTGAGTTTTGGAACTTAATATTTGTATCCTTGGTCACTTATTTCATTGTGTAATTAACAAAAGTAAAACAAATATTAATGTAATCTCAATTATGTGTTTATACTTTCTAAAAGTTCAATTTGCCTTTATGAGGTAGGAATTATTTGCAAGTATTTGCCAACTTGTGAAACATATCATTATATCTTTATGTGTAAAGATGTGCTGAACTGCAAATCTATTAGTGAAGTTTTCACCTTTGAAAAGATACTGCTGTTTTAAATTTTGTTATCTTTTCACTTTATTAGATGTGGTATTTGGTTTTCTCAATTATTTTTTTGTTCTAAATTGAGATTCTATACCCAGAGACTTTTTTTAGTCTTATTTTTTATTCCTCTCATTTATTTTTATAAGTTTTTTTAAAGTATATATTTTGAATCTTCTGAGAGGAAATATTTGGGCCTCTGTTGATGAGTACTGACAGCATTGAATCTTTTTTTTTAATTATTGAGACCTATCCTGGGAAACAGAGCATTACAAAAAAGTATGAACACCAGCTAAATATTTTAACATCCTCATACATTCTAAAGCTAGTTTCAATTTATTGGATTCAGACTTCTATATTTAAACTTTATCTCCACATGACAGATTCAGCTAGTCAAACAAGTTAAAGTTGGTATCCTAGGATGAAATTACTAAAATTGGTAGTGAAAAAGGCAAAAGCATTTTTTATTTTAGTTATGAGTTAGATTTTATTAAGTCAAATTTGAGTCAACATTTCTGCTGAAACCCATTAACAATTCAGAATAAGATTTTAAAATTAAAATGCATCAAATAGCTGTCATAGTCTAAGGAATCACCAGATTAAAGTGGAGGGAAAAACTGGAATGTAGAGAGATAAATGAGCACAGGAAATGCTTTAAATAAGAAATTTTCCAATATTTACAAATTTGAGTTTTTGTTTTGACGATCTCAAGGTTCAGTCTGAAGATAAAGGAAATCCAGGTTCTTCACAATGTGGGGCATCTGATAGTAGCATTTCTTTACAATCACCTGGGATCTCAGACTTCAAGATCAAAGTATACTAGAAGTAAACTAGTTATCACATGAATTTGCATCATGAAATACTATCACCAGGATTGTCTAATAAATCTACATTTTTTAATATGATTTAATTTGATCCAGAAGAGGCTGGGGATAGGAAAGAAACAGCCAGTAGAAACTGTCTGTATAGAAAACCAAAACCTCATATCAATAAAAAGATAGAAATTATATTAAAAAAAGAAACTAAATAGAAATTCTAGGGTTGAACATATAGTAAATGTAATGAAAAAGTCACTAGAGGGACTGAAGAGCAGATCTGAGTGGGCAGAAGAATCAGCAAACTTGAAAATAGATCCAGTTGTATATATCTAGTGTGAGAAATAGAAAATAGTATGAAGGAAATTGGATAGAGCTCCAGAGACTTTTTGGACAGAATTATATGCACTAAAATACATATAGTAGGAATTTCCAGAAGAAGAGAAAAGATCAAAAAGATTATTTGAAGAATAATGATCAAAATTTCTCAATATTGATAAAAAACATTAATCTACACATATGAGACTATCAAAGAAACCCAAGAAGAATGAACTCAAAGATATTCACACATAAACATGTCATAATCAACCTCTTAAAAGACAAAGTCAAAGAGAGTTCTTGAAAACTGCAAGAAAAAAAAAATCATCACATAAAAGGGAGCCTCAACTAGTTTAAAAACAGATATCACATCATAAAGCATGGAGGCCAAAATGACATATTCAAAGTCCTAAAAAAAAAGACTGTCAACCAAGAATTCTATATCCAACAAAAAAAACAAACCTGTTGCCATCAACCTGATTCTGACTCATAGTGACCCTACAATTGTCCAAAATAAAATGAAATTAAAGCATCACCGTATAAACCAAAAATGAGAGAATGTGTTGCTAAAAAAAAAAAACAAAAACAAAAAACTCATCTACAAGGAAAACTAAAGGGATTCCTTCAGGCTTAATGAAAAGGCACTAGGTGTAATGAATTCAGCTGAAGTGAAATGCTACAGTAAAGATAAACTCAATAGTAAATATAAAAGATGTTATAAATAAATTTTTGTTTATAACTCTATTTTTCTCCTTACAGTTAAGATCCTTTTTTTAATTAATTTTTATTGTGCTTTAAGTGAAAGTTTACAAATCAAGTCAATCTCTCATACAAAAATTTAACTACACCTTGCTATACACTCCTAACTGCTCTCCCCCTAATGAGACTGCACGCTCCTTCCCTCCACTCTCTCTTCTAGTGTCCATTCAGCCAGCTTCTGGCCACTTCTGCCCTGTCCTCTCCCCTCCAGAAGGAAATGCCAACATAGCGTCATGTGACTGCTTGATCCAAGAAGCTCGTTTTTCACCAGTATCCTTTTCCATCCCATAGTCCAGTCCAATCCCTGTCTGAAGAGTTGGCTTTTGGAATGGTTCCCTTCTTGGGCTAACAGAAGCTCTGGGGACCATGACTTCTGGGGTCCTTCTAGTCTCAGTCTGACTGTTAAGTCTGGTCTTTTTATGAGAATTTTGGGTCTGCACCCCACAGCTCTCCTGCTCCCTCAGGGGTTCTCTGTTGTGTTCCCTGTCAGGACAGTCATCTGTTGTGGCCGGGCACCATGTAGGTCTTCTGGTCTCAGGTTGAAGTAGTCTCTGGTTTATGTGGTCCTTTCTGTCTCTTGGGCTCATGATTACCTTGTGTATTTGATGATCTTCATTCTTCCTTTCTCCAGGTGGGTTGAGATCAATTGATGTATCTTAGATGGCCGCTTGCTAGCGTTTAAGACCCCAGATGCCACTCTCCAAAGTGGGATGGAGAATGTTTTCTTAATAGGTTTTATTATGCCAATTGACTTGGATGTGCCCTGAAACCATGGTCCTCAAACCCCTGCACCTGCTAAGCTGGCCTTCGAAGCATTCAGTTTATTCAGGAAACTTCTTTGCTTTTGGTTTAACCCAGTTGTGCTGACCTCACCTGTACTGTGAGTTGTCTTTCCCGTCACCTAAAGTAGTTCTTCTTTACAATGCAA
Source organism: Loxodonta africana (assembly GCF_030014295.1). Taxonomy (NCBI): domain Eukaryota; kingdom Metazoa; phylum Chordata; class Mammalia; order Proboscidea; family Elephantidae; genus Loxodonta; species Loxodonta africana. Next base: position 173,288,199 of record NC_087344.1, on the reverse strand, counting down.
TTAGTGAAAACCCCTCTCCCTCCCACCCTCCCTCCTTGCTCTTGTAACCATCAAAGAATATTTTCTTCTCTGTTTAAACTATTTCTCGAGTTCTTATAATAGTTGTCTTATACTATATTTGCCCTTTTGCAACTGACTAATTTTACTCAACATAATGCCTTCCAGATTCCTCCATGTTATGAAATGTTTCATGTATTTCCCATTTTTCTTTATCGATGCATAGTATTCCATTGTGTGAATATGCTGTAATTTATTTATCTATTCATCTGTTGATGGGAACCTTGGTTGCTTCCATCTTTTTGCTATTGTAAAAAGTGCTGCAATGAACATGGCTGGGTATATATCTGTTCGTGTAAAGGCTCTTATTTCTCTAGGATATATTCCGAGGAGTGGGATTGCTGGTTCATATGGTAGTTCTATTTCTAGCTTTTGAAGGAAGCCCCAAATCGATTTCCAGAGTGGATGTACCATTTTACATTCTCACCAGCAGTGTAAAGGTGTTCCAGTCTCTATACAGCCTCTCCAACATAGATCATTTTGTGTTTTTTGGATTAATGCCAGCCTTGTTGGAATTAGATGGTATCTCATTGTACTTTTGATTTGCATTTCTCTAACGGCTAAAGATTGTGAACATTTTCTCATGTATCTGTTAGCTCCCTGAATGTCTTCTTTAATGAAGTGTCTGTTCATATCTTTTGCCCATTTTTTAATTGGGTTATTTGTCTTTTTGTAGTTGTATTTTTGCAGTATCATGTAGATTGTAGAGATCAGGCGCTGATTGTCATAGCTAAAAATTTTTTCCCAGTCTGTAGGAAATCTTCTTACTCTTTTTGGTGAAGTCTTTGGATGAGCATAGGTGTTTGATTTTTTGGGAGCTCCCAGTTATCTGGTTCTCTTTGGCATTTTTAGTAATGTTTTATATTCTATTTATGCCACTTATTAGGGCTCCTAACATTATCCCTATTTTTTCTTCTATTATCTTTATTGTTTTAGATTTTATATTTAGGTCTTTGATCCATTTTGAGTTAGTTTTTGTGCATGGAGTGAGTTATGGGTCTTGTTTCATTTTTTTGCAGTTGGATACCCAGTTATGCCAGCACCATTTGTTAAAAAGACTGTCTTTTCCCCAATTAACTGACTTTGGGCCCTTGTCAAATATTGGCTGCTCATACCTGGACAGATTTATGTCTGGATTCTCAGTTCTCTTCCATTGGTCCATGTATCTGTTGTTGTACCAGAACTAGGCTGTTTTGACTACTGTGGTGGTATAATAGGTTCTAAATCAGGTAGAATGAGGCCTCCCACTTTGTTCTTCTTTTTCAGTAATGGTTTACTTATCCGGGGCCTCTTTTCCTTCCATATGAAGTTGCTGATTTGTTTCTCAATCTCATTAAAAAATGTAGTTGAAATTTGGATCGGAATTGCTTTGTATCTATAGATGGTTTTTGGTCGAATAGACATTTTTACAAAGTTAAGTATTCCTATCCATGAGCAAGGGATGTTTTTCCACTGATGTAGGTCTCTTTTGGTTTCTTGCAGTGCTCTACTGTGGTTTTCTTTGTATAGGTCTTTTACATCTCTGGTAAAATTTATTACTAAGTATTTTATCTTCTTGGGAGCCACTATAAATGGTATTGATGCGGTGATTTCCTCCCTGATGTACTTTTTTTGGTATAGAGGAATCCAACTAATTATTGTATGTTTATCTTGTATCCTGCTGAACTCTTCTATTTGTTTCAGTAGCTTCCTTGAGGATTCTTTAGGGTTTTCTGTGTATAAGATCATGGCATCTGCAGAATGCCCTTTATTTCTTTATCTAGCCTAATTGCTCTGTCTAGGACCTCCAGCACAATGTTGAATAAGAGTGGCAGTAAAAGACATCCAAGTCTGGTTCTGGATCTCAAGGGGAGTGCTTTCAGACTCTCTCCATTTAGGATGATGTTGGCCTTTGGCTTTGTATAAACACCCTTTATATGCTGAGGAATTTTCCATCTGTTCCTATTTTGCTGAAAGTTTTTATGAAGAATGGGTGTTGAGCTTTATCAAATGCCTTTTCTGCATCAATTGATAAGGTCATGTGGTTCTTGTCTTTTGTTTTATTTTTATGGTGGGTTACATTAATTATTTTTCTAATGTTGAACCATCCCTGCATACTTGGTATGAATCTCACTTGGTCATGGTGAATTTTTTTTTTTTTTGGATATGTTGTTGAATTCTATTGGTTAGAATTTTGTTGAGGATTTTTGCAACTAAGTTCATGAGGGATATAGGTTTGTAATTTTCTTTTTTGTGGTGTCTTTACCTCATTTTGTTATCAGAGATGTGCTGAGTTCATAGAACAAGTTTGGGAGGATTCCGTCCTTTACTATGCTCGGAAATACCTTTAGTAGTAGTGATGTTAACTCTTCTTTGAAAGATTGGTAAAATTCTGCAGTGAAGCCATCAGGGCCAGGGTATTTTTTTGTTGGGCATTTTTTGATTACCTTTTTAATCTCTTCTTTTGTTATGAGTCTATTTAATTGTTCTACCTCTCTTTGTGTTAATTTAGGTAAGTAGCATGTTTCTTGGAATTTATGCATTTCTTCTAGGTTTTCAAATTTGTTAGAGTGTAATTTTTCTTAGTAATATGATACGATTCTTTTGATTTCAGTTGGGTCTGTTGTGATGTGGCCCATCTCATTTCTTATTCGGGTTATTTGTTTCCTTTCCTGTATTTCTTTAGTCAGTCTGGCGAATGGTTTATCAATTTTGTCAATTTTTTCAAAGAACCAGCTTTTGGTCTTGTTAACTCTTTATATATATTTTTTTCTGTTTTCTATTTCATTTAATTCTGCTCTTATTTTTATTATTTGCTTTCTTCTGGTGCCTGAGGGTTTATTTTGTTGCTCTCTATTTATTCAAGTTGTATGGATAATTCTTTGATTTTGGCACTTTCTTCTTTTTGGATGTGTGCATCTATTGATGTGAATTTATCCATGAGCACTGCTTTTGCTGTGTCCCAAAAGTTCTGATAGGAAGTGTTTTCATTCTCACTGGATTTTATGAATTTCTTTATTCTATCCTTAATGTTTTCTATGACCCAGTCGTTTTTGAGCAGGGTATTGTTCAATTTCCAAGTGTTTGATTTTTTCACTGCTTTTTCCGTCATTGATTTCTACTTTTATGGCCTTATGGTCAGCGAAGATGCTTTGTAATATTTCAATGTTTTGGATTCTGCTAAGGCTTGCTTTATGACCTAATATGTGGTCTATTCAGGAGAATGTTCCATGTGCACTAGAAAAGAAAGTATACTTGGTTGCTTTTGGGTGGAGTGTTCTGTATAAGTCTATGAGGTCAAGTTGGTTGATTGTGGCATTTAGATCTTTCGTGTCTTTATTGAGCTTCTTACCGGATGTCCTGTCCTTCACCAAAATTGGTGTGTTGAAGTCTCCTACTATATTTGTTGCACTATCTTACTTTTCAATGCTGTTAGGAGTTTGTTTTATGTATCTTTCAGCCCTGTCATGGGATGAATAAATATTTAATATGGTTATATTCTCCTGGTATATTGTCCCTTTAATCATTATATAGTGTCCTTCTTTATCCTTTGTGGTGGATTTAACTTTAAAGTCTATTTTGTCAGAAATTAATATTGTCACTCCTCTCTTTTTTGATTGTTGCTGGCTTGATATATTTTTTTCCATCGTTTGAGTTTCAGTTTGTTTGTGTCACTAAGTCTAAGGTGTGTCTCTTGTAGGCATCATATAGCTGGATCATGTTTTTTTATCCATTCTGCCACTCTCTGTCTCTTTATTGGTGCATTTAATCCATTTACATTCAGCGTGATTATTGATAGGTATGCGTTAAGTGCTGTCGTTTTGTTGCGTTTTTTCGTGTGTTGTTGACAATTTCACTTTTCCACTTACTTCTTTGTGCTGAGAAGTTTTTCTTTGTAAATTGTGTGTTCCTCTATTTCATTGTAGTTGAATTTGTTTTTTCTGTGCCTTTTTGTTCATCTTGGTTTTTATTTTGAAGTGTGGGATTGTTAGTCTTCTTTGTGGTTACCTTAATATTTACCCCTATTTTTCCAAGTATGTACCTAACTTGTGTGTCCCCATATCACCTTGATTTCCTCTCTATATGGAAGATCTATGCCTGCTTTATTTAGTCCCTCTTTATTGATTATTGTTATCTTTTACATAATAACATCACTCCCTATTTTGAGCATTTTTTTAATCTTATTTTTGTTATTTCCCTATCTGAGTTGATATCTGGATGCTCTGTTCTGTGTTCTAGTGTTGTGTTGATATCTGATATTATTGATTTTCCAACCAGAAAATTCCCTTTAGTGTTTCTTGTAGTTTTGGTTTGGTTTTTGCAAATTCCCTAAGCTTGTATTTATCTGTAAATGTCTTTATTTCTCCTTCATATTTGAGAGACAGTTTTGCTGGATATATGATTCTTGACTGGCCATTTTTCTCCTTCAGTGCTCTACATATGTCATCCCATTGCCTTCTTGCCTGCATGGTTTCTGCCTAGTAGTAGTCCGAACTTATTCTTATGGATTCTCCTTTGTAGGCGGCTTTTTGCTCATCCTTATCTGCTCTTAAAACTTTCTCTTTATCTTTGGTTTTGGCAAGTTTGATTATAATATGCTTTGGTGACTTTCTTTTGGGATCTACCTTGTATGGGGTTCAGTGAGCATCTTGGATAGATATCCTTTCACCTTTCACCATGTCAGGGAAGTTTTCTGCCAACAAATCTTCAACAATTCTGTTTGCATTTTCTGTTATCCCTCCCTATTCTGGTACTCCAATCACTTGTGGGTTATTTCTCTTGGTAGAGTCTCACATGGTTCTTAGGGTTTCTTCATTTTTTAAAATTCCTTTATCTGACTTTTCTTCAAATATATTGGTGCCAAGCGCCTTATCCTCCATCTCCCCAATTCTGCATTCCATTCCCTCCATTCTGCTTCTCTGACTTCCTATTAAGTTGTCTAATTCTGTAATTTTATCGTTAATCTTTTGAATTTCTGAACTCTGCCTCTCTATGGATTCTTGCAGCTCATTAAATTTTTCATTATGTTCTTGAGTAATCTTTTTAATTTCTTCAACTGCTTTATCTGTGTGTTCCTTGGCTTTTTCTGTATATTGCATGACCTTGTTCCTGATGTCTTGAACCGTTCTGTATATTAATCTTTTGTATTCTACGTCTGGCAACTCCAGGAATATATCTTCATCTGGGAGAGTTCTTGATTCTCTGTTTTGGGAGTTTGTTGAAGCAATCATGGTTTGCTTCTTTGTATGATTTGATATCAGCTGCTGGGGCCGTGCCGAGATTGCCTCTGGGGGCTAGGGCTGATTCCCACACTTGTCTTCTTTCACTGAAGCAGCTTTGTCCTGAACCCCACAGCTAGACCCAGGGCTGTCACACCAGGGGGTCAGGGTGCAGGCACTTCGTTTGCCTACTTTCCCTGAAGCAGCCGCTTCCTAAATGCCGCGGCCAACCCTGCTGTAGACACAACACAGGGTTGGGCGCTCCACTTTACTTGCCTTTTTTCACTGAAGTTCCATTGTCTCAGGAGACTACCATCAGCCCTACCACATTCCCGCCAAAGAACGGTGCCCAGGAACTGGAGCTGAGATGTTGACTGAAGTTGGCAACTTGTCGCTCCTTCTGCACCAACTCACCCTCTGCCATCACGCAGATCGATTTCTTAATTCTGCATTTGATGCTCAGGGTTCGTAGACTGTCATATATGTAATCAACTCACTTGTTTTTTCAGGTCTTTGTTGCATGAGGGTTCAGTGGAAGTTTCTGACTAGTTAGCCATCTTGGCATCACCTCCCCTTATATCTGTTTTAAAAGACAACTGTAAAGAAAAAAAATGTGTTGATGGGATATAATGTATAAAGATACAGTTTTTATGGCTAGGATAGCACAAAGGAGAGAGAGGGAACAGAGCTATAGAGGAGCAAAGTGTGAGGGAATTATTGAAATTAAGTTGATATTAATCCAATCTAGTGTGTTAAAAATTGTTAATGGTAATGCCCAAATGCATAGCTTCCTAGTGCTACTATAATAGAAATATCACAAGCACATGGCTTCACAAAAGAGAAATTTGATTTTCTCCTAGTTCTCACTGGCTCTAGTGGAAGGCTCCCTCTCTGTCAGCTCAGCAGGAAGAGTTTTATCTCTTTCACCTTCTGTGGTCCTGGCTTTCATCGGTTCCTTGATGGTCTTCATGTGGCATTTATCTTCTTCCCATTTGTGCTCACTTCTCTGTTTCTGCTCTTTTTATAACTCAGAAGGGTTTAGGTTTAGGACACACCAGATATTAATATGGCCTCATTAACATAAAAAAGAAAATCTTATTTTCAAATGGAGCTACATCCACAGGTATAGGGGTTCTATATATACAACATAACACCAAGGTTACCAATAAGATGATATTTCATTGTAGTTTATTATTATTATCATTATTGTACTTGAGAAGAAGGTTTACAGAACAAACTAACTTCTCATTAGTCAGTACACATATTGTTTTGTGACACTGGTTACCAAACTCATTACATGTCAACATTCTCCCTTCTCTGCTTTGAGTTCCCCATTACCAGATTTCTTGTCCCCTCCTGCCTTGTAGTCCTTGCCCCTGGGCTGGTATGCCCCATTAGTCTCCTTTTGCTTTATGGGCCTGTGTAATCTTTGAATGAAGGGTGAACCTCAGGAGCGACCTCATTACTGGGCTGAAAGTGTGTTTGGGAGCCATACTCTCAAGGTTTCTCCAGTCTCTGTCAGGCCAGTAAGCCTGGTCTTTTTTTGTGAGTTAGAGTTTTGTTCTACATTTTTCTCCACCTCTGCCTGGGACTCTCCATTGTGATCCTTGTCAGAGCCAGACACCATCTAGTTGTACCAGACTCAGTCTGGTGGACGCCATGGTAGTTGTGGTCCATTGCTTGTTTTTCTACCCTTTTCTCTAGCTCTGTCTGGCACCCTCTATTGTGATCCCTGTCAGAGCAGTCAGTGGTGGTAGCTGAGCACCATCTAGTTGTACTGGACACAGTCTGGTGGAGGCTGTGGTAGTAGTGGTCCATTAGCCCTTTAGACTAATCTTTCCCTTGTGTCTCTAGTTTTCTTCATTCTCCTTTGCTCCCAACAGGGTGAGACCAGTGGAGTGTCTTAGATGGCCACTGACAAACTTTTAAGACCCCAGACACTACTCACCAAAGTAGAATGTAGAACATTTTCTTTATAAACTATGTTATACAGATTGAGCTATGCCACCAGTGTTTCCTCACCAAAGTTACCACTTATCTATTGTGGCATAGTGGTTAAGGGCTATGGCTGCTAAGCAAAAGGTCAGCAGTTCAAATCCACCAGGTGCTCTTTGGAAACTCTATAGGGCAGTTCTATTCTGTCCTATAGTATCGGTGTGAGTCAGAATCGACTCAGTGGCAATGTTTTTGTTTTTTTATTTTGTTTATTGTCTATTTAGTGCTTTTCTGTCCCCACCTCTCCCCTCCTTAGAAACCATCAAAGATTGTTTCTTTTTGTGTATAAATTTTTTCATGAGTTTGTATAGTAGTGGACTCATACAATGTTTGTGCTTTTATGATCGACTTATTTCACTCAGCATAATACCCTCCAGATTCATCCATGTTTTGAGATGTTTCCCAAATTCATCATTATTCTTTAGCATTGCATAGTACTCCATTTTGTGTATGTACCATAGTGTGTTTATCCATTCATCTGTTGATGGGCATCTAGGTTGTTTCCATCTTTTTGCTATTGTGAACAGTGCTGCAATGAACATGGGTGTTCATATGTCTATTTGTGCGTTGGCTCTTATTTCTCTAGGATATATTCCCAGGAGTGAAATTGCTGGATCATACAGTATTTCTATTTCTACCTTTCTAAGGAAGCACCATATTGTTTTCCAAAATGGATGTACCATTTTGCATTCCCACCAGCAGTGTATAAGAGTTCTAATCTCCCTGCAGCCTCTCCAACATTTGTTATCTGTTGTTTTATTGATTCATGCCAGAAATGACGGGGTGAGATGGTATCTCATTGTGGTTTTGCTTTGCATTTCTCTAATGGCTAGTGATTCCCAGCATTTCCTCAAGTGTCTGTTAGCCACCTGAATGTCTTCTTCAGTGACATGTCTGTTCATATCCTTTGCCCATTTTTTAACTGGATTGTCTTTTTGTTGTGGAGGTATTAGATTTTCCTACAGATTTTACAGATTAGTCCTTTTCTGGATTTGTCATAGCCAGATTATTTTTTTCCCAGTCTGTAGGTTCTCTTTTTACTCTTTTGTTGAAGTCTTTTGATGAGCATAAGTGTTTAATTTTTAAAAGATCTCAGTTATCTAGCTTATCTGCTGGTGTTTGCATATTGTTACCTAGGGTTCGTATCCTATTTATGCCATGTATTAGGGCCTCTAGCATTGACCCTGTTTTTTGTTCTATGATCTTTGTAGTTTTTGGTTTTACATTTAGGTATTTGATCCATTTTGAATTATTTTTTGTGCATAGTGTGAGGCATGGTTCCTGTTTCATTTTCTTAGAGATGGACATCCAATTTTGCCAGTACTGTTTGCTAAGAAGACTGTCTTTTCCCCATTTAATAGACTTTGGGCTTTAGTCAAAATCAAGTGATCGTAGGTGGATGGATTTACAACTGAGTTTTTGATTCTGTTCCATCAGTCAATGTGTCCGTCATTGTACCAGTACCGGGCTGTTTTAACTACTTTAGCTGTGTAATAAGTTCTGAGGTCAGGCGGTGCTAGACCTACTTTCTTCTTCTTCTTCAGTAGTGCTTTGTTTGTGTGAGGGCTCTTACTTTCTGTATAAAGTTAATGATTAGCTTTTCCATCTTGTTAAAGAATGCTGTTAGTATTTGGATCGGGATTGCATTGTATAGTAGATTGCTTTGGATAGAATTCACATTTTCATTTTTCTTTTAATATCATAACATCTTTATTAAGTCTATGATAAGTCAGAGTTTAGTAAATATCTTTTAAGGGCCACACATGTGTTAGGAAGTTTAACTTAATTATCTCAAAAGTGTTTTGAGTACAAACAGTATTATTAGTTTTACAGATGAAACTAAGACCTAAAAAGTTAAGTGTTTTGTCCAAGATCACATAGGTTCTAAAATGGTTTGGCCAGGAGTTATTTGCATGTCTCTCTTACTCCAAAGAACATTATGTTAGCTATGTCCCATACTTCTATTATTGATACATATCATTAGCATAAACATTGCACATGTAGGGATAGACTTACAGACTTTTAGGACTATAGGCTTATAGAGATTTTCACAATATATCTCATTAAAATAGTCATATGATCAGGACCAATGGTACTGAAGGAAGAGGTTCAAGCTGTACTGAAGGCATTGGTGAAAAACAAGGCTCCAAGAATTGAAGGAATACCAACTGAGATGTTTCAAGAAATAGATACAGCACTGGAAGTACTCACTCATCCATGCTAAGAAATTTAGAAGACAGCTACCTGTCCAACTGACTGGAGGAGATCTATATTTATGCCTCTTCCAAAGAAAGTTGATCCAACAGAATATGGAAAATATCGAACAATATAATTAACATAACGCCAATGTAAAAGTTCCCTAAAGATCATTCAAAAGCGGCTGCAGCAGTACTTTGACAGGGAAGTTCCAGGAATTCAAGCAGATTTGTAAGAGGGCATGGAACCAGGGATATCATTGCTGATGTCAGACGGATCCTAGTTAAAAGCAGAGAATACCATAAAGATGTTTACCTGTGTTTTATTTACTACGCAAAGGCATTTGACTGTGTAGATCATAACAAATTATGGATAACATTGCAAAGAATGGAAATTCCAGAACACTCAATTGTGCTCATGAGGAACCTGTACATAGATCAAGAGGCAGTTGTTCGAACAGAACAAGGAGATAATTTGTATGAGTCAAGGTTGTATCTTTTCACCTTAACTATTCAATCTGTGTGCTTAGAAAATAATCAGAGAAGCGGAACTAAATGGTGAGAATGCAGTATCAGAACAGGAGGAAGATTCATTAGCACTTGCGTTATGCAGATGATGCCACCTTGGTTGCTGAGAGTGAAGAGGACTTGAAGCACTTACTGATGAAGACCAAAGACTATCCCCTTCAGTATGAATTACATCTCAACATAAAGAAAACAAAAACCCTCACAACTGGACCAATAAGCAACATCATGATAAATGGAGAAAAGATTGAAGCTGTCAAGGATTTCATTTCCTTGGACCCACAATCAACATCCATGGAAACAACAGACAAGAAATCAAATGATGCATTGCATTGGGCAAATCTGCTGCAAAAGACCTCTTTAAAGTGTTAAAAAGCAAACATGTAACCTTGAAAGCTATGGTGCACCTGACCCAAGCCATGGTGTTTTCAATCACCTTATATGCACGTGAAAGCTGGACAATGAATAAGGAAGACAGAAGCAGAATTGATGCCTTTGAATTATGGTGTTGGTGAAGAGTACTGAGTATACCATGAAGCGCCAAAGAACAAAGAAATCTGACTTGGAAGAAATGCAACCAGAATATGCCTTAAAGCAAGGATGGCTAGACTACATCTCACATACTTTGGTCATGTTATCAGGAGGGATCAGTCCCTGGAGAAGGATGTTTTGCTTGGTTAAGTAGAGGGTTAGAGAAAAAAAGGAAGACCCTCAAGGAGATGGATTGACACAGTGACTGCAAGAATGGGCTCAAGCATGGCAATGATTGTGATGATGGCACAGGACGGGGCAGTGTTTTGTTCTGTTGTACATACAGTTGCTATGAGTCAGAACCAACTTGATGGCACCTAACAACAACATGGAACAGTGCTGAACAACATTCAAGAAATTCGAGACAATGTATTTTTCTTGCATTGTGGAAGACATTTAGAAATTTTAATAAGGAACACAGTAGGCCAACTAAAACCAAACCCACTGCTGGCGAGTTGATTCCAATGCATAGACGCCCTGTAGGACAGAGTAGAACGCTTGTATGGGGTTTCTAAAGCTGTAATCTTTACAGAAGCTCACTGCCACACCTTACTCCTGGAGGAGTGGCTGATGGATTCAAAACACCGACCTTTAGGTTAGCAGTAGAGTGGTTAACCACTGTGCCACTGTATGTTTTACAGGAGGATTCATATAGCTTTTAGCTTCCTTTGGGGAATCTCTACCATAGTAATACCTTATTATACAAGAAAGGGGTTTGATAATCTTTATGAAAGAGCAACAAAACCTTAAAATATATAATAAAACATCAAATTCATGACAGAGAGAAATATCACTGACATTAAATAAACTTTTGACCAAAATATATGATCAATTTTTTACTGCAATTTTACTTTGCAATTTTTTACTGCAAAGGAGACAGATTAGTATATAAAAAGCACAAAATATGTGACATGCTCTCTGCTAACCAAAAGGTTGGAAATTTGAGTCCAGCCAGAAGTACCTGGAAGGAATTCTTGTCTATCTGCTTCCATAGAATCAGCTGTTGAAAACGCTATCAGGTACTTTTTTACTCTGACACATATGAGAGCACCATGAGCTGGAATCAGCTCAACAGAAAATGGTTTAGTTTATGTGGGATACTATGCTGTGCTGATATTTTCCTCCTAATGTGCAGATTCTATCATTTATCTATCTTTCTGCCTATTTATTTATATGTTTTGCATTTTATGATTCTCATTTACTATTATTACTGGATAAAGATTCTCAGAAGTAGAATTACTACTTCTAATAGTGTGAATCTAAATCATTCAGGATGACATGGAACAGTAACTTGATCAGAATCCCCTCAAAAATGAAATTTAAAACACATAAGCCTGGATTTAAATAATATTGCTATGAAGTAGTTTAATATTCTCATTCTTTTTTGTTACCCACCCCATAATCTTTTATTTTCTATTTGTTACTATTTACATTTATGATACTTGCTTGGATTTGCCTTAATCACTAATACTCGTTCTTAGGAAAATAATTCCTGAAGGGTGAGCATTGTTGGCAAAAAAAAAAAAAAAAAAAATGTAGAAAGCACATGTTTTTCTTTTTTCTTTAAATTGGGTGAAAGTCTATAAAACTGTGAGCCGAGAGCTTCCAGCACAAGCTAACTCTCAGAGGGAAGAACAAAGGTTGGAGTGCAATGGGGGAGAGAGAAAGAAGTCTTTGGTTCCAGTCATCCCCAGGACTACTAACCGGCTTCTCTCATTTTTTGATTTGGTGATGATGAAATATTATTGCCTTTGAGTTGAGCAATTGTGAACAAAGTTCTATTCCTTGTGAACAAACAAAAGCTCTAAAATAATGAAAATCTTAAACGATAAAACACTATGTTAGAACTACAGAAAGTCACCTCTCTTCTCAGATATTCTCCTATGCACACATGCAAATATTGTTAAATAATTTCTTAACCACTGAACCCCAGATAAAGTCCTTGTAAACTAAAGCTTATCCTTCATGCAGTACTGAAACGAAGCATGATACCACATGCATTCGATAATGCAGTAAAGACTTCAAAACAAGCCAGTTGCCTTGCGTCGGCTCCAACACGTGGCATCCCCATGTTGGTTAGAGTAGAACTGTGCTTCAGCAAGGTTTTCCATAGCTGATTTTTTGGGAAGTAAATCTCCAGACCTTTGTTCTGAGGTGCCTCTTTGCTTCAGCAGCATCTTAATGGCTGATTTTTGGAAGTAGATCCCAGGGCTTTCTTCAGAGGCACCTCCGGGCAGACTTGAACCTCCAAATTTTAAGTCAGCAGTCCAGCTTGCTAACCGTTTGCACTACTCAGAGACTCTTCCACAGAGGTTAGGATTCTTTATTGAGCAGTTGTTATGAAGCTGTTACTTGGGACCTGTTATTGTGCTAGGAAAATACGTAACGGAGTGCATGGAGTCATTAATAAATAAAAATGGTGGCTAGCAGTCACAAGGATAGTTTGTCTGTCTTTACCAAAATTACTGATGCATCTCTGTTGCTAAAAAATTAAGCACATTTCCAGGTGCCATTCTAAATAGAAATGAATTCCCCCTTCCTGAAAGAGTTTATAGTCTTCTTTCTCAGTGTTTTGCATAAGAATTAGGAGCTGACTTCACAAAGGCAATTCAGATCCTGTGGTAAGTTTAGAGAGGAAGAGAATGGAAATATTCTGCAGAGCACATCGGAGAAGGGAAAGATTCCCATATAAATCGATATATAGTCTTGGTATGCTTGTATTGAACTTTGAGCATGTGCGTGTGCAAAGACTAGGATTTATTATTAGTGTCTCTGAGGTAGGAAACAGACACCATAACATAGAGAGGAACCAACAGAGCTGGAGAAAAAAAGAAACAATACATATGTGTGTATGAATTTGTCCATAACTGTTTTTATCTTCACTATTGAGAATGGCACTTGTTTTCTCATAGTGGGGAACCAGAAATTTCAGTTAGAGAATGTACTCTGTGCTAAAATGAAGTGTAGACTGAGTAAACCTCATATAGATTTTATTGCAGAGTGTGTGTTTAAAGATGTACAACAAATCCTTTTATTTAGCATCCTTGTTGCTTAAGTTTAAAAATTTCACTCCAGATATCATTGTGTCTCTGAGGCAAGCCACTTCAAGTTATTAAATTCATAATGCCTTGAATAAGAAAAATCAGGTAAATAATTCCATTTTCTATTTTAATATGCATTTTTATAAATGTAATAACTGGTGCTCTAGAGGGACAAAGAAATAGAGCACCTTAGAAAGTTTTCTAGTGGATGAGACTCTAAATTGTTCTTGCATATGTTCTATCAAGACTTATACCAGCGCAGTCAAAAAACTCTATATTGAGTATTGTTACATTTGAAAGTATTTGCAAGAAAAGAAAAAAATTGTAGAGTTAAATAAATGGCATATCATGGCTCATTTTCTATACAAAGGCGATAAATAAGATATGTGAACAATAATGTCACCATCACTCCTTCTGTGACAACACCAGAGAAATTTTAAAAGGGGCTTGGCTTTTGAATAATTTTAATAGGCTTCCTCAGAGCTTTAATTAGCTGGAGATCTAAGTAGTAGCTGACAGGTAGCAGAATTTCTTGCCTTGAATTAAAGTTGAACTAATTAAATTCTGGAAGAAAAACATTTTCCTTCTAACACCCTTAGTCATCCTTGCTTACCACAAACACATGCACACACACACACACACACACACACACACACTTTTGGACGGACAATAATATAAACTTGCAAATTTGTAGTTCTGAAGCAATTATAAGACACTTCTTCAAAAAGAAAATTTTGAACTTCTCAACCAGCCTTCCTAATGCATATATAGTTCTGCTGAGAAATATCCGTTTTAAGATAGGAATAGATCAAGGGATTTGATGTTGCTTTGTTAAAATTCTAGCACAAGATTGGTGTTTTCATTGGATTTTTGCTGATTCTCTAAATTTAAAAAACATATATAACCTATATAATTATAAATGTGTACTTAAGCATTACACCTACACAAACCCATATACTTACCAACTTTTCTAGATTTCCCTGAAAATATTAGTGCCAAAGAAGAAGGTTCATATTCATATTAGTTATAACATTCCTTGAAATATAGCAAACATTATATCTTCGTCTATCAGAATCGACTTGATGGGAATGGGTTTTTTGTTTGTTTATATCTGTAACTATACCTATATCTATGACTATGCCTATACCTACCTATCTATCATCTATCTGGAAACCCTGCTGGCATAGTGGTTGAGAGCTATGGCTGCTAACCAAAAAAAGGTTGGTGGTTCGAATCTACCAGGCACTCCTTGGAAACCCTAGGCGGCAGTTCTACTCTGTCCTATAAAGTCGCTATGAGTCGGAATCAACTGGATGGCAACAGGTTTGGATTTATTTTGGCTTATCATCTATCTATCTATATGTCTGTCTATCTATCTACCTATCTATCTTTATATAGACATCCCATAAATCCCAGAGAAAATCTGTGTAAAGAGTGAAATTCAAATTTTCTCAACTAGGTGCTTTAAAAGATCACTTACTTATGTAAAAGAAATGCTACATTATTTATTTAACAATTGTAGTTATACATATAATGATCCTCTATCTCAGTCGTTGCACATATTTTTCTGTGGGATTTGCTGTGAGGTCATTTCTTTTTTGTTCTCATATTTCCTTTTTAGAGAACTGCCTATATCCTTTTTGGCTTCTGCTGAGCAGACAGCAGGCTATCAGACTCAAGGCTACAGCCACAGTTGAATCAGGAAGACTTGCTCTCTTTCAGTTAGAATTTTTCTTCACTCAGAGACTCTAATTGTGAGCTTGAACTTGAAATTGATGCAAAACTTGAGCTATGAAAGTCACACTGGTCTATTGAGTGGAAAAACAAAAACAAAAATACACCAATGGGAATCCCAGAGGAAGAGAATGATAGAGATGTATGAATCAAATAAAAATCAGAATAAGAGTGGTGGTGAGGGGAGAGATGAAGAGATCAAAAGAAATAGAATAACATTTTAATAATTCTTTGTTTTTGTCTTTCTTTACGACTGTTACTCCCTTACCTTGCTCCTTCTTCTCACGTTTATGATACATATATTTTTTTCATTAACTTTTATTGAGCTTCAAGTGAACGTTTATAAATCAAGTCAGACTGTCACATATAAGTTTATATACATCTTACTCCATACTCCCACTTGCTCTCCCCCTAATGAGTCAGACCTTCCAGTCTCTCCTTTTGTGACAATTTTGCCAGCTTCCAACTCTCTCTATCCTCCCATCCCCCCTCCAGACAGGAGATGCCAACACAGTCTCAAGTGTCCACCTGATATAATTAGCTCACTCTTCATCAGCATCTCTCTCCTGCCCACTGTCCAGTCCCTTTCATGTCTGATGAGTTGTCTTCAGGGATGGTTCCTGTCCTGTGCCAACAGAAGGTTTGGGGACCATGACCGCCAGAATTCCTCTAGTCTCAGTCAGACCATTAAGTCTGGTCTTTTTATGAGAATTTGGGGTCTGCTATCCCACTGATCTCCTGGTACTTCAGGGGTTCTCTGTTGTGCTCCCTGTCAGGGCAGTCATCGATTGTGGCCGGGCACCAACTAGTTCTTCTGGTCTCAGGATGATGTAGGTCTCTGGGTCATGTGGCCCTTTCTGTCGCTTGGGCTCTTAGTTGTCATGTGACCTTGGTGTTCTTCATTCTCCTTTGATCCAGGTGGGATGAGACCAATTGATGCATCTTAGATGGCCGCTTGTTAGCATTTAAGACCCCAGACACCACATTTCAAAGTGGGATGCAGAATGTTTTCATAATAGAATTATTTTGCCGATTGACTTAGAAGTCCCCTTAAACCATGGTCCCCAAACCCCCGCCCTTGCTCCGCTGACCTTTGAAGCATTCAGTTTATCCCAGAAACTTCTTTGCTTTTGGTTCAGTCCAATTGAGCTGACCTTCCATGTATTGAGTATTGTCCTTCCCTTCACCTAAAGCAGTTCTTATCTACTAATTCATCAGTAAAAAACCCTCTCCCTCCCTCCCTCCCTCCCCGCCTCGTAACCACAAAAGTATGTGTTCTTCTCAGTTTATACTATTTCTCAAGATCTTATAATAGGGGTCTTATACAATATTTGTCCTTTTGCCTCTGATTAATTTCACTCAGCATAATGCCTTCCAGGTTTCTCCATGTTATGTTTCACAGATTCGTCACTGTTCTTTATCGATGCGTAGTATTCTATTGTGTGAATATGCCACAATTTATTTACCCATTAATCCATTGATGGACACCTTGGTTGCTTCCAGCTTTTTGCTATTGTAAACAGAGCTGCAATAAACATGGGTGTGCATATATCTGTTTGTGCGAAGGCTCTTGTTTCTCTAGGGTATATTCCGAGGAGTGGCATTTCTGGGTTGTATGGTAGTTCTATTTCTAACTGTTTAAGATAAGGCCAGATAGATTTCCAAAGTGGTTGTACCATTTTACATTCCCACCAGCAGTGTATAAGAGTTCCAATATGATACATATTTTTGTGCTTCTAAAAAAAAAAAAAATTTTTTTTTTTTGTTCAGTGTACTTTTCCATAGTCTTTGTTTTTACTTTCTTCTAATTTGTACCATATTCAGAAGAAATTTTAGGAGACAGAGATTTTTTGTTTTTGTTTCTACTCTGGGTTAGATTAAATGGCCCCTTAAATCTTTTTCCCTGTGGTCATTGCCCTTGACAATTTGAAAATAAACAATTGAGTATACCTTATACTAATATTGTTTTAAACACTGAAAAAACAGTGGCAAATAAGTTAACCTCTGCCTTTCTTAGTTTAGATTAACCCATGGAAGAGCCTAAGATAAGGACTGGGGTCCAGGTAGTTTATTTGTAAGGTAATTTAACAACTAGGGTAGGAAGTGGGAAGAGTGCAACAAGAAATGAAGAAAAGCGGAAATGAAGAAAAGCTGAAATGTAGCCACATTGCTGAAATGTTGAAATCTTTGAATATCTAGAGCTGAATTTTTCTGGAACCTTTGAGAAATATATATAATTTTTTCCCCGATATTATCTTCCAAAAGACAAGAGGCTGGGACACTTGTCCACTGGCTTCTGTTGTCCATTGATTGAGTTTTAACCATAGGTGAGATGTTATCTTCCCCCATCACTCTGGGCTGCCCTTGAGTTTTGGATAAATGGGACCCTGTGGTTTTGGAGAAGGCCTGTGAGGCAAAAAGTGGAAAGATGAACAGTGAGAATTTTAGTTTAGAGAAACTTGAGTTTACAGGGTCTGTCTGCTGCAACTGTAGCTAACATCACAAGCTAAGGTGATGTGATGAGGAGAAACAAAAATTTTTACCAAACCCGTGCCTTGCTTCATAAGTTTTCTCTGTCATAAAACCTCCAAGTGGTAACAATCTCTCAAAGACAGACTTAAATAATATGGTTAGTAGAAACTTCACATGGCCTCTATATTTGTTGCCATTTGACTCCATTTGTAGGTACATCGTATAAGCAGTGTCATGCCGAAGAGTAGAGGTTGACTGGAAACCACTAACGTATTCATCTTGTCCAATGGGTTGTTGAGTGCAGTGGGTATGATTTGAGTACACAAAGATCCACAGACTTTTTCTCATTCCCATAGGTCCTTTCTTTTACCCAGCACCCATTATGTATGTTTGCTAATCATGTGCCTTCTACATGCCTGATCAACCAACCAAGCCACTTATCACTGATCTTGAATTTATACATTTCATTATCTTAGGTTAATTCTTCCTCCATACAAAGTGAAGGTACTACGTGTACTTCTTTTAGCTCTGTCTACATGAATTATTTTCACTCATCACTGTGCTGTAGGGGTACGACTGAGTGGATCCCTAGTGTGGCAATATTTCATCTTTAGCCCATACCTGCATTTCAAGTCAACATATATCTGAGCCAGGTTGGAGTTCTTCCTCTTCTTTCAGTTGGTCACATGAAACTCTCTACTAGGTCAAAGACACTAAGTTGAGAAAGAAGCACTGGGACAGTAGAGGTAAGTAAAATGGGTATCTGCATTCACCTCTTTTTGTAATTTACTTCTGCAATCTGGAACTGGTTGAGTCTGACACCAAATGTACTCTTTCTGTTGTGTAGAGATATTTCTCTGAGTCTACCAAACTTTATGACTTACTCGTTCTAAAAATATCAAACTTAAGATGGTTACTTTAGTTTCAGTCACTTGATGGTCTATGACCAGATGCTCAGCTTGTAGTTAATGCCAGGAGCACACTCTGAACCGCTCTTTAAATAATTAGTAGTTTTCTGCTGGAGATCTGTTTTGTTTCTATAAACCTTATGTTAAAGTTATAACTCCCCAACTAGAGCTTTCCAGGGACTCCACAAATAATCTTCAGCCATTATGAATGTCTTTAGTAACATTGGATCATTTAGGTCATATGGTCTAGGCAATAATATCAGGGAAGCTTAGATCATAACCTAGAACTGTTTTAACAATATTTTTTCCTGTGACTCACTCCAACTTGCAGTCCTCCACATCATGTTAAACGGGGTGAAGCAGTATTTCAAAGTGCGTTTTGTGTTGTCTCCAAAACCCAAGGAGACCCGCCCAACTTTGTACTCTGTTATTTTACTAGTTGCTTTAGGGTTTATAATATGCATTTTAACTAACCATAATCTATGTTTAAATGTTATTATTCCACTTTACATGTAATACTAGAACCACATAATAGTTTATTCCCATTTCTCTTTCCTGACCTTTATTTATAGTGTTTGTTGTCATGTATTTTAGTTATACATGTAACATAAACCTCAATAAAATTTGCTTTTTGTTTTATTATTATTTAAAACATTAACTATATGTTAAGGGTATTTAAATATTAGGAAAGGAAATTTTTTATTTGCTGATGTAGTTATCAGTTTTGGTGTTGTTCATATTTTTGTGTGGAACGTTGGCAAATGCCTTTATTTTGCTGCTGCATTTAGAAGACATTTCCCCTCGGTATAGAATTCTATGTTGACCTTTTTTTTTTTTTTCTTTCTCTGCTTTAAAGATGATGTCCCACTCTTTTCCAGCTTGCAATATTTGCAGTAAAAAAAATAAACCTTTCGTTGTTAATGTTTTTGACCCTCTGTATATAGCATATCACTTTTCTCTGGCTATGTTAAACGTTTTTTCTTTATACTGGATTCAAGCTTTTTGGACATCACGTGTCTTTATGCAGTTTTCTTCATGCTGTTTGTAAATAGGCTTTCTTGGGATTTTTGGATCTGTGAGTTCATAATTTTCATTAAATTTGACAATAAAATGAAATGTGGTACACAAATACAAAGGAATATTATTCAGCCAAAAAAGAGAAATGAAATCCTGATACAAGCTGCAATGTGGATGAACACTGAAAACATTATGCTGAGTGAAATAAGCTAGTCACAAATAGACAAGTACTGGATGATTCTAATGGTATGAAATATCTAGAACAGGCAAAAGTATACAGACCAAAGTTTAATAGTGGTTACCAGGGAGTGGGTGGAAGGGAGGGGGAAAGGATGAGACACTGTTTACGAGTCACTGAGCCTCTATTATGGGTGATGTAAAAATTCAGGAATGGTGATGGTTGAACACGATGGATTTAATTAATAACACTGTATTGTACATGTGAAGATTGTAGAAATGGCAAATGTTCTGTAACCTATATACCCATTACAATAACAAAAATTAAAAAAAAACTATAATCTTTTTTTTTTTTTTTTCCTATTCCCCTTTTCTTCTACAAAGACTCCAATTACATACGTATTAGGCTTATTGAGGTTGTCCCACAATTCACTGACGCACAGTTCCTTTAATTTCTTTCATTTTTCCCCCCATGTGTTTTATTTTGGATACTTTCTGTTGCTATGCCTTCCATGTCACTCAATTTTTCTACTGTAATGTGCTTCATCTGGTGTTAATCCTATACAGTGTGTTTTTCATCTCAAGCATTGTATTTTTTATGTCTATAATCTCCCAGGAGCCCTCATGGCAGAATGGTTAAGAGCTTGGCTACTAACCAAAGAGTCAGCAGTTCAAATCTATGAGTCTTTCCTTGGAAATCCTACGGGGCAGTTCTACTCTGTCCTATAGGGTCGGTATAAGTCAGGGCTGATTCAAAGGCACTTAACAACATAATCTCCCAAATCATTACTTAATTTTTAGAATACATAGAATACAGTTGAAACAAGTGTTTTAATGGCCTTCTCTGCGAATTGTAATATTCCCATCAGTTGTGAATTGATCTTGATTAACTGCTTTTTCTTCTCAGTATGGGTCTTGTTATTCTATCTCTTGGTTTTCCTAATAATCTTTGCTTAGATGGCGAACATCGTTTATTTACCTTATCGGATTGTGATTTTTACTCCTATACACCTTCTTGAGCTTTATTTTGAGGTACAGCTAAATTACTTGGAAAAGGTTTAATCTTTTAATATGTGCTGTTAAGATTTGTTAGTTAGGACCACAACACTACTTAGTCTTAGGCTAACTATTATTCTTCACTATGGAAGCAAGACAATAAAATGTTCTGTGCATTATATGTTTTTCCAAGTTGGTTTATGGAAACAGGCACTATCTCTGGCCCTATAAGTGGCAGGCGCTATTCCTTCTAATCCTTTTTGATGATCCTTTTCCTGGCATGAGGTATTTTCCTCACTGCTGAGTGCTCAAGGAAGACAGTCTGTAGGTCTCCAGACTTCTTTCTCTGTAGGTCTCCAGTACTCAAGGAAGGCAGTCTGTAGGTCTCCAGGCTTCTGTAGGTCTCCAGGCTTCTTTCTCCAGGCAGCTTTCTCTTCTCTGATATCTTATCCTATGAACTCTATCTTAGTCTGTCTAAAGTTTCAGCTCCATCTCCTAATTCAGCCAGTCTGCTGGGCTGTGGCCCAGTTCTGACCTTCCTGTGTCATGGTCTGCAAACTCTCTGGATGAGGTAAGCTCAGGCATTTGTAGGACTCAACTCATTTGTTTTCCGTCTCTCAAGGGTTACTGTCCTTCATTGCCTGATGTGTAGTGTCTAGTGTTGCTTTATGAAATTTGTCTGGGCTGTTTGGTCATTTCAGGCTGTTTCAAAAGGGTAAATTCAGTTTCTGTTCCTCCATCTTTGATAACTGAGGGACTCATTCTCTGGCCATTTTTAAAATTTTCTCTTTATGTTTGAGTTATAGCTATATTAATATGATGTTCCTAAGAATGGTTTTCTTCATATTTTCCCTGCTTGTGTTTCATATATGGCTTTACATATTTTGTCAATTTTGTGAAAGCTTCAGCTATTTTATATTAAAAAAAAGTTTTAGTCTCTCTGTTTGTTGCTTACTTACTCCCACTCTTTTTTTTTTTTAATTAATTTTTATTAAGCTTCAAGTGAACATTTACCATTCCAATCAGTCTGTCACATGTAGGTTTACATACATCTTACTCCCTTCTCCCACTTGCTCTCCCCCTATTGAGTCAGCCCTTTCAGTCTCTCGTTTTGTGCCAATTTTGCCATCTTCCCTCTCTATCTTCCCATCCCCCCTCCAGTCAAGAGTTGCCAACACACTCTCCACTGTCCACCTAATTTAATTGGCTCACTCTTCATCAGCATCTCTCTCCCCCCACTGACCAGTCCTTTTCATGCCTGATGAGTTGTCTTCGGGGATGGTTCCTGTCCTGTGCCATCAGAAGTTCTGGGGAGCATTGTCTCTGGGATTCCTCTAGTCGCATTCATATCATTAGGTATTTTTTTTTATGAGAATTTGGGGTCTGTATCCCATTGGCCTCCTGCTCCCTCAGGAGTTGTCTGTTGTGCTCCCTAGCAGGGCAGACATCGATTGTGGCCGGGCACCAACTAGTTCTTCTGGTCTCAGGATAATGTAGGTCTCTGGTTCATGTGGCCCTTTCTGTCTCTTGGGTTCTTTGTTGTCGTGTGGCCTTGGTGTTCTTCCTTTGCCTTTGCTCCAGGTGGGTTGAGACCAATTGATGTATCTTAGATGGCCGCTTGTTGGCATTTAGGACCCCAGGCGCCACAATTCAAAGTGGGATGCAGAATGTTTTCATAATAGAATTATTTTGCCCGTTGACTTAGAAGTCTCCTCAAACCATGTTCCCCAGACCCCAGCCCCTGCTCCACTGACCTTTGAAGCTTTCATTTTATCCCGGAAACCTCTTTGCTTTTAGTCCAGTCCAATTAGGCTGACCTTCCTTGAATTGTGTGTTGTCTTTCCCTTCATCCAAAGCAGTTCTTATCTCCTGATTGATCAATAAAAAGCCCTCTCCCTCCGTCCCTCCCTCCCCCCTTTGTAACCACAAAAGTATGTGTTCTTCTCCGTTTTTTCTATTTCTCAAGATCTTATAATAGTGGTCTTATACAGTATTTGTCCTTTTGCCTCTGACTCATTTCGCTCAGCATAATGCCTTCCAGATTCCTCCATGTTATGAAATGTTTCAGAGATTCGTCACTGTTCTTTATCGATGCGTACTATTCCATTGTGTGAATATACCGCAATTTATTTACCCATTCATCCGTTGACGGACACCTTGGTTGCTTCCAGCTTTTTGCTATTGTAAACAGAGCTGCAATAAACATGGGTGTGCATATATCTGTTTGTGTGAAGGCTCTTGTATCTCTAGGGTATATTCCGAGGAGTGGGATTTCTGGGTTTATGGTAGTTCTATTTCTAACTGTTTAAGATAACGCCAGATGGATTTCCAAAGTGGTTGTACCATTTTACAATCCTACCAGCAGTGTATGAGAGTTCCAATCTCTCCGCAGCCTCCCCAACATTTATTATTTTGTGTTTTTTGGATTAATGCCAGTCTAGTTGGTGTGAGATGAAATCTCATCATAGCTTTAATTTGCATTTCTCTAATGGCTAATGATCGAGAGCATTTTCTCATGTATCTGTTGGCTGCCTGAATATCTTCTTTAGTGAAATGTGTGTTCATATCCTTTACCCACTTCTTGATTGGGTTGTTTGTCTTTTTGTGGTTGAGTTTTGACAGAATCATGTAGATTTTAGAGATCAGGCGCTGGTCTGAGATGTCATAGCTGAATATTCTTTCCCAGTCTGTAGGTGGTCTTTTTACTCTTTTGGTGAACTCTTTAGATGAGCATAGGTGTTTGACTTTTAGGAGCTCCCAGTTATCTGGTTTCTCTTCATCATTTTTGGTAATGTTTTGTATTCTGTTTATACCTTGTATTAGGGCTCCTAGGGTTGTCCCAATTTTTTCTTCCATGATCTTTATCGTTTTAGTCTTTATGTTTAGGTCTTTGATCCACTTGGAGTTAGTTTTTGTGCATGGTGTGAGGTATGGGTCCTGTTTCATTCTTCTGCAAATGGATATCCGGTTATGCCAGCACCATTTGTTAAAAAGACTATCTTTTCCCCAATTAACTGACACTGGTCCTTTGTCAAATATCAGCTGCTCATACATGGATGGATTTATATCTGGGTTCTCAATTCTGTTCCATTGGTCTATGTGCCTGTTGTTGTACCCGTACCAGGCTGTTTTGACTACTGTGGCTGTACAATAGGTTCTGAAATGAGGTAGAGTGAGGCCTCCCACTTTCTTCTTCTTTTTCAGTAATGCTTTACTTATCCAGGGGGTTCTTTCCCTTCCATATGAAATTAGTGATTTGTTTCTATATCCCCTTAAAATATGACATTGGTATTTGGATTGGAAGTGCGTTATATGTATAGATGGCTTTTGGTAGAATAGACATTTTAACTATGTTAAGTCTTCCTATCCATGAGCAGGGTATGTTCTTCCACTTAAGTATGTCCTTTTGAATTTTTTGTAGCAGAGTTTTATAGTTTTCTTTGTATAGGTCTTTTACACCCTTGGTAAGATTTATTCCTAAGTATTTTATCTTCTTGGGGGCTACTGTGAATGCTATTGATTTGGTTATTTCCTCCTCGGTGTTCTTTTTGTCGATATAGAGGAATCCAAGTGATTTTGTATGTTTATTTTATAACCTGAGACTTTTCCAAACTCTTCTATTAGTTTCAGTAGTTTTCTGGAGGATTCCTTAGGGTTTTCCATGTATACGATCATGTCATCTGCAAATAGTGATAGCTTTACTTCCTCCTTGCCAATCTGGATACCCTTTATTTCTTTGTCTAGCCTAATTGCCCTGGCTAGGACTTCAAGTACGATGTTGAATAAGAGCGGTGATAAAGGGCATCCTTGTCTGGTTCCCGTTCTCAAGGGAAATGCTTTCAGGTTCTCTCCATTTAGAGTGATATTGGCTGTTGGCTTTGCATAGATGCCCTTTATTATGTTGAGGAATTTTCCTTCAATTCCTATTTTGGTAAGAGTTTTTATCATAAATGGGTGTTGAACTTTGTCAAATGCCTTTTCTGCGTCTATTGATAAGATCATGTGGTCTTTATCTTTTGTTTTATTTATGTGATGGATTACATTAATGTCTTTTCTGATATTAAACCAGCCTTGCATACCTGGTATAAATCCCATTTGATCAGGGTGAATTATTTTTTTGATGTGTTGTTGGATTCTATTGGCTAGAATTTTGTTGAGGATTTTTGCATCTATGTTCATGAGGGATATAGGTCTATAATTTTCTTTTTTTGTAATGTCTTTACCTGGTTTTGG
Organism: Loxodonta africana; assembly: GCF_030014295.1. Lineage (NCBI taxonomy): Eukaryota > Metazoa > Chordata > Mammalia > Proboscidea > Elephantidae > Loxodonta > Loxodonta africana. The sequence goes on along the minus strand of NC_087344.1, from coordinate 173,263,120 downwards.
TATCAGGGAGATGGTAGCTTCATAGAATGAGTTGGGTAGTATTCTGTCTTTTTCTATGCTTTGAAATACCTTCAGTAGTAGTGGTGAACCTCTTCTCTGAAGGTTTGGTAGAACTCTGCAGTGAAGCCGTCTGGGCCAGGACTTTTTTTTGTGGGAAGTTTTTTGATTACCGTTTCAATCTCTTTTTTTGTTATGGGTCTATTTAGTTGTTCTACTTCTGAATGTGTTAGTTTAGGTAGGTAGTATTGTTCCAAGAATTTATCCATTTCTTCTAGGTTTTCAAATTTGTTAGAGTACAATTTTATGTAGTAATCTGAAATGATTCTTTTACTTTCATTTGGCTCTGTTGTGATGTGTTCCTTCTCGTTTCTTATTCGGGTTATTTGTTTCCTTTCCTGTTTTTCTTTAGTCAGTCTGGCCAATGGTTTATCAATTTTGTTAATTTTTTCAAAAAACCAGCTTTTGGCTTTATTAATTTTTTCAATTGTTTTTCTGTTCTCTAATTAATTTAGTTCAGCTCTAATTTTTATTATTTGTTTTCTTCTGGTGCCTGATGGGTTCTTTTGTTGCTCACTTTCTATTTGTTCAAGTTGTAGGGACAGTTCTATGATTTTGGCTCTTTCTTCTTTTTGTATGTGTGCATTTATCGATATAAATTGGCCTCTGAGCACTGCTTTTGCTGTGTCCCAGAGGTTTTGATAGGAAGTATTTTCATTCTCGTTGCTTTCTAAGAATTTCCTTATTCCCTCCTTGATGTCTTCTATAACCCAGTCTTTTTTCAGGAGGGTATTGTTCATTTTCCAAGTATTTGATTTCCTTTCCCTAGTTTTTCTGTTATCGGTTTCTAGCTTCATTGCCTTGTGGTCTGAGAAGATGCTTTGTAATATTTTGATGTTTTGGATTCTACCAACATTTGTTTTGTGACCTAATATGTGGTCTATTCTAGAGAATGTTCCATGTGCACTAGAAAAAAAAGTATATTTTGCAGCAGTTGGGTGGAGAGTTCTGTATAAGTCAATGAGGTCCAGTTGGTTGATTGTTGTAAGTAGGTCTTCAGTGCCTCTCTTGAGCTTCTTACTGGATGTCCTGTCCTTCTCCGAAAGTGGTGTGTTGAAGTCTCCTACTATAAATGTGGAGGTGTCTATCTCGCTTTTCAATTCTGTTAAAATTTGATTTATGTATCTTGCAGCCCTGTCATTGGGTGCATAAATATTTAATATGGTTATATCTTCCTGATCAATTGTCCCTTTTATCATTATATAGTGTCCTTCTTTATCCTTTGTGGTGGATTTAAGTCTAAAGTCTATTTTGTCAGAAATTAATATTGCTACTCCTCTTCCTTTTTGCTTATTGTTTGCTTGATATATTTTTTTCCATCCTTTGAGTTTTAGTTTGTTTGTGTCTCTAAGTCTAAGGTGTGTCTCTTGTAGGCAGCATATAGATGGATCGTGTTTCTTTATCCAGTCCGTGACTCTCTGTCTCTTTATTGGTGCATTTAGTCCATTTACATTCAGGGTAATTATAGATAAATAAGTTTTTAGTGCTGTCATTTTGATGCCTTTTCATGTGTGTTTTTGGCCATTTCATTTTTCCACATACTTTTTTGTGCTGAGACGTTTTTCTTAGTAGATTGTGACATCCTCATTTTCATAATGTTTAACTTTATGTTTGTTGAGTCGTTACGTTTTTCTTGAGTTATGGAATTGTTATTCCTTTTTGTGGTTACCTTATTATTTACCCCTATTTTTCTAAGTAAAAACCTAACTTGTATCGTTCTATATCGCCTTGTATCACTCTCCATCTGGCAGTTCAATGTCTCCTATATTTAGTCCCTCTTTTTGATTATTGTGACCGTTTATCTATTGATTTCCATGATTTCCTGTTACGTGTTTTATTTTGTTTATTTATTTATTTTTTAGAATTAATCTTACTTTGTTTGTTTTTGTGCTTTCCTTATTTGAGTTGCGTTGATAACAGGACGTTCTGTTTTGTGACCTTGTATTGTGCTGGTACCTGATATTGTTGGTCATCAGGCCAAACAATCTCCTTTAGCATTTCTTGCAGTCTTGGTTTAGTTTTTGCAAATTCTCTAAACTTGTGTTTATCTGTAAATATCTTAATTTCTCCTTCATATTTCAGAGAGAGTTTTGCTGGATATATGGTCCTTGGTTGGCAGTTTTTCTCCTTCAGTGCTCTGTATACGTTGTCCCATTCCCTTCTTGCTTGCATGGTTTCTGCTGAGTAGTCTGAACTTATTCTTATTGATTCTCCCTTGAAGGAAACCTTTCTTTTCTCCCTGGCTGCTTTTAAAATTTTCTGTTTGTCTTTGGTTTTGGCAAGTTTAATGATAATATGTCTTGGTGTTTTTCTTTTTGGATCAGTCTTAAATGGGGTTCGATGAGCATCTTGGATAGATATCCTTTCGTCTTTCATGATGTCAGGGAAGTTTTCTGTCAGGAGTTCTTCAACTATTTTCTCTGTGTTTTCTGTCCCCCTGCCCTGTTCTGGGACTCCAGTCACCTGCAGGTTATCCTTCTTGATAGAGTCCCACATGATTCTTAGGGTTTCTTCATTTTTTTTAATTCTTTTATCTGATTTTTTTTCAGCTATGTTGGAGTTGATTCCCTGGTCCTCCAGAAGTCCCAGTCTACATTCTAATTGCTCGAGTCTGCTCCTCTGACTTTCTATTGCGTTGTCTAATTCTGTAATTTTATTGTTAATCTTTTGGATTTCTACATGCTGTCTCTCTATGGATTCTTGCAACTTATTAATTTTTCCACTATGTTCTTGAATAACCTTTTGAGTTCTTCAACAGTTTTATCCGTGTGTTCCTTGGCTTTTTCTGCAGTTATCCTAATTTCATTTGTGATATCTTTAAGCATTCTGTAAATTAGTTTTTTTATATTCTGTATCTGATAATTCCAGGATTGTATCTTCATTTGGGAAAGATTTTGATTCTTTTGTTTGGGGGGTTGCAGAAGCTGTCATGGTCTGTTTCTTTATGTGGTTTGATATGGACTGCTGTCTCCGAGCCATCACTGGGAAACTAGATTTTCCAGGTAATCAGCTAAAAAAAAATGCAGTCAGATCCCTATCTGAATTCTCCTTCTGGCTCAGGGTATTCGGTGTTAATGAAGCCCCCTGGGAAGGGTGGGGGAGGGATCAGAGAGCTAGGCGTGTAGCACCACAGAATATAGAGCTGATCCCCGTGTTCACGCTCCGCCCCCATCCACCAGAATCCCGGCAGGACGGCTCCCCGGCTGGGACGCTGCTCTCCCCGCTCCGAGACCTGTCACTTCCTCCCGGGGATTTCTCCCTCTGGTGCACCGCACCGCTCGTGCGAACTGGGTGGGTGTGGCCCTCACGAACAGCTGGGCTCGCCCCCAGGGTCTATTCAGGGGAATGCGCTCACACCCCGCCTGCTCTCTCCAAGATCCCAGCGTGACGGCTCCCCGTCTGGGATGCTACTCTCCCCGCTCCAAGACCAGTCACTTCCTCCCGGGGATTTCTCCCTCCGGTGTGGCGCACTGCTCGCGTGAACTGGGTGGGCGTGGCCCTCACGAACGTCTGGGCGCCCCCCCCCGGTCGTTTTAGGGAAATATAGCTGATCCCCACGCTCATGCCTCGCCCGCTTCCGCCAAACTCTCTGCGGGACGGCTCCCTGGCTGGGATGCTGCTCTCCCCACTCCAAGATCAGTCACTGCCTCCCGGGTGCTTCTCCCGCCGGCTGCGCTGCTACGCCACCCCCGCCAACCAGCTAGACTCCCTCCTGGGATGGGTTCGGGGGGGGTAGGGCTGGGCCCCTTGTCTGTGCCGTCTGCCCCCCTGGGCTCTGCCCCAGCCCGGGCTCTGAAGGTCACCTGCCTGGTACGCTGGCTCTTAGTTCTGAAAATGATTGCTGTCTGCCCGTATTTGTTCGTTCTCCGTCTCTAAGTCTGTGTTCGTTGTTCAGAGTTCGTAGATTGTTATGTATGTGATCGATTCACTTGTTTTTCCGAGTCTTTGTTGCAAGAGGGATCCACGGTAGCTTCCACCTAGTCCGCCATCTTGGCTCCGCCTCCACTTACTCCCACTCTTGATCTCTCTCTCGCCCTTTTTGTCTCCATTTTTCTAGGACTTTAATTACGCCAATCAGAAAAATAAAATTTTACTGCCTTTCCTATGTCTTTTACCCACATTATCTATTTATACACATTTCACCTTTTTATATTTCATGCTTAATTCTAAATATTTTAATCTGACCCAATATCCAGCTTATAAATTCTCTTTCACTGTATCCAACCTGGTATTAAAGTCATCTGCAGAGTTACATTTTTGCTTATTTATTTTCTACATCTACTAACCCCAAACAGTAGAGGAATTCTAATACTCAGCTGGTGAGAAAAGAGAAACATTTACTATTTTACTTTAGTCCAAAAGTCTTATGTTTTCTGAATGCCCTGAGAGAATCGCTGTTACTAAACAGCTTAGGGTAAATTATATCTTAGACGTAGGAATATGGTAATGATAATATGTCCCTTATTTATTCAGCTGACTCAGTTTTAAAATCGTATTAACCAACCTATGCTATAAAAAATTTTTGCCCCCTCCTCTTGCTGACTCTATTCTATAGTTCTCCCGTTCCCAGCTCAAAAATCTCCTTTTCACAAATTAACCTCCCACATTGATACTGTCGGTATTACTACTCATACACATGCAAAAAAACCCAAAAAACAAAAAACCCACTTCTGTTGATTAGATTCTCACTCATAGGGACCCTGTAGGACAGGGTAGAGCTGCCCCAGTGGGTTTCTAAGGAGTGGGTGTTGGATTCAAATTGCCAACCTTTAGGTTAGCAGCTGAGCTCGTAACCACTGTGCCAAGAGTCCTCCGTTACCACTCCTACCAAACAATTATATTTTACCTTCTAATTATGCATGTGATATTTTATACATGTATGTATTATCCGGAAACCCTGGTGGCATAGTGGTTAAATGCTACGGCTGCTAACCAAAGGGTCAGCAGTTCAAATCCGCCAGGCGCTCTTTGGAAACTCTATGGGGGCAGTTCTACTCTGTCCTGTAGGGTCACTATGAGTCGGAATCAACTGGACGGCACTGGGTTTGGTTTGGGTTTGGTATGTATTATCCAGGAGCCCTAGTGGCACAGTGGTTAAAGTGCTTGGCTGCTAATCAAAAACTCATTTGTTGGAGCTCACCGGTCAGTCTGCTGTAGAAAGATGTGACAGTTCTACTCTGTCCCATAGGGTCACTATGAGCTTGAATCAACTTGACAGTAGTGGTTACGTAACATCCCTTTATCTGGAATAAAAAGTTCTGAGGGGTAAAATAACATCTTTATCTTCTTTCAGTTGCACTTAATATGGAGCCCCTGGGTGGTACAAATAGTTAAATGTTCAATTAGTAGCCAAAAGGTTAGAGGGTTGAACTCACCTAGAGATACTTGGGAAGACAGGTCTGGTGATTTGCTTCCAAAAAATCACAGCCTTGAAAACCATGTGGAGCAGTTCTTGTCTGTATGCATAATGTCACCATGAGTTGAAATTGACTGGATGCACACTAATAATGAAAGCATTTAATATAGTCTGTTGAAAATAATACATGGTAAGCCAAAAAACTATCTTCACACTCACAGATTAAGGGGGATTGCGTTAATGCTTCGTATCTGCAGAAGTGGTATTAACTCATGTTTATTCTTAATTCTATTCAAACAAAATAATATTACTTTTGTGAGGTCTCTTTACATAGATTTTATTTTTCTTTCCTTTTTTTTTTTTTTTTTTTGGTGCCCCTCTCATAGCATAGCACACCTTGTATCTATTGCCCCAGCTGCTTTAATTTATTTTCCTCTTTGGTGTTCAAAGACATCTTAATTAATGAGCCTTACCTACTTTAAGGAATTTACCCAAACATGAATGATGAGATTCATTTAAGCTACCCAGCATTTCTAGCACCAATTTTATCAATTGAGTATGGTTCTTTACCCTTTTTCTTTTGACCAGGTTATTGCCCAGATTTTCTAATCTCAACAACAAAACTCTGTAGGTTTTTCTGTTTAATGTTCTATGCCTGCTAGAAAATGATTTATCGTATTATCTGTGAGAAATTCTTCACATCATTATGTTTTTCCTTATGCAGTAGGAAATTTATATAACATTTTTATAGTATTTGTGCTTTGAAGCTAATTGCTAGGAGGTATTTACTTTTTCCTAGTTCCCAATTACTTTTCTCTTACCTGCTTTGCCTTTTTCTTCATTAATAATATTTTTGTGGTCTCTGTTATGACTACTGTTGAACAATCATCTAGATTACTGAAGTAGTTTCCAGAGTGGGGAGAATGCAAGCTATTTTACTGGGGTACAATTAGAAAGTATTAGAATATATTATAATTATTTTTAAATACAAAGGTAATTAACATTTACTATTTTTCACATGGAAAACCTGGTGGTGTAGTGGTTAAGAGCTACAGTTACTTACCAAAAGGTGGGCTAGTTTGAATCTACCAGATGCTCCTTGGAAACTCTACGGGGCAGCTCTACTCTGTTCTATAGGGTCACTATGAGTCGGAATCGACTTTATGGAAAAGGGCTTTTTTTTTTTTTTTAACATAGGGATTGATATAAACAATTGCTTATATTTATAAATATTGTTATTATGACCCAAAAAATTTGTTTTATTTATAATGTCCATATTTTTAACTCCATTGGTGGATAGCTCAATTTTGCAGGCTTTGGAGCCAATGTGCCTGAATTTGAATTTCCCTTGTATTGCTTGTTAGTTTGGTTGACGTGAATAAGTTACCTGACTGCTCTGTGCTGTTACTAGCTCTTTTTGTAAATCGGATAAGCTGGTAAATATCTCATGGATACTTTTAATGATTATGAAACTTCTTAAATGCAAAGTTCATAAAAAGTACTTGGTACATAATAAGCATTCAATCAGTATTACATATTTGTTATTATAAGCAGTATTTCAGTCTTTCTTCATCAGCTACTCCTTTTGTTCTTTGGGCCAATGTTTGGTTAATGTCACCCATTTTTAAACCAGGCTTTAGTCCAACCATGCTTATTTTTCAATTTTTTTAATTTAAACAAATTAACTTGAATAATTAAAATAATTATTGCTTTTGTTTAGTCTATTTCCAATATTCTCCATAAGGTGTCATTTTAATAATGATAATTTGCAGGCCAGATTAATTTATTTTTAGGGGAACATCCTAAGGACACACAGGAAAGCATTTCATTCCTAGCTGCAAAGAAAAATGTGTTTATTAAAAACAACTTATATTCAACTTCTTATATAAAAAACATTGCAACCACAGAGGTAAATAAGAAAAGATCCATGACTGTAAGTACCTCAATATTTAATGAGAAAGACAAGGACATTCAAGAAAAATATAATGCAATCCAGATATTGTTCTTCTACATCTGAGCATTGGAGCCCTGGTGGCACAGTGGTTAAGAGCTTGGCTGCTAACTAAAAAGTCAGCAGCTTGAATCCACCAGCCTGTCCTTGAAAACACTATGGGGCAGTTCTATTCTGTTCTATAGGGTCGTTATGATTTCAACTTGACGGCAATGGGTTTTATTGGCTATATCAATGTTGTCTACAGGATTAAACCAACAGTTTTGTTTGCTGCTTGTCTTGAAATTTTTCCTTATGAATAGTTTTTCTTGGTTTAGGGTCCTTTCTTGGTTCACCAAGCTCTGATGTGTGTCATCCTCCTTTCTATAGCTGGAAATCAGAGGATGGATTAACCTGACAGAGAGATGTTCCCTCTCCATTTGATCCAGCAAAGAGCTAGAATGTGGCAGGGCTCTCTTCCCATTTCTCCTTACCTTTTCATTCTGTCCCAAGATTATCAAAACAGTCTCTCTAGATAGATCACTGTTTTCATCAAAGGTTCGACACCATTTCAGGAATAAAATGCAATGCAATTTGATAGACTCTGGATTCTGAGTTTTTGCTTTAAGATAAAAACGTAAGGGTAATTTTGCTTGTTTTGTGTCCCCTGTCTCCTAAGCATCTTAAAAGTTAGTGAACATCTGTGATCATACACTTCATCTCTGCTGTTCCCGCATCTCCTACTTGGAGCCATCTGATGTTTGCATCATTTTGAGGGATGTTTTTTGTTGAATTATCAGTAGCATCGACATTATTATGAACAGCTAATGTCTTGCAGAAATTCTCTACAATATCTGACAGTGTAGAGCAATGCCCTTTCCTTAAAACCCCTTTCTCCTTCACTCCTATGACATTCTTCCATTCTTGGCATCATCCTTTCTCTTAAACATTTTTGAGTTCTTCTTGCCCATTAAAAGGTGCGCTCTTCTTGGATCAATTTTTGACTTGTTACTCTTTCTTTCTCATCATTTCATAACTAGATTTTCTGCCTTTGTGTCTTCATAAAAATCTGAGTATATATCTTTCATTATGCCAATACTTAACTGAATTAATCTGTTTACATTTCTACGTTTCTCACTAGAAAGTAAATGTCTTTGAGGCCAGAATTTTATTTATATTTATATCCTAATCACTTAATGTAATTTCTGGTACAGAGAAGGAGACAATAAACTTCTGTCAAAATGAATTGATTCAAAGCATTAGTAGGGAAGTTGTAAACAAGGAGCCCTGGTTGCACAGTCGTTAAAGTGTTCAGCTGCTAACCAAAAGGTTAGTGGTTTAAATTATAGGGCAGTTTTACTCCATCCTACAGGGTTGCTATGAGTTCGACTCAACTCCACTGCAGTGGATTTAGCTTGGTTTTGGGTATTAGTAGGGATAATCCAGAAGGAAAAAAAAAAGTTAAGATTTTAAACTCTCTATAGAAAAGGAGGAAACCCTGGTGGCATAGTGGCTAAGTGCCATGGCTGCCAAGAAGAAGGTCAGCTGTTTGAATCCACCAGGGGCTCCTTGGAAACTTCATGTGGCAGTTCCACTCTGCTCTATATGGCTGATATGAATCAAAATCAACTCGACAGCAACAGGGTTCTTTTTTTTATAGAAAAGGAGGAGCCCTGGTGGCGCAGTGGTTTAGAGCTTGTCTGCCAACCAAAAAGTTTGTAGCTTGAATCCACCAGCTACTCCTTGGAAACCCTATGGGGCAGTTCTACTCTATGCTATATGGTCGCTATGAGTCGGAATCGGCTTGAGGGTAACATGTATAGAAAATAAATGGAATTATTTCTATAGCAAATAAAAATAACAAACTAATTTAGGAGAAAAAAATAAGAAAATGGGAACAATCTAATACTGCATCAAAATAGGATAGGGCAATATCAACTTGAGCTGCAGAAAGATTCTGATTCAAGACTAAAAAGATTCAAGACAGTGAGCTTTAATTCAATGTTTTGCACCTTGGTCACTTTTTTCCCATCCCTAATTTTCCATTTCTGTCTTTCAACCACTCTAATAAATTAAAAAAAAAAAAAGACAAAGATACATAAAGCTATGCTTTTGAGTGGTTGTAAATTTAATTGTGATACAGTTGCAGAGTTTTCTGTTTTCATTATAGGAGAAATAAAAAAATTGGCTTGCAGCTAAGGCATAATAGATCAGGTTGGCAGTGGAAAACAATTTAGCGAACATACACAAGTGAATTTACTCAAGCGAGATTTTTTTGGACGAAAATATGGGAAAATTAAGCCAAATTCCCTTTTACGTATTGCATATTAATTGAACTTTAGATAACCAAGAATATTAAGATTGCTCCTTTAGGCTAAGTTGAAGTAAATTAATGAATAAGCAAGTTTTCCCTAAGTTTTAAGTACCTTTCCAAAATTACAGGATTTGCAGATAGAAATAAATTTAAACGACAGGGCCTCCTGGCCTTCATTGCAAAAGAACTGAGCAAATTAACTAAGAACACAGCAGGATTTTATTATCAAGAAAGAATTTAGTTCAATGTCTTTTTAAACACAATTTTGGAAACAATGAATTCACTGGAAGGCAAAGTAAAAATATATATTTAACTTTCAAAAAGAACCATCTTTTAACTCCTGTCAGTTCTCTAATATGTTCTTTAATTTTAATTTTTCTTTCTCTCTTTTGTTCTTTCTTTGTGTATCTTTCTCTTTCTCTCTGTCTCTTTTTATGGCACCAATTCTACTTTGACTTGACTTTTTTCATTACGTATGTTAAAAAAAAAATGCATTGCCATCCAGTCAATTCTGACTCATAGCGACCCTATGTGACAGAGTAGAACTGCCCCATGGGGTTTCCAGTGAGAAGCTAGTGGACCCAAACTGCTGACCTTTTGGTTAGCAGTTGAGCTCTTAACAACTGTAACACTAGGGCTCATATTTTGTACATAGAGCTAGGAATATAGCGGCCACAAAAAATGATATAGAAATTAAATTTAACTATCTTGTATTCAAGTGATAATCAGTGTGTGAACTGGTTAATTAATCCTTCACTCATTTATTTGCCAACCATTTTTTCTATTCTACTATTGCCATCCACTCTGGAAAGATGAATATGGCAAGGTATCTTTAGTCAAGTTGTTCAAAATGCCTAGTGTTGTCATCTCTAACAATGGCTGTCTATAAGAATCACTTGTGAAGTTTTAAAATACAGACACTTAAGCCTATTCCAGACATATTGGACCAGAATCTCTGGGGATGGGACTCAATGTCATATTTTCTGAAAATGTACACAGGTAACTATAATATTTACCAGAGCATGAACACTGATGGCAACAGGGATGAACAAAACCTTAAAAAGTATAATGGATATAAAAATAGTATATAAAGGCGTATATACTATTTTTGACTTCTGACTTCAAGTTTTGGGTGAAAATTTTGGGACCTGAACCAAGTACTAGTTTAGAAGAATCAGCAGTTACAAAACCAAACACTGGTGTTGTCTACAGGTACCCCTGCATCTTCTTTCCATTAGAGATAAAATTCCTGAATTCCATCTCTGTAAGACTTCTTTGAAAATGAGTGTATCATATCATCATATCAAAAGCATCTTACAACAGAGAATACATGGCATTATAGAAAATTCCATAATATTTTAGTGGAGTGAGAGATATGATAACCTCATAAAAAAACAAACCCGCCACGGAGTAGATTCCTACTCGTAGCAACCCTATAGGACAGAGTAGAACTGCTCTGTAGGGTTTCCAAGGAGTGCCTGGTGGATTTGAACTGCTGACCTTTTGGTTAGCAGCCATAGCTCTTCACCACTATGCCACCAGGGTTTCTGATAGTCTCATAGCAACTAAAAAAGTAAGTTAATTTCAGGTATCAAAACACACTAAAATGAAGATAAAGTGTATGATTAGAAAGTGACCATGGCAAGGGAGTACTTTAACTAAAATAACCAGAAATTATATTTAAACAGACTCAGAACTATCCAGAGGAGGCATTATATGAAGATCTGTTGAGTAATATTGCTAGCAAAAAAAAAAGCAAGAGATAAAAAAAAGTTAACATGTTCAAGTGGCTAAAATAAGGCAAGATCACTCAGCCTTCAAATATCTGTAACTTAGTTCATGTCAAAAACAAGATCAAGAAATAGAGAGTAATATGCTAGCATAAAATAAAAAAAAAAAAATAGTAACTAACAATTCCTGTAGATTCACTAACCTATTAACCTTTTTTATATAAAAATCAATGTCTAATTTTTAATATAAAAACACATATCTTCCTTATTTATTATTTTAAATGCAAAAAATGATTGTTTTATACACTACTTTAATGGGAGAAGACCTCTTGTTAAAGTGTGTGTTCTATTGCAGCATTTACCCTTGGCATAGATTTTCTGGCACAGTTATCTCACTTACTGTCTCTTGGACTGGAACCCTGGTGGCACAGTAGTTAAGAGCTACAGCTGCTAACCAAAAGATCGACAGTTCAAATCTACCAGCTTGTCCTTGGACACCCTATTATTGTTGTTATGTGCCGTTGAGTCAGTTCAGACTCATAGCGACCCTACGCACCATAGAACAAAACACTCCCCGGTCCTGCGCCATCCTTACAATTGTTGTTATGCTTGAGCCTATTGTTGGGGCCACTTTGTTAACCCATCTCGTTGAGGGTCTTCCTCTTTTCCGCTGACCCTGTACTCTGCCAAGCATGATGTCCTTCTCCAGGGACTGATCCCTCCTGACAGCATGTCCAAAGTATGTAAGATGCAGTCTCACCACCCTTGCCTCTGATTTTACTTCTTCCAAGACAGATTTGTTTGTTCTTTTGGCAGTCCATGGTATATGCAATATTCTTTGCCAAAGCCACAATTCAAAGGTGTCAATTCTTTTTCGGTCTTCCTTGTTCACCTGCCTATGATGAGACTGAATATACCATGGCTTGGGTCAGGCACACCTTAATCTTCAGGGTTACATCTTTGCTTTTCAACACTTTAAAAAGGTCCTTTGCAGCAGATTTGCCCAGTGCAATGCATCTTTTTGATTTCTTGACTGCTGGTTCCATGTGTGTTGATTGTGGATCTAGGTAAAATGAAATCCTTGACAACTTCAGTCTTTTCTCCATTCATCATGATGAGGCTTATTGGCCCAGTTGTGAGGATTTTTGTTTCATGTTACTGAAGGCTGTGGTCTTTGATAGTCATCAGTAAGTGATTCAAGTCCTTTTCACTTTTGGCAAGCAAGGTTGTGTCATCTGCATAATGCAGGTTGTTAATAAGCCTTCCACAAATCCTGATGCCCCATTCTCCTTCATATAGTCCAGCTTATCAGATTATTTGCTCAGCATTCAGATTGAATAGTTATGGTGAAAGGATACAACCGTGACATACAACTTTCCTGGCTTTAAACCACTCAGTATTCCCTTGTTATGTTCTAATGACTGCCTCTTGATCTATGTACAGATTCCTCATGAGCACAATTCAGTGTTCTGGAATTCCCATTCTTTGCAATGCTATCCATAATTTGTTATGATTCACACAGTCAAATGCCTTTGCATGGTCAATAAAATACAGGTAAACATCCTTGCAGTACTCTCAGCTTTCAACCAGGATCCATCTGACATCAGCAATCATGTCCCTGGTTCCACGTCCTCTTCTGAATCTGGCCTGAAATTCTGGCAGTTCCCTGTCGATATACAGCTGCAGCCGTTTTTGAATGATCTTCAGCAAAATTTTGCTTGCATGTGATATTAATGATATTGTTGTATAATTTCCACATTCGGTTGGATTACCTTTCTTGGAAATAGGCATAAATATGGATCTCTTCCAGTCATTTGGCCAGGAAGCTGTCTTCCGTATTTCTTGGCATAGATAAGTGAGCACCTCCAGTGCAGCATCTGTTTGTTGAAACATCTCAATTGATATTCCATCAATTTCTGGAGCCTTGCTTTTCATCAATGCCTTCAGTGCAGTTTGGTCTTCTCCCTCAGTACCATCCACCATTGGTTTCTGATCATATGCTACTTCTTGAAATGGTTGAACTGATTCTGTATATTCCTTCCATCTTCTTTTGATGCTTCCTGTGTCATTTTATATTTTCCCCATAGAATCCTTTACTATTGCAACTTGAGGCTTGAATTTTTTCTTCGGTTCTTTCAGCTTGAGAAATCCCGAGCATGTTCTTCCCTTTTGGTTTTCTATATCCAGCTCTTTGCACATGTCATTATAATACTTTGCCAGGGGCTGACTGTGAAACAGACCATCGATTGCTCATATGCAAGTTCAAGTTGAATCTTAAACCTTTCAGTTAATAACCAAGCACAAACCGTTTAAGATTTCAACCTATCCCTCAGCACCACAGAAGGAAGGCCAGAAAACCCTATAGAGCACACTTCTACTCTATAATATACAGTATCACTCCGAGTCCTAATTGAGTCAGGGGCAATGGGTTTTGTTTTGTTTTGTTGTTTATCCAAAATTTATTTCTCGTTTCAAGAGGAATTAGACTAAAAAATGTTCTACCATCTGTTATAAAAATAAGTCAGTGGTTTTCTGGTTAGCTCCTTTCTCTACACATATAACAAAAAAAAGGTCATTACAAATGAACGCTACAAGACAGGATGTAGTGATTTTGTGTGCCATGTTGTTGTCACTGTTAGGTGCTGTTGAGTCGGTTCCTACTGTAGCGACCATACAGGATTCAAATACGCCATAGCAGGATTTAAATGGTAAAACACTTGGTAACTGGTGTAAAAAATCAATTTCTTGAATGGCCTAACATGGCAACATATAGAAATGAAGGCATAACGATTACTATATCTTTGGTGGGGAAAATTATTGAATACGATTAAAAAATTAAACACTTTAATGTTTCAAGGAGTGTCCAATTACCAATGGTCCAAATGATGAGTTGTTGTTAGGTGCTGTCTAGTCAGTTCAGGCTCATAGTGACCCTATGTACAAAAGAACAAAACTCTGCCAGGTCCTGCACATTCCTCACAATTGTTGCTGTGTTTGAGCTTATAGTTGATTTTACTGTGTCTTTTTCCATGTCCTTGAAGGTCTTCCTCTTTTTTGAAAACCCTCTACTTTACCAAGCTTGATGTCCTTCTCTAGTGACTGCTCCCTCCTGACAACATTTCCAAAGTAAGTTACTCGAACTCTCCTTGTTCTTGCTTCTAAGGAGCATTCTGGCTGTATTTCTTCCAAGGAAGATTTGTTCATTCCTCTGGCAGTCCATGGTATATTCAATATTCTTCACTAGCACCATAATTCAAAGGCATCAGTTCATCTTCAGACTTCCTTATTCATTGTCCAGCTTTCACACACATTTGAGACAATTCAAAATACTATGGTTTGGATCAGGTGTACCTTAGTCCTCAAAGTGACATCTTTGCTTTTTAATGTTTTAAAGAAGTCCTTTGCAGCAGATTTGCCTAGTGCAATATGTCATTTGATTTCTTGACAGCTGTTTAGATGGGGTTGATTGTGGATTCAAGTAAAATGAAACCCTTGACAACTTCAATATTTTCTCCATTTATCATGATGTTGCTTATTGGTCCAGTTATGAGGATTTTAGTTTTCTTTATATTGAGGTATAATTTATACTGAAGGCTATAGTCTTTGATTTTTGTCAGTAAGTGCTTCAAGTCCTCTTCATCTTCAGCAAGCAAGTTTGTACCATCTGCATATCATAGGTTGTAAATGAGACTTTCTCCAATCTTGATGTTGAATACTTCTTCATATAGTCCAGTTTCTTGGATTACTTGCTCAGCACACAAATTGGATAAGTATATTGAAAGAATACAACCCTGACACACATCTTTTCTGATTTGAAATCAGACCATATCCCCATATTCTATTTGAATGACTGCCTCTTGGTCTATGCACAGTTTCGTCATGAACACAATTAAGTGTTCTAGAATTCTCATTCTTTGTAGTGTTATTCTTAATTTGTTATGATCCACAGTCGAATGGCTTTGTTTAGCCAATAAAACACAGGTAAACATCTTTGTGGTTTTCTCTGCTTTCAGCCTTCATCCATCTGACATCAGCAATGATATCCTTCATTCCACATCTCCTTCTGAATCAGGATAGAATTTCTGGAAGCTCCCTGTTGATGTATTGCTGCAATTGTTTTTGAATGATCTTCAGCAAAGTTAGTTACACGTGATATTAATGATATTGCCTGTTAAATTCCACATTCCATTGAATCACCTGTCTTTGGAATAGTCATGTCTATGGATCTTTTCCAGTTGGTAGCTGTCTTTGAAATTTCTCGGCATAGATGAGTAAGTACTTCCACTGTTGCATTCTTTTGTTGAAACATCTCAATTGGTATTCCATCAATTCCTGAGGCCTTGTTTCTCACCAATGCCTTCAACACAGCTTTGAATTTTTCTTGCAGTATCACTACATGATGTAAATATTTTTGAAATAACAAAATTCTTTCCATTTGTTTTAAACACTAACATGGACTATGAAAAGTGGACCAAAAAAAAAAAAAAAAGAATGAGATAGAGAAAAAATAGAGAAAGAAATAAAAAAGGAGAAAAGAAAAAAAAATTAAATAAAACCAAAGCCTAAAAATCCTTCACACAGAGCACACAAGAATTTTGCTGATTGGTTTGTTTTTGCTAAGCTTTTGAACTTATGTTAGACAAAAATAGTTATTTATATATATATATTTTTTTACGTGTAATGTCACTTTTATTTTATTTAACAAGAAACAAACAGAAAAGCATATGAGTAATGATCAATCCTAGGTGGTCATAGACAGGTGTTTCTTATATTATTATTATTGGAACTGTCTGAATTTTTTACATAATTTCTCAAAAAATATATATAATAAGGGAAATGTAAATTCAGGATTTCAATGAGCTCTGAACAGAGAGGGAGAGAGATGTGGTCACAGAAGGGTACATGGGGACCTTCAAATAGTTGGGTATGTCCTGTTGCTTAAGCTGGATGGCAGGTACACAGGTGTTCATTTCACTATTCTTCTTTGAATTAAACACCCAAAAAGTACACGCATGTTCTTTGTATTTATGGAATCTTTCATTCTAAAAATTATTTTAGAATGACAATATAGAAAAATGAAATTAACTTTGGTGTTTACCCATGAGTAATATGAAAGGGACCCTACAAAATATTAAGGGCAAGAGAAATATAATTTGAGCCACGTATAATTTCAAATTTTCTAGTAGTCACATTTTTAAAAGTAAAACAGGTAATTTTTTTTAACAACTCTTTTAATTCCTTTTTTTTTTAAAATTGTACTTTAAATGAAAGTTTACAAATCACGTCAGTCGCTCATACAAAAACTTATATACACCTTGCTATGTACTCCTAGTATCTCTTCCAGTAATGAAACAGCACACTCCTCCTTTCCACCCTGTATTCCCTGTGTCCATTCAGCGAGCTCCTGTCCCCTTCTGCCCTCTCATCTGGCCTCCAGAGAAGCGCTGCCCACATAGTCTCATGTGTCTACTTGAGCCAGGAAGCTCATTCCTCACCAGTATCATTTTTTGTCTTATACTCCAGTCCAATCCCTGTCTGAAGAGTTGGTCTTGGGAATGGTTCCACTTTTGGGATAACAGAAGGTCTGGGGACCATGACCTCTGGGGTCTTTCTAGTCTCAGCCAGACCATTAAGTCTGGTCTTTTACAAGAATTTGAGGTCTGCATCCCACTGTTCTCGTGCTCCTTCAGGGATTCTCTGTTGTGTTCCCTGTCAGGGCCACCATAGTTTATAGCTGGGCATTTAGTTTTTCTGGTCTCAGGCTGATGTAGTCTCTGATTTATGTGGCCCTATCTCTTTTTTTTTTTTTTTTTATCTCTTTGGCTCATAATTACCTTGTGTCTTTGGTGTTCTTCATTCTTCTTTGCTCCAAGTGGGCTGAAACCAATTGATGCATCTTAGATGGCCACTTGTTAGCGTTTAAGACCCGAAAAGACACTCTCCCAAGTGGGATGCAGAATGTTTTCTTAATAGATTTTATTATGCCAATTGACTTAGAAGTTCCCTGAAACCATGGTCCCCAAACCCCCACCTCTGCTATGTTGGCCTTCAAAGCATTCAGTTTATTCAGGAAACTGCTTTTGGTTTTGTCCAGCTGTGCTGACCTCTCCCATCTTGTGTGTTGTCTTCCCCTTCGCCTAAAATAGTTATCTACTAATTAGTGAAAACCCCTCTCGCACCCTCCCTGCCAACTCTTATAACCATCAAAGAATATTTTCTTCTCTGTTTAAACTATTTTTAGAGTTCTTATAATGGTGGTCTCATACAATATTTGTCCTTTTGCAACTGACTAATTTCATTTAGTATAATGCCCAGTTATGAAATGTTTCACAGGTTCGTCACTGTTCTTTATCGATGCATAGTATTCCATTGTGTAAGTACACCATAATTTATTTATCCATTCATCCGTTGATGGGCACCTTACTTGCTTCCATCTCTTTGCTATTGTAAACAGAGCTGCAGTGAACATCGGTGTGCATTTATCTGTTTCTGTAAAGGCTCTTACTTTTCTAGCACATATTCCAAGGAATGGGATTGCTGGATCGTATGGTAGTTCTATTTTTAGCTTTTAAGTAAGTCCCAAATCGATTTCCAAAGTGGTTGTACCATTTTACATTCCCACCAGCAGTGTATAAGTGTTCCAGTCTCTCCACCACCTCTCCAACATTTATTATTTTGTGTTTTTTTGGATTAATGATAGCCTTGTTAGAGTGAAATGGTATCTCCTTGTAGTTTTGATCTGCAGTTCTCTAATGGCTAATGATCATTTCCTCATGTATCTGTTAGCTTCCTGAAGTGTCAGTTCATATCTTTTGCCCATTTTTTAATTGGGTTATTTGTCTTGTTATTGAGATTTTGTTGTATCTTGTAGATTTTAGAGATGAGATGCTGACTGGAAAAGTCTTAGCTAAAAACTTTTTCCCAGTCTGTAGGTAATTGTTTTACTGTTTTGGTGAAATCTTTGGATGAGCATAGGTGTTTGATTTTTAGAAGCTTTTTTTTTTTTACCAGCTATCTAGTTTCTTTCCTGGTGTTTGTGCATTGTTAGTAATGTTTTATGTACTGTTTATGCCATGTACCAGGGCTCTTGGTGTTGTCCCTATTGTTTTCTTCCATGATCTTTATGATTTTAGATTTTATATTTAGGTCTTTGACCCATTTTGAGATCATTTTTGTGCATGGTGTGAGATATGGGTCTTGTTTCATTTTTTTGCAGATGGATACCTAGTTATGCCACACCATTTGCTAAAGAGACTGTCTTTTCCCCCATTTAACCGACTTTGGGCCTTTGTCTAATATCAGCTGTTCATAGGTGGATGGATTTATGTCTGGATTCTCAATTCTGTTCCATTGGTCTATGTAACTGTTTTACCAGTACCAGGCTGTTTGGACTACTGTGGTGGTAAAATAGTTTCAAAAATCAGATAGAGTGAGGCCTCCCACTTTGTTCTTTTTCAGTAACACCTTACTTATCCGGACCTCTCTCCTTTCCATGTGAAGTTGGTGATTTGTTTCTCCATTAAAAAATATCATTGGAATTTGGATCAGAATTGCATTGTACCTATAGATCGCTCTGGGTAGAATAGACATTTTTACAATGTGGAGTCTTCCTATCCATGAGCATGATATATTTTTCCACTTATGTAGGTCTCATTTCATTTCTTGCAGTAGTGTCTTGTAGTTTTCTTTGTGTAGGTCTTTTCATCTCTGGTTAAATTTATTCTTAAGTGTTTTACCTTCTTGGTGGCTATCGTAAATTATATTGATTTGTTGATCTCCTCTTCTAAGATCTGTTTGTTGGTGTGGAGGAATCCAATTGATTTTCGTATGTTGATCTTGTATCTGGAAACTCTGGTGGCGTAGTGGTTAAGTGCTACAGCTGCTAACCAAAAGGGCAGCAGTTCGAATCCACCAGGCACTCCTTGGAAACTCTATGCAGCAGTTCTACTTTGTCTTATAGGGTCGTTATGGGTTGGAATTGATTTGATGGCAGTGGGTTTTTGGGTTTGGTTTATCTTGCATCCTGATACTCTGCTGAACTCTTCTATTAGTTTCAGTAGTTTTCTTGATTCTTTAGGGTTTTCTGTGTATAAGATCACGCCATCTGGAAATAGAGGTACTTCCACTTCTTCCTTACTAATCTGGATGTCCTTTACGTCTTTATCTAGGCTGATTGCTCTGGCTAGGACCCCCAGCACAATGTTGAATGAGAGTGGTGATAAAGGGCATCCTTGTCTGTTTCCCATTCTCAAGGGGAATGCTTTCAGACTCTTTCCATTTAGGATCATGTTGGCTATTGGCTTTGTATAAATGTCCTTTATTATGTTGAGAAATTTCCTCTCTATTCCTGTTTCGCTGTGAGTTTTTATCATGAATGGTGTTGGGCTTTGTCAAATGCTTTTTCTGCATCAATTGATAAGATCATGTTGTTCTTCTCTCGTTTTATTTATATGATTGATTACATTGATTGCTTTTCTAATGTTGAACCATCCCTGCATACCTGGTGTGAATCCCACTTGGTCCTGGTGAATTATTTTTTTGATATGTTGTTGAATTCTATTGGCTAGAATTTTACATCTAAGTTCGTGAAAGATGTAGGCTTGTAATTTTCTTTTTTTGTGGTGTACCTGCTTTTGTTATCAGGGATATGGTGGCTTCGTAGAATGAGTTTAGGAGTAACTATCCTTTTCTATTCTCTGAAATACCTTTAATAGTAGTGGTGTTAACTCTTGTCTGAAAGTTTGGTAGAATTCTCCAGTGAACTCATTAGGGCCAGGGTTTTTTGTTCTTGTTTTTGTTTTTTTGGGGGGGGGAGGTTTTTAATTACTTTTTCAATCTCTTCTTTTGTTATGGGTTTATATAGTTGGTCTACCTCTTTTGTGTTAGTTTACGTAGGTACTGTGTATCTAAAAATTCGTCCATTTCTTCTAGACTTTCAAATTTGTTAGAGTATAGTTTTTTATAGTAATCTGATATGATTATTTTAATTTCATTTGGATCTGTTGTAATATCACCCACCTCATTTCTTTTTTGGCTTATTTGCTTTCTTTCCTGTTTTTCTTTTGTCAATTTGGCCAACGGTTTATCAATTTGTTAATTTTTTCGAAGAACCAGCTTTTGGTCTTGTTAACTTTTGTTTTTCTGTTCTCTATTTCATTTAATTCTGCTCTAATTTTTATTATTTGCTTTCTTCTAGTGCTAAGAGTTTCTTTTGTTGTTCTCTTTCTATTTGTCCAAGTTGTAGGGATAATTCTTTGATTTTGGCCCTTTCTTCTTTTTGTATGTATTCATTTATTGAAATAAATTGACCTCTCGGCACGGCTTTTGCTGTGTCCCCATGGTTGTGATAGGAAGTGTTTTCATTCTCATTGGATTCTATGAATTTGTTTATTTCATTTTTAATTTCTTCTATAAGAGGTCATTTTCGATCAGGGTGTTGTTCAGTTTCCATGTGTTTCCTGCTTTTTCTTTATTGGTGTCTACTTTTATGCTTTTATGGTCAGAGAACATGTTCTGTAATATTTTAAAGTTTGGGGCTCTGTAAGCCTTGCTTTATGACCTAATATGTGGTCTATTCTAGAGAATGTTCCATGTGCACTGGAAAAGAAAGTATACTTGGCTGCTGTTGGGTGGAGTGTCCTGTATATGCCAATCAGGTCAAGTGGGTTGATTGTGGCATTTAGATTTTCTGTGCCTTTATTGAGCATATTTTAGATGTCTTTGAACCAAAAGGTCATGGTTCAAACCTACCAGCCACTCCACAGGAGAAAAAAGTGGCAATCTGCTTCCTTAAAGATTACAGCCTTGGAAACCTTATGAGGCAGTTCTAGTTTTCCAGTAGGGTCACTATAAGTCAGAATCAACTTGAAAGCAACTCTGTTTCATTTGCTTGTTTCGTTTTTATTTTTTATGTAGTAAGAGTTGAAATAACTTTTTGATAATGTATTATACATCTACATTTGTACCTAAGGATTAGCCAAAAACCTCGTACATTGAATAACTTTCCTGGGTTAATATAGCTAAAAGTCAACATAAGCTCAGAATTTAGCAATTTTACTTCAGGACACTTTATACTTAACCTTGGCCACCCAAATGTGTGTATGTTGCAGTGAAAGTTCATACTACTTTTATGAAAACAACTCAAAGTTTATGCAATACAAATACCAAAGTGAATAGCTTCTGTAATTAAAAAACGTGGAATAATATGTTCCAACACAATTATGAAAAAGCATAATGAAGCACTAAGAGAAGAGCTAGAACCAGAAAAGATGAACTCTGACCTTGAAAATATTATGTGACTTAAAAAATAAATAAGACTCAGACCTCTGTGTTGATAAAAATTAATGTCTGCCAGAGGGGGCCAAGATGGCTGACTAGGTAGACACTACTTTGGATCCCTCTTGCAACAAAGACTCGGAAAAACAAGTGAATCGATCACATACATGACAATCTATGAACCCTGAACAACAAACACAGATTTAAACAGTTGACCTGAGTGACAGAGATGGAGAACGAACGAACAACCACGGGGAAGCAGCGACTTTTTGGAGCCTGGAGCCAGCGTCCCAGTCAGGTAACCTAGGCACCGGGCTTAGGACTGGGCACAGGGGAGCTGAACACAACATCCTGTGATGGTGCAAACACGGGGCGCAGCCCTACACCCCTGAACTGACCCCGGGAGGGGGCCCGGCCAGTCCGCGTGGGCAGCACGGTGATGCGGCTGGCAGGAGGAGAAGTCGCTGGGAGGCAGCGACTGGTTTTGGAGCCGGGAGTGCAGCGTCCCAGCCGGGGAACCTTGGTAAGGGGCTTAAGACTGGACGCAGGGGAGCTGAGCAGAACATCCTGTGACAGTGCAAACACGGGGCGCAGCCCTACCCCCCCGAACTGACCCTGGGAGGGGGCCCAGCCGCTCTGCGCGGGTGCAACTGTGACGCAGCTGGTGGGAAGAGAAGTCCCAGGGAGGCAGCGACTGGTTTTGGAGCCGGCAGTGCAGCGTCCCAGCCGGGGAACCTTGACGCTGGGCTTTGGACTGGCAGCGGAGGAACTGACTGCGGCTTCTGCAGGCCAGACCCTCGGGGGCAATCTCTACCCAGCCAGCACACATAGGTGAAACGTCCCTCAGGAATCTCAGATAAAATAGTCATCCCAAGCAAGATAAGCAACTTTGTCTATATTCCGGGGTGCTACTCTCTCCTGTTTTTCTGAACCCTCCCCTACCCTTCCCAGGCGGCTTCATTAACATTGGAATTTCCTGAGCCAGAGGGAGAATGGCTCCGTGGCTTTTCTTTTCCCTTTTTTTTTTTTTTTGGTCTTTTCCTAACCCATTCTTCTGGCCTGAGAGAAGCAACCACAAAAAACCCAGGGACCAAAAATCCTTCCCTAAATGGACTAAAAACACAGAACCAGCTCCAGCCAAGCATATGTGATCCATATCTTGGGCTTTCATCCCTACAGGGAACAAGGTGGCTATTATAATGCAAAGGCATTTCTGATAGGGATCTGACTGCATTTTTTTTTAGCGGATTTACTGGAAAAACAAGTTTCCCAGGTCTGATATCTCTGCATATTCAACAGAGCCCTAACTGACCCACAGCAGGGAACTGAGGGCTGAAGCTCCCCCCAGACCACCTAGCCTCCTGCCTTAGGGGTCTAAGGAGGGCGACACCTACCAATCTGTAAAGGTACTTGCATTGGGGGCCTAAGGTACAGCTGCAGAGCCCTCCCACCAAGGTGCTTTAGGAATAGAGACACACCTACCTCACTGACACTTGGGGAAAGCCTGTCAGCATTCTGCCCGCCCTGGAGTGTAAACCCCAGCTGCTAATAGCATCTGGTGCACACAACTATCACCACTACTTCTCAAGGTGGATAGGTGTTAGGGTGCAACACACACTTGATGACCCAAAATCAGATTCTACTCAAGAATAGTGAATAGACTCTGGCATATATATCTGGCAACAGCTCAAACCAGCTGGTAATAGCTCATGAGTAAGTCAAGGGCTACAACAATCAAGACAGCACAATCTAGTAGCCCATCCAAGTATATTGAAAGAAAACAAAACAAGATAAGACTCAGTGAGCAAATATAGAATTAATCGCTACAATATCTTAGTGATGGCTCGGAGACAGCAGTCGATATCAAACCACATAAAGAAGCAGACCATGACAGCTTCTACAATCCCCCAAACAAAAGAATCAAAATCTTTCCCAAATGAAGATGCAATCCTGGAATTGCCAGATCCAGAATATAAAAAACTAACTTACAGAATGCTTCAAGACATCAGGGATGACCTCAGAAATGAAATAAGGCAAACTACAGAAAAAGCCAAGGAACACAGTGATAAAACAGTTGAAGAACTCAAAAAGATTATTCAAGAACATACTGGAAAAATTAATAAGTTGCAAGAATCCATAGAGAGACAGCATGCAGAAATCCAAAAGATTAACAATAAAATTACAGAACTAGACAACGCAATAAGAAGTCAGAGGAGCAGACTCGAGCAATTAGAATGCAGACTGGGACATCTGGAGGACCAGGGAATCAACACCAACATAGCTGAAAAAAAATCAGATAAAAGAATTAAAAAAAATGAAGAAACCCTAAGAATCATGTGGGACTCTATCAAGAAGGATAACTGGCG
Source organism: Loxodonta africana (assembly GCF_030014295.1). Lineage (NCBI taxonomy): Eukaryota > Metazoa > Chordata > Mammalia > Proboscidea > Elephantidae > Loxodonta > Loxodonta africana. The sequence continues at coordinate 173,239,092 of NC_087344.1, read as the reverse complement.
TGTGATTGGAGTCCCAGAACAGGAAGGGAGGACAGAAAACACAGAGAGAATAGTTGAAGATCTGTTGACAGAAAACTTTCTTGACATCATGAAAGACGAAAGGATATCTATCCTAGATACTCATCGAACCCCATTTAAGATTGATCCAAAAAGAAGAACACCAAGACATATTATCATCAAACTTGCCAAAACCAAAGATGAAGAGAAAATTTTAAAAGCAGCCAGGGATAAAAGAAAGGTCTCCTACAAGGGAGAATCAATAAGAATAAGTTCAGACTACTCAGCAGAAACCATGCAGGCAAGAAGGCAGTGGGATGACATATACAGAGCACTGAAGGAGAAAAACTGCCAGCCAAGGATCATATATCCAGCAAAACTCTCTCTCAAATATGAAGGCGAAATTAAGATATTTACAGATAAATACAAGCTTAGAGAATTTGCAAAAACCAAACCAAAGCTATAAGAAATACTAAAGGAAATTGGTCAGAAAACCAATAATATCAGATACCAGCAAAACACAAGGTCACAGAATAGAACATCCTGATCTCAATGCAAATAGGGAAATCACAAAAACAAATTAAGTTTAATTAAAAAAAAAATGCTCATAACAGGGAATCATTGAAGTCAATATGTAAAAGATCACAATAATCAAAAAGAGGGACTAAATACAGGTGGCACAGAACTGCCATATGGAGAGGGATACAAGGCGATATAGGACAATACAAGTTAGGTTTTTTGCTTAGAAAAATAGGGGTAAATATTAAGGTAACCACAAACAGGTATAACAACTCCATAACTCAAAATAAAAACCAAGAAAAAAATAACGACTCAGCAAACACAAAGTCAAATGCTATGAAAATGAGGATCACACAAGTTACAAAGAAAAACATCTCAGCACAAAAAAGTAAGTGGAAAAATGAAATTGTCAACAACACACATAAAAAGGCATCAAAATGACAACACTAAACACTTATCTATAATTACGCTGAATGTAAATGGACTAAATGCACCAATAAAGAGACAGAGAGTCTCAGACTGGATAAAGAAACACGATCCATCTATATGCTGCCTACAAGAGACACACCTTAGACTTAGAGACACAAACAAACTAAAACTCAAAGGATGGAAAAAAATATATCAAGCAAACAATAAGCAAAAAAGAAGAGGAGTAGTAGTATTAATTTCTGACAAAATAGACTTTAGACTTAAATCCACCACAAAGGATAAAGAAGAACACTACATAATGATAAAAGGGACAATTGACCAGGAAGATATAACCATATTAAATATTTATGCACGCAATGACAGGGCTGCAAGATACATAAATCAAATTTTAACAGAACTGAAAGGTGAGATAGACACCTCCACAATTATACTAGGAGACTTCAACACACCACTTTCGGAGAAGGACAGGACATCCAGTAAGAAGCTCAATAGAGACACGGAAGACCTAATTACAACAAGCAACCAACTTGACCTCACTGACTTATACAGAACTCTCCACCCAACTGCTGCAAAGTATACTTTTTTTTCTAGCGCACATGGAACATTCTCTAGAATAGACCACATATTAGGTCATAAAACAAACCTTTGCAGAATCCAAAACATCGAAATAGTACAAAGCATCTTCTCAGACCACAAGGCCATAAAAGTGGAAATCAATAACAGAAAAATTAGGGAAAAGAAATCAAATACTTGGAAAATGAACAATACCCTCCTGAAAAAAGACTGGGTTATAGAAGACTTTAAGGAGGGAATAAGGAAACTCATAGAATGCAATGAGAATGAAAATACTTCCTATCAAAACCTCTGGGACACAGCAAAAGCAGTGCTCAGAGGCCAATTTATATCGATAAATGCACACACACAAAAAGAAGAAAGAGCCCAAATCAGAGAACTGTCCCTACAACTTGAACAAATAGAAAGTGAGCAACAAAAGAATCCATCAGGCACCAGAAGAAAACAAATCATAAAAATTAGAGCTGATCTAAATGAATTAGAGAACAGAAAAACAATTGAAAGAATTAACAAAGCCAAAAGCGGGTTCTTCGAAAAAATTAACAAAACTGATAAACTATTGGTTAGACTGACTAAAGAAATACAGGAAAGGAAACAAATAACCCGGATAAGAAACGAGATGGGCCACATCACAACAGACCCAAATGAAATTAAAAGAATCATATCAGATTATTACGAAAAATTGTACTCTAACAAATTTGCAAACCTAGAAGAAATGGATGAATTCCTGGAAAAACACTACTTACCTAAACTAACACAATCAGAAGTACAACAACTAAATAGACCCATAACAAAAAAAGAGATTGAAACGGTAATCAAAAAACTTCCAACAAAAAAAAAGCCCTGGCCCGGAAGGCTGTACTGCAGAGTTCTACCAAACCTTCAGAGAAGACTTAACACCACTACTACTAAAGGTATTTCAAAGCATAGAAAATCACGGAATATTACCTAACTCATTCTATGAAGCCACCATCTCCCTGATACCCAAACCAGGTAAAGACATCACAAAAAAAGAAAATTGCAGACCTGTATCCCTCATGAACATAGATACAAAAATCCTCAACAAAATTTTAGCCAATAGAATTCAACAACATATCAAAAAAATAATTCACCACGACCAAGTGGGATTTATACCAGGTATGCAAGGCTGTTGTTTGTTATGCAAGGCTGGTTTAATATTAGAAAAACCATTAATGTAATCCACCATATAAATAAAACAAAAGACAAAAACCACATGATCTTATCAATTGATGCAGAAAAGGCATTTGACAAAGTCCAACACCCATTTATGATAAAAACTCTCACCAAAATAGGAATTGAAGGAAAATTCCTCAACATAGTAAAGGGCATCTATACAACGCCAACAGCCAACATCACTCTAAATGGAGAGAACCTGAAAGCATTTCCCTTAAGAACGGGTACCAGACAAGGATGACCTTTATCACCGCTCTTATTCAACATTGTGCTGGAAGTCCTAGCCAGAGCAATTAGGCTAGAAAAAGAAAAAAAGGCATCCAGATTGGCAAGGAGGAAGTAAAATTATCTCTATTTGCAGATGATATGATCTTATACACAGAAAACCCTAAGGAATCCTCCAGAAAACTACTGAAACTAATAGAAGAGTTTGGCAGAGTCTCAGGTTATAAGATAAACATACAAAAATCAGTTGGATTCCTCTACATCAACAAAAAGAACATCGAAGAGGAAATCACCAAATCAATACCATTCACAGTAGCCCCCCAAGAAGATAAAATGCTTAAGAATAAATCTTACCAATGTAAAAGACCTATACAAAGAAAACTACAAAGCACTACTACAAGAAATTAAAAGACCTATACAAAGAAAACTACAAAGCACTACTACAAGAAATTAAAAAGGACATACTTAAGTGGAAAAACATACCTTGCTCATGGATAGGAAGACTTAACATAGTACAAATGTCTATTCTACCAAAAGCCATCTGTACATACAATGCACTTCCGATCCAAATTCCAATGTCATTTTTTAATGTGATAGAGAAACAAATCACCAACTTCATATGGAAGGGAAAGAAGCCTCGGATAAGTAAAGCATTACTGAAAAAGAAGAAGAAAGTGGGAGGCCTCACTCTACCAGATTTCAGAACCTATTATACAGCCACAGTAGTCAAAACACCCTGGTACTGGTACAACAACAGACACATAGACCAATGGAACAGAACTGAGAACCCAGATATAAATCCATCCACATATGAGCAGCTGATATTTGACAAAGGCCCAGTGTCAGTTAATTGGGGAAAAGATAGTCTTTTTAACAAATGGTGCTGGCATAACTGGATATCCATTTGCAAAAAAATGAAAAAGGATCCATACCTCACACCATGCACAAAAACTAACTCCAAGTGGATCAAAGACCTAAACATAAAGACTAAAACGATAAAGATCATGGAAGAAAAAATAGGGACAACCCTAGGAGCCCTAAAATAAGGCATAAACAGAATACAAAACATTACCAAAAATGACAAAGAGAAACCCGATAACTGGGAGCTCCTAAAAATCAAACACCTATGCTCATATAAAGACTTCACCAAAAGAGTAAAAAGACCACCTACAGACTGGGAAAGAATTTGCAGCTATGACATCTCCGACCAGCGCCTGATCTCTAAAATCTATATGATTCTATCAAAACTCAACCACAAAAAGACAAACAACCCAATCAAGAAGTGGGCAAAAGATATGAACATGCACTTCCCTAAAGAAGATATTCAGGCAGCCAACAGATACATGAGAAAATGCTCTCGATCATTAGCCATTAGAGAAATGCAAATTAAAACTACCATGAGATTCCATCTCACTCCAACAAGGCTGGCATTAATCCAAAAAACACAAAATAATAAATGTTGGAGAGGCTGCGGAGAGATTGGAACTCTTATACACTGCTGGTGGGAATGTAAAATGGTACAACCACTTTGGAAATGTATCTGGCATTTTCTTAAACAGTTAGAAATAGCGCTACCATATAACCCAGAAATCCCACTCCTCGGAATATACCCTAGAGAAATAAGAGCCTTGACACGAACGGATATATGCACACCCATGTTTATTGCAGCTCTGTTTACAATAGCAAAAAGCTGGAAGCAACCAAGGTGTCCATCAACCGATGAATGGTTAAATAAATTGTGGTATATTCACACAATGGAATACTACGCATCGATAAAGAACAGTGACGAATCTCTGAAACATTTCATAACATGGAGAAACCTGGAAGGCATTATGCTGAGCGAAATTAGTCAGAGGCAAAAGGACAAATATTGTATAAGACCACTATTATAAGATCTTGAGAAATAGTATAAACTGAGAAGAACACATACTTTTGTGGTTACGAGGAGGTAAGGAGGGAGGGTGGGAGAGGGTTTTTTACCGATTAGTTAGTAGATAAGAACTGCTTTAGGTGAAGGGAAGAACAATACTCAATACATGGAAGGTCAGCTCAACTGGACTGAACCAAAAGCAAAGAAGTTTCCGGGATAAACTGAATGCTTCAAAGGTCAGCGGAGCAAGGGCGGGGGTTTGGGGACCATGGTTTAAGGGGACTTCTAAGTCAATTGGCAAAATAATTCTATTATGAAAACATTCTGCATCCCACTTTGAAAGGTGGCGTCTGGGGTCTTAAATGCTAACAAGCGGCCATCCAAGATGCATCTACTGGTCTCAACCCACCTGGATCAAAGGAGAATGAAGAACACCAAGGTCACACAACAACTAAGAGCCCAAGAGACAGAAAGGGCCACATGAACTAGAGACCTACATCATCCTGAGACCAGAAGAACTAGTTGGTGCCCGGCCACAATCGATGACTGCCCTGACAGGGAGCACAACAGAGAACCCCTGAAGTACCAGGAGATCAGTGGGATGCAGACCCCAAATTCTCACAAAAAGACCAGACTTAATGGTCTGACTGAGACTAGAGGAATCCCAGCAGTCACAGTCCCCAAACCTTCTGTTGGCCCAGGACTGGAACCATTCCCAAAGACAACTCAGCAGACAGGAAAGGGACTGGACAGTGGGCAGGAGAGAGATGCTGATGAAGAGTGAGCTATTTATATCAGGTGGACACTTGAGACTGTGCTGGCATCTCCTGTCTGGAGGGGGAATGGGAGGATAGAGAGAGTTGGAAGCTGGCAAAATTGTCAGAAAGGAGAGACTGGAAGGGCTGACTCATTAGGGGGAGAGCAAGTGGGAGTACGGAGTAAGATGTATATAAACTTATATGTGACAGTCTGACTTGATTTGTAAACGTTCACTTGAAGCTCAATAAAAGTTAATAAAAATAAATAAATAAATACATATAAAATTGATGAAATTGAAAAAAAATTTTTGAACAGTTTTTGTGTACAGATAAAAATAGAAGTTCAAAACATGGAGATTAAAAACTCCATTTTTCTTCCTGTGTAAATTATTCCTCTAACTAACATTACTTTTCATGGATTTTTTTTTCAATGTAATCTTGGCATAGATTCATATTTCTGTTAAACCACATGTATAAATTATAATATAATGTTCTCTTGTAAAAATTAGTTTCAAGGTGGTTTCTTTTATGCTCTGAGCAATATGATGATCATATGGCCAAACAAACTGAACAAACAAGAAACCAAAATAAAGAATTTGAGCAGAAGTAATTTTAAGAGATTTTTAAGTATTCTAGTGAGTTGTACATATTTGCAAGTATAATAAGAACTCTAATATAAAATAAAACCATTCCCATGCATACTATATTAAACATGCAATTGCAATTGAAAAACAAAAAATGAAACAAAACAAAAAAAACCTCTTTAAGCCGTAACTAGCCTGTAATAAATGATTGTTAATGAGTTTGTTGAGGTGTTTACCATTGTTCTGATTTCCAAACAAACAAAAACTTCCTTAAACTAAAGGTAATTAATTTTAAAATGCTTCAAATTGCAACTAATGAGCCTACAGAATCTATTACCAGTGAAGGTCACAGAACTAACTAGATGCCTGAATTTATCTTTATCTGGTTGTATGACTGACTGAGTTGACTATTGAGAGGTCTATCACCCAGCAATCAATCACACTGCCACCCAGACATGGGGCTGCAGCAAGGCAGCCTAAAAAGAAGAGTGTCAGAGTGGATTCTGGGGACCATGTGCACCATATTACGCTCCGCTTTTTTTTTATGATTTAATTCTAATTTTGTGGAAAAGCTGATTTAAATATTGAAATAGTTTGTGGTTCTTAACAAAACAAAACAAAGGGGAAAAAAAGACTGCTTTACCTGACATATTCTCATGCTCTTTTAAAATAATCTGCTGGAAATAAAATGTTTTCTTTTCCTAAGCCTAGAAAATACCGTGGATAATACTATCGCTCAAATCATCATTTGGACTCATTGACTGAGGTTCAATAAAAAAGTACTTTTTAAATACTTTTTCAGTATTCATTTGTTTGGTCCCTTATTACTTGTTATTATTTACTTATTTTTCCCTCATTCCTTTTTTGACAATTATTTGTTAAATAAATACGGAGAAGTAGTCATTTTGCAGGTCGAAGAAATAAATTAAAAAATGAGACTTCCTCTAAGGAAATTTAGACTCTGTTGAATAGAGTAAGGTAAATATTGTAAGTATATTAAAGTGTCATTACAACTGCTATCATAGAAGCCTTCCAGAGCACTTAGGAACCTTAGCACTAACATTTGGTCAACATACCTTATCCTTATGAAAATATAAGTTTTACAACCTTTTTCTTCTAGTTGCTTTCAGCTAAAGCATTGATCTACTCTGATCTGCTAGACCTTGTCTGAAGTTGAAAATCTATAAATTGTATGTGTGTGTGTATATGTGTGCCCAATGTCCTCACTGAATGACAAGCACTGTGGAAGTACAAGATAAGATTTAGGAAGGCCAGTTTGCAACCTGTTGAATAATATTCACTATCTATTATGACTGTGTGAATTAAAGCATCAGTAATGTGAACAGGAACAATGTGATACACATGAGTATAAAGAAAAGAGCATTCAGTATTTGTGGCTTATTGGATGATAGGAATTGAAGGGGAAGACAGTTTTTAGCTCAGGTAATTAAATTCTATCATTTGAAATAAGACAAATAGGCTTGAGGGAGAAACAAATGAGTAAGATTTGGAGCGAGCTAATTTTTATATGCCCATATGATTCATAGGAAGAGATTCCAGGGATCTGAGGTAAAGAAGAGAACTTTGAAAGATTAGAAAAAAACAAAAACAGATTTGTAAATATATGCGCAAATTTTTGACTTATTGTATATTTGAGAGCTTTAATTTTAAATATTGCCAGCTAAGGGAATTATTTTTAAGTTGCTTCTTATGTTTTCTATTTGTCCATGGGGCATGACATGGATTTAAAGTCATCCAAGTTCAGATTCTAGCTATTAATTACTGAGTGACCTAAAGCAAATAACATACATAAAAATAGTTCAAAATTAGTTCACTTGTTTGTAAAACTGAGACAATAATATCTATCTTAAGGAGTTTCTTAAATATTTATCATAATTGCAAAAATACCAGAAAATGAAAGGTGATTAGCAAAATATTTGTCTTCTTCTAGAAAGACACAGGACTGAAAAATGTGTTTTGTTTTGGTTTTTCAATAAATTGACCTTTGATTGCTAAACAAAGTGCTTGCTAGGGTTTTCATTATAATGCACCCTTTTAATCATATTAATTGTATTTGATTTTTGAAACAAACTTTCCATTTAGCAACTCTCCTAGATGGATCTATGGAATAGAAAACTGCATAAAATAATAAATGTGTTTTTAATTACCTATTTATTTATTTATATTCCATACCTATGATGGATGGTGTAACACAAGAATGCTCTTGAAATTATACCTAAATTAATATTAGCAGAAATTTTGCTGCATTTATCTTTTTCAAAAAGTCATCTAGTTCCCTCATTGCCATATGTTTTATGCCCCTTTATAGCAAAACAGTTTTGAAGAAGAAAAATGTCAGCTGTTCCTTCCTGTCAGGATTTTAAATTAAATAAACTTTAATGTTTTGAATAGTCTTTGTTTAGACTGTGTATATCTATAGCTTGTGTATTTTAGAATATCGTCTTTGCATATTGGTTCTTTCCCACAACTCCTGGAATAGATTCTACATGGATTAAAAGTCTTGTGTTCTTCTCCCTGGCAGACACTCCAAACACAAGGTTAAAACAAAATATTCAATTAGGAAAAACATACTTTATAATAATGAAATAGGTAGAAGGTTAAGTGTTGCATCAAATTATCATAGTTTGGGAACATACGCTATCTTCACAAAATGTTCTTAAATTTACACTCATTTCCAAACTTATCATCTATACCTCATCATCACCCTACTCCTTAGGCAGGCAACAAACAACAGAAGAAACAAAAACGATCAACCGAACGGTTCAAATACCCTTTCATTTACATATTCACCTGCATCTTTTTTTTTTTTTTTTTTTTACCAAATTCTCTTCTTTCGTCGCCGCCTTCTGCCTAAACCAAAACCAAACCCGTTGTCATCAAGTCGATTACTGACTCATAGCGACCCTATAGAACAAAGTAGAACTGCCCCATAGAGTTTCCCAGGGGCACCTGGTAGATTCGAACTGCGGACATTTTGGTTCACAGCCTGGCACTTAACCATTGTGCCGCCAGGGTTTCCCCCTTCTGCCTATAGCCCTCCAAATCAGAAATTATTGATTCCTGCCTTATGAATATATTTAGGATCTTTTTCTATTTCCTGTAATAACACCATATTAAAAAAAAAAATTTTTTTTTTTTAGTATACTCTGAATATTTTTCACTTAGGCTACTGTATCACCCTCTAACTGGATTCACTTGCAATCTTGCCTTTTAGCAAATTACTGTCTTCATCATCACTAAGGTCACCTTTTAAAATACTCAAATCTCTTCTTATTGATTACTAAATAAAATAACGTATTTTCTAGCATGCTATGTTAAGCCTTTCATGTAGGAGCTCTCCTACACATTTTTGAACCTCAATTCCTGCCATTCCTCACCTATACACGTTGTAGGTCAGCCGTAAACACTATCTGCTATTCTCCAGATCTTTTCTGCTCTCTTTTTCTATCTGTATCCTTGAACATTCAGTTATTCTTATCTGAAATGTCTTCCATTGTGTAACTGTTTGTTTGCCATACTAACTCCCCACAGAAAATTGAAAGTTTCTTGAAGGGAAATTTTTATCTGATTATACTTTTTGTTTTGTCCTTCATTATAGTCTTGGTTTGACATATATTTAACACTTAAAAATAAATGAATTATTGATAAATAAATGAAATAATGGAGATATAGATAAAGAGATTTATGAATGGCTAAAAGAAAGACATCACTAGAGGTTAGAAAAAGTTACACAATACTATATAGTGTTATACAGTGGTTTTATGCCCTATTTTTTATTAGCCAAAATTTATTCCTACAGATGTCTTTATCATTCACCTCTCTGAAACCATAACACATTTACTAACTATCCCGGATTTCAACAGCAATATCTGTTCACTTTTTTTTATTGTGGTGAAATATATACAACAAAGCATTTGCCATTTTAATCACTTTTACATGCACAATTCAGTGACACTAATTGCATTCACCTTTGTTGTGCAATAGTCATCACTATACATTTCCAAAATTTTTCATCTCCCTTGTCTTGTTGTTGTTAGGTGCCTTCAAATCAGTTCAGACTCATAGCAACCCTACGTACAATGGAATGAAACACTGTCTGATCTTGTGCCATCCTCACAATTGTTATGATTGAGGACATTGTTGCAGCCACTTGTCTTAGTAAGAGATAAAGTAGATAAATAGATAGATGACAGATATTTACTTTAAGGATTTGGTTCACTTGATTGTAGGGGCCTAGCAAGTCCAAAAGCCATAAGTCAAGTAACAGGCTGGAGATTCCTGCAGGCTGTGTCCTAAAATCCATGGGCCAGGTGACAGGAAGAGTGAACAATGTGGAAGTTTTGGCAAAATGTCTCATTATAGCCTGGGGGAAGAACACACCCAAGGGAAACTTCCTTTTTTGTTCTTAAGGCCTTCAGCTGATTGGTTTAGGCCAATCCACATTGTGAAAAGTAACCTGCTTTACTTATGGTGGAAACCCTGGTGGTGTAGTGGATAAGAGCTATGGCTGCTAACCAAAAGATCAGCAGTTCGAATCCACCAGGTGCTCCTTGGAAACTGTATGGGGCAATTCCACTCTGTCCTATAGGGTCGCTATAAGTTGGAATTGACTCCATGGCAAAGGGTAACAAATTACTTAAGGTAAACTTAATTAATCACATGTAACTACTGTATAATAGCAACTAGACTAGTGTTTGATCAAACAACTGGGCAACATAGCCTACTAAGTTTACATATAAAGTTAATCATCATAATCCATCCCTTGTCAACTTGGCAATTATGTACATCTCCTTAAACCATATTTAGTCTCCGAGTAAAGACAATAACAAAGTCATACTTCCACCTAACATGATACAGCTATCTTGCGCACAACCAAAAATGCTATAACCCATTTTCTGTAGAGAATATAAAGTTAATGTATCTTATGTTTTATGATAAGCAATGGGATAAGAGAGGGGACAAAATAAAGATATTTGCTACACACACACACTCATAACAAAACAAAGAAAAAAATGACAATTACAGTTCTCATTTCTATAACTGGTCTCATGGTTGTCGCTGGTATTTATAACTACCTTCTCCCACCTCCTATTCAATATTCCCTTTACCTTTAACAAGCACCTCAGTTAGCTGTGGTTCTATGTCTGGTGGGGCACTCCAAGCCTTCATTCATAAAACATCTGAGTCACTTAGTAGTCCTGCCTAAATTGGGTGGTTGTAATTTTCCAATGATTTTAATGATAGTACTAAGAGATGTGCTATGGGATATCCTGTATTCCAGGCATATTCTGCTTTATTTTCACTGTTTACTAACAATTCAATTTCCCCTTGGTAATCAGGATCACTCATGCCAGCTTGTATAGTAACTCCTATCTTTGGTGATTCAGAGGCAAAAAAGAGGCCCAAAGCGGCTGGGTAGCGTTCTTAACTTCCAGTTCAGTGGAATCATTGTTGTGTCTCCTGGTGGGAGCAATCGTCCCTTTGGAACTAAGACCTCTAAAACAGCAGAGCATAGGGATGCAAGAACAGGAAGTAAAAAAAGAAATTGATTCTCCCATTCCTCTGGAATTCTCATTACTTAATGAAGGCTGAAGTTAACTGTTTGTTTAGTGACTCTTCCAAGCTATTTTACCAATTGTGCATTCCAATTTTGTTATCTCTGCAGTCAGTCAGTGGCCTGACAGATTTCTCCAAAGTCCAAAGTGTGCTCTGGCCCTTTTGAGTTGCTGGCAGGGAAAAGCTGCTTCTGCAAGAGGTTCAAAGGTACTGTAATTGTGTGCACCCACCCATCAGGGCACTACCAGACCAAGCCAGCTGTGAGTACTGTAAAGCCCCAAATCTTTGGAGGACAAGGTCTGCACTGCCTGTCTTGGCACCAGCCAGTTGCAACAGAAAAAAAAGAAAATGGCCCCTGCCGCCATGGTGGAGCTGAGGAATGTGGAATGATAGCAAGTTGGTGCACCTGAGAAGGATCAGCAGTATTTCCCTTGATCGAGCACTCCCTTGGTTAAATTAAGTGTCTGATCTAGCTCCAGAGTTCCAAAATAGTTTATTCCAATTGCTATTTCCATTGCAGTTGTTATTTTGATGGCAAGACAGCCTTCTAGAACTCCCTATTTCACCATTTTGCATATTTACATGGTGCTTTTGAATGTTCCAGATTCTGCAAGACACCCTCACACCGGCCCTTCTCCTTTGCCCCTTAGAAGCCAAATTTATGCTTCTATAAGCATCCATCACACTGATTAATCCCATGTGTGGGCACAGTCTGTAGGTGTTGCTCAGTGTTTTCTCCCCCTCTGTCCCACGGGATCACAGAGGCTGGTTAAACCAGGAGGATCACCTTCTTCATCTCTCAGGTAGCTCCCAGACACATATGAATAAGCACACACAAAACTGCTGGCAAAACCAAAGTGTGTTCTACACATTCCCGAACCAGAGAGCAGGTGTGGCATGTGGTTCACCACCGATGCAGCAGCCTGTGACATAGCCCCCAGTTACTATGGAGGCAGAGAGGGGGAAGAGTGTCTATGGTAGGGAAAAAAAAAAAAGTCCTAATGTTTGAGAGCAGGCTTTTTCTTAATTCAACATTCACTTAGGTGTTGTAACTCTTTAACTGATTTCCAAAGTTCTGAGAGCACTAATTCCACCTACTTCTGCTTTTGTAGTAGGGGAACTGGCTCATGCAGCTACTTATACTACCATCTTGCCTCCTCTCTTCTCTGTCCGCCTCTCAACACCAAAATTTTCTGTAGCTACACAATTAGCTGTATTAGCTATTCTCTGCCCTGTCTTGGTGAGACACATTCACAAACACCTACATCTTTTGTTGAGGAACAAGGAAATTCTAGTCTGCCTGTCTTCTGAAGTAAAATCTGCTGTCATATCCCAAATTCTACCTTTGTGCTTTTTCCTTTTTTTTAAACCTTGGTCTGTGCTCTGTTATAATGATTCTTTTTCCCTGCTCCCTCCCATTCCTTCCACCCCTTCCCTATATACAAACAGCAGCAGCATCTAAATTCAGTAGCACCTGAAAGATCAGCGTATATAAGGCAAATAGGAAGCCTGGGCAGACCAGCGTGTTTCAATTTAACCTTTTTATTCCACCATAAATGTGTGTAAAATACCCAATATGTTTTGGAACTATAAAAAATACAAATAATACAACATTTTATATTTCAGGAAAAGCAAGCAATATTTGACCATTACTTTCTTACTCTAAAAGCATAAATATAATTCATTTATAATATTTGAGTGTTTTATGGTTTGTCCTAAATGGTATGAAATATATAGGTTGCAAAATAATCTCTTTCAGAAAAAAGAAAATCTAGACCCAAAGGTTGAAGCAAATTACATCACTGTGCTAAGTGCTACAGAGGTTATCAATGCCCTTGAGTAGTTTTATTCTTTCCAAAAGTTATTAACATTCCATTATTTTGTAACTCATCAGCATCTCCAAATCATATAACAATGATTCCACAAAATATAAACTATGAAGCTGGGTTGTGATTATTTTTGGAAATATAAAATATTCATGAGTTGTTCCATTCCTATTCTTATGTATTTAAAACTCTCTTAATAACTACTTTTGGAGAAATAATTGACTGGGTCATTCAATCTGAACATTCATTTGATGGTTATTAATCTCAGAGACATGACTACAGAATTCAAATATCCAATCTCCATTAAAATTAAAATATGAAATCAAACTCCTATTCATAACATAATTGTATTGTGTTTTGACAAGTGTATCATCATAATGTGAGTATCAGTTTTGGATGCACAACTGTTTTTTTTAATAGTCAGGGACATGTTTGTCTTTTTTTTTTTCAGGTAATTTGCTTAGTACAAATGGCTTTATGTGCCTGTAATGAACAATGTCTCGTAAAGTCAAAGAAATCACAAAATAATTTGGTGATGTGGACTAAACACTGAATATGTGATATTTATGAAAATTTTAGGGTTTTTTTTTTTTTTCCCTCAGGGATGAGACTACTGCTAGTGTGTAGATTAGCACTAGAAGCAGAGACATGGAGCATACCCATAGGGCTAGTGCACTGGGAAGAATATGTTAGAATGAGAGTTCTCACATATCTCAACACCTTGCTATAGTGAAAAATTGACTAGAAGAATGTCCCTCCCCTCATCCATTAATTATAAAACTCTAAGTTCACTGTGAGGAATTAGCTTACAACTAATTCACTCACTCACTCACTCATTCATTCACTCATTACTCAAGCATTTTTGCCCACATATTATATAGAAACACAGTGCTAGATTATGTGAAAACAGAAATGCATAATCTTAAAGTGATCTTTGCCTTTATAGGCTTATATTCCAAATGGAACCAAAAACCCAACCCATTGCCATTGAATAGATTCCAAATCATGGCAACTCCATCTGTTACAGGGTAAACTGCTCCACAGAGTGTTCTTTGCTGTAATCTTTATGGAAGCAAACAGCCAGGTCTTTCTTCTATGGTGCCATTTGGTGAATTCCAACCAACAACTTTAGGTTAGTAGTTGAGCACAAACCATTTGCACCATGTAGGGAATTTTTTCAAAGGGAGAGACACAGGAAATAGTTATTAAACAACCAATTACATTATGATAAGAAAAAGTACAGAAAGCTATGCTAGCACTTATGTAATCTGTGACATAAAGAAGTTTCTGTGGGATAGTGCCTTTCAATATGACATCTGAAAGATGATTAAGGGTGAACTATGTGAAGAATGGAAGAGAGTTGTAGAGAATTTACAGGTTCATGAACATTTCATATAAGGATCCTGAGGCTGGAAATTGGATGAGTTAATTGAGAAACTGAAAAAAAAGTTTTTTGTGTGTGTCTGAATCACTGAGAATTGAGAGAGGACTAGTTGGAGATTAGTCTTGGAGAAAGGCAAATGTTAGATAATGCAGGTCCTTGTAGGACAGATGAAGCATTCTGGAATTTATCCTAAGAAAAGTGGGCAGGGATTGATACAGACTAAGTGTATCAAAGTCACAAAACTTGTAAGACTAATCCAGTGATTTTTTTTTTTTTTTTCTCATTGTTGTAAATTGAGTTCCTTGGCCAGAAGCAGTGTTGGTGAACTGCCAGATCAGTGCGTATGACATTCATCAAATTGAGGGATGGAAATCCTGCAGGAGCATGAAAGGCAGTAAAATTCACAATAATTGTCTACATTGGTGCAAATAAATCTCTGTCCTCTTTATGATGGATGGATTCCAGTACAATCATCTGCCATTAGCTGGTTCTCAGGTCCTGTAGAACGAGCGGTGGCAGTAACCAGATCAGCCTTAGTGAGGGGGGGAGCATGCTGTTGAAAGACTGTGTGACCCTCATTTCTGCAACCAGGTTGTCTTTTCCATGAGCTACAGGACAAACACTGCTCCCTGGAGTCCTACATCAAAAAATGAATAATCTTGCCTACTTTGTGTAATTACAAGTCTTCTCTGCCTTCAGAATTATTGACATCTGCGTTGGAATTGACTCAAAGCAACAGGTATTTTGGTTTTATCTACATAATATGCAAATATTCTTATATTGTGGTCACAATTTAGGGAGTCCATTGATATATGTCTTCCTAAACTTTTTAAAATAATCCTTTTATTTTTATTAATTTTAAATCTCTTACCTTTTTAAAGCATCATTTGTAGACAACTCGTCTCAAATCTTCACTCCTTTGAGGTAATTTTCAAGATATGATGTACCACTTGATTTTCTTCCTACTAATAGGTTTTATTTGTTTCACTACCTCTTAGAATTATGCAAAAGTGGGATTTCAATGCTGTTGTAGTGTACTTTTGGCCACAGTAAATGAATTGTACACACTAACATTCATATATACCAGGCTTGGATATTTTTCTTCCCAGATCACTGGTCATAGAGAATAGCTAATGATTCTGTATGTGTCTTTTGGGGAAAGAGAAGGGAAGCACTGAGTGTGAAACAATTACTCATGGAAATTTCTTGTGCTCCTCATACTACTACTTTGACCACTAATACAAATAGTTCAATGCTTGGTAGGCTTCTCAGAAATTTGGAGGCATATGTGGAACTTCTCTGACCCATTTTGAACCAGGAAAAGTTAGCTTTGAAGTATCCCAGAAAGTTTTCTGACTGATATAAACAGTAGTGTGAAACGATCTCACATATATCTCCTTTACTTCTTGAGAAAGTGCTGCTGGTAACATCTAAATTTATTGCTAGAAAGGATAACACCTAAGTCATAATGTGTAATTCGGTTGGATTATCATCATATAACCCATAGTAAAGTATGGATTTATATCATAGCCCAGGAGCAAGACATGAACTATGCCTCAAAAGAAAAACAGTTAACTTGATATGACTTTGACTCTTCTTTTGGAGCTTTCTGTAGAGTCAAACCAAAACTATCTTTGCCATAAACATTTAAACAACAGTAGACTCGTGGAGTTACAAGGGATAGCTTGTAAAGCTGTACAGACTGCTGCGCATATCATCCAGAAAGATTTCTCAGGTACTTCAAAGCCAGCTTTCCCTGATTCCAAACAGACAGATGATATGATAGATGCTGCCTCCACATTTCTGAGAAGTCTACCAAGCATTTAATTATTATTAGTGATCAAATTAGTAACATGCAGAAACTTGCTCTTTTCTGTAGAGTTGATTTCTCCTAATTACCAGTTACTCCATTGAGTTAGTGGGTGGATGCCAGGGTTTCTTTTGAGATAGTGAAATGATCAAGGCTCTTCCACATGTAAAGTTTCCTCAAAATTCAAAAGTTGACTCAACACTAAGGTGAAAAGCTGTTCTCTCTTGCCAGATGGAAGAAAAATGCTTCTTCTTCTTTTTTTTTTCTGAAATAGAGTTTTTTAAAAAAAATTACAATACCAGGAACTGCATATCAGGTATCAGGCACAAAGACATTTATCATTTGGTCTGTTTAAGAAAACACATTTGAAATGGTAGTAATAGAGTCACTATTTGATTATTATGCTAAACTCATCTTTATTCTCCATTAGCAACGACTGGTAATTAAAAGATGCAAAAATAATGATTACTTCCTTGGTTTAAAATTGAGATGGCTGAATCAATCCCCTTGATTTTCCCAAGGCTGTGGTATCTTATTATTGGTTGACTGACTTATCAAACACTTATATATGATTACTATGTACCAGATGGAGTTCCAGCATGGCTCAAACAGTTAATTGTTCAACACTAGTTGAAATGTTAGAAGTTGGAACACTTGGAATGCTCTTTGGAAGACAGGCCTGACGATCTGCTTTTTGAAAGGTCATAGCCTTGAAAACTGTGTGGAGTAGTTCTCTGCACACATGGAGTTGCCATGAGTCAAAATCATCTGGACAACAATTAATAACAGCAACAAGTACCAGACCTTATTATAAGTGCCCTATAAAATACATAACAATTCTAGGTGCTATTATATTTGGAATTGACTCCACAACATATATTTTTTTTTAATACTGTCCAAGTTTGTATGTTTGAAGTATATTTCACCCAAGTAATTACTAAACTTATGCAAGGTCTCACAGCATTTAATTGGCGGGGCTGTTGTTTAATCTGTGCAGTATGGCTATGGTGATTCTACTCAGAAATACTAATATTTTAGAGAGAAAGGAAAAACAAGCTCTAGGGGTTTACATCTGATCCATTTTCATAACAGTCCTTATTTCTTCGGTCAGTCAGCAATACGAGAGTTGTTCTCATTTTCAAGCATTTTATTTTTTAAATATAATTCTAGTCATTGGAAAAGAATCATGAATTAATTATAAGATCTAAGTTTACCATGAGGTGAAGTTGAACTCTTCTCAAACCCTCATTTATTACCTGCCCCTAAGCCTCCACTGCAACAAGTAGAAGCAGAGCAATGTTGTAGACTCCAGGTTAATAGAAACTTAGAGTTTGTCTTAGGCTGGATTCTCTACAGGAGCAAAATCAGTGAAATGTGTACATACATATGTGTGCGTGTGTATATATATATATAGAGAGAGAGAGATGTCAAGGCAATGACTTACACAGTTGTGGAGACCGGCAAGTCCCAAATCTCTGGGTCAGGTGTCGGGCTGGAGGCTTCTCCTGACTTATGTAGTTGCAGGGACTGATAAACCCCAAATCAGCATCTAGAGGGTAGGCTTCTGTCTCACACAGCTGCAGGAGCTAGTGAATTCCAAAATCTACAGATCAGGTGGCAGACTGCTGGCTCAAGTCTCAAGAGGTCAGAGGATGATGAGTCAGATAAGAAAGGGTGAGCTTTGCCAGAACATTCATATATATTGGATGTAGGCCACAACCCCTAGGAAACACCCCTTTCAACTGCTCACAACAGATCACAAAATGTAGGATGATTACATAATATTTACCAAACCACTGAGAATCATGGTATAGTCAAGTTGACACATAACCTTGACCATCACAAAGTCATTGTCCAAAAATGCTCAAAAATAAGAGTGTTTCAATTTCTGAATTGCATAGTTATTCCTCTCCCTCTAAAGAAGGCTACATGGAAAATTCTGAGAATGTATGTGTCATAGGTACTTCTAAGTCTGATGACTAATTCATGCTGGAAATTAATTAAACTGTCATGGTTCTATTATTTCAAATCAAGTCTCCATTTCATAAACCTACTTTTATTTTGTTGTTTAAGTTATCAAATAAGTGAGACCTCAGCAGTTAACTGTCATACAGTCTTACCTGCCACAAAAGGATCCTACATGTTAGACCATTCTGATTACTGCCTGGCCCTGCTATTATCTATGTCCATTTTGTTCTA
This sequence comes from Loxodonta africana, assembly GCF_030014295.1. Lineage (NCBI taxonomy): Eukaryota > Metazoa > Chordata > Mammalia > Proboscidea > Elephantidae > Loxodonta > Loxodonta africana. Next base: position 173,220,147 of record NC_087344.1, on the reverse strand, counting down.
GGCATTAAATGCCACTGTTTGGACCCTACCCCCATAGATTCTTACCATGTCTACTAAAATCAATTTTCAACTGAAGTATGTTTCAAGACTAACTGTATTGTTATATTAAAGGATTTTTGGCACATCTACTTTACTTATCCCTTGACACTATTGATATTGTGTCACAGATAATCAACCGAAAGATAGTGCATTCTGATGATTGACAAGGAAGAAGAGATCTCCAAGTAGAGATGCAGGGAGATAGGGATGGTAGGATGAATTTAAAATCTTTAACTCACCCATATTGTGTCTGTATTCCCTGATAAGACCCCAAAGATATTGATTTCACCATGACCTTGAGAATTTTAATGATAAGGAAAGTTGTCAGCATCTTCGAAAAGGTTTTGAGGGGCACATATTTTCATAAGGGGGAGGAAGGCAATGTAGAGTGGTGATTTAGAGGACAAAATGTGAGCCCTAACACCTTGGTTCATATTCATCACCTACTAGGTTGGCAAATGCGTAAAAACTCTGTACCTCTTTCTCTTCATTTGTAAAATAGGGATGGCAATAATAACTACACAACAGCATTGCTATTAGTGTTACACGAGTTAATATATACTGCAGCCACCCCATCTTCTGCAACCAGAAGTCCTTACTTGGTTTTAAATCCTGAAAATGAATGGGCATTTCCCTTGATTACTACTGGAATACAATTGACAACAAGCAATCACTAATTAGGTTATTTTACTACTGTGCATTGTACCCACCTAGAGCCATGGTTCCTAAAGCTAGGTGAAATTTTGTTTCCTTTAGCCCCAACGAGGCCAGACTATGAGCCATCTTTCCATTCTCCGCGTGTTTATGACATTCATTACCTATAAACAATGATGTTGTAGTTGTTAGGTGCCATTGAATCGGTTCCAACTCATAACAACCCTGTTTACAACAGAAGGAAACACTGCCCAGTCCTGCGCCATCCTCCCAATTGTTGCTGTACTTGAGCTCATCGTTGCAGCCACAGTGTCAGTTTCTTGAGGACCTCCCTCTTTTTCCCTGACCCTCTACTTTACCAAGCCTGATGTCCTTCTGCAGGGACTGATCCCTCTGATAACATGTCCAAAGTATGTGAGAGGAAGTCTTGCCATCCTAGCTAATGAGGAGCATTTTTGTTTTGCTTTTTCCAAGACAGATTTGTTCACTCTTTTGGCAGTCCATGGTCTACTCAATATTCTTCGCCAATACCACAGTTCAGAGGCTTCAAATCTTCTTAGATTTGCCTTATTTATGGTCCAGTTTTTGCATGCACATTAGGGGATTGAAAACACCATGGCTTGAGTCAAGCACACCTTAATCTTTAAGGTGACATCTTTGCTTTTCAACACTTTAAAGAAGTCTTTTGCAGTAGATTTGCCCAATGAAATGCATCATTTGATTTCTTGACAGCTCCTTCCATGGGTATTGATTGTGGATCCAAATAAAAGGAAATACTTGATAACTTCAATCTTTTCTGTTTACCATGATGTTGCTTATTGGCCCAGTTGTGAATATTTTTGTTTTCTTTCTGTTGAGGTGTGTTCCATACTGAAGGCTGTAGTCTTTAATCTTCATCAATAAGTGCTTCAAGGCCTCTTTACTTTCTTAAGGCAAATTAGAAGTTTTAGATAACTGTAAGTCAAGAATATGGCACATATCTGTGTTATAGGTGATTCATACAACTAACTGTATTACTAGAGTAACCATTTGATTATATTTTGTCTTCTGTAGGCTCTGGTTCAGCCTACAAAAGGAGAATTTGTTAGCTAATCTAACAAATTAATGAGATGGTTTTGTTACCATCAAACAATTCTTTGGTATATCCCTAAACTCAATAGGCAATGCCCTGTCAAAATACTTAGGGGACCATAGAGGTATATATAATTTTTTTTATAGGAGGACAGATATATACAAAGTACAGAGCAGTTTGTACCAAATAATAATCTAATGAATTAGTAATAATAATAATAGAAATTAATAATAATAGAAATATTGTGAATTATTTATATTGCTTCTATAATCTAAAAATACAAATAGTAAGAGTGATGTAGAGAGATTACAAAAGAGAAGTGTATCAGGAAAAATTTTCTGAGGGAAAGCACAGCTACACCTTGAATAATAAATAGGAATAGGCCACTTTAAAAAAAAAAAAATGGAACAGGCACTATTCTGAGTAGTCCTTGAAAAAGAACAAAGCCTGCAAAAACAAGAATGTTTGGACAGAGCCATGTTGTTTGGAAGGGTTCTAGTTGCATGTAATAAGTAATGTATCATGGAATAAAGGCAAATAAAAATTTCTGTTGCACCTTAAAAAAACATATTAATTTTAAATTAAACTAGCTGCATCACAGTTATTTTAATTATGTTTTATAAATTTCTCAATATTCCCCCACTTTGTTGCATTGTATATGTTCATAAACCTTAAAAGTTGATGAGACAGATCGTTATTTGAAGTTTACAGATGAGCAAGAAAAAAGTAAATAGAAATTCACTGTGAATTTGTTGCATTGTATATGTTCATAAACCTTAAAAGTTGATGAGACAGATCGTTATTTGAAGTTTACAGATGAGCAAGAAAAAAGTAAATAGAAATTCACTGTGAATCTCCTGACAGTTTGACTAACCCCTCTAACAGCTCAAAATAGATAGTCAAGAAGACGTTTGAAAATTCATCATTTTTTTTTAAGTCCTTCAATTAAAAAAAAAAAAAAACTTTTGATGTTTACAAGGGTGGGGAGGGAGCGAGAGGAGTATTCACTAATTACATTGTAGACAAGAACTATTTTAGGTGAAGGGAAAGATAACACACAATACAGGAGAGGTCAGCACAATTGGACTAAACCAAATCAAGGAAGTTTCCTAAATACAACCAAATGCTTCGCAGGCCAGAGTAGCAGGAATGGGAATGGTTTCAGGGACATCTAAGTCAATGGGCATAACAAAATGTATTAAGAAAATGTCCTGCATCCCACTTTGGTGAGTGGCATCTGGGGTCTTAAACGCTAGCAAGTGGCTAACTAATATGCATCAATTGTTCTTAATCCACCTGGAGCAAAGGAGAATGAACACCAAAGACACAAGGTAAATATGAGCCCAAGAGACAGAAAGGGCCACATAAACCAGAGACTACATCAGCCTGAGACTAGAAGAACTGGATGGTCCCCAGCTACTACCGATGACTGTCCTGACAGGGAACACAACAGAGAATCCCTGATGGAGCAGGAGAACAGTAGGATGCAGACTTCAAATTCTCATAAAAAGTTCAGACTTAATGGTCTGACTGAGAATAGAGGGATCTCAGAGGCCATGACCCCTGGACCCCCTGTTAGCCCAAGACTGCAACCATTCCTGAACTCAACTCTTCAGGCAGGGATTGGACTGGACTATGACACAGAAAATGATAGTGGTGAGGAGTGAGCTTCTTGGCTCAGTAGACACATGAGACTATGTGGGCAGCTCCTGTCTGGAGGCAAGATGAGAAGGCAGAGGAGGACAAGAGCTGGTTGAATGGACGTGAGGAATACAGGATGGAGAGAAGCGTGCTGTCTCAGTAAGGGGAGAGCAGCTAGGAGTACATAGCAAGGTGTGTATAAGTTTTTGTATGAGAAACTGACTTGATTTGGAAACTTTCTCTTAAACCACAGAAAATAAAACAAACAAAAAACCCCAAAAGAAGCAAACAAAAAAAACCCACCAACATGTTGATCTGAAATAATTTTGCATTTTAAAAAAGGACAAATGAGTAAGTCCCACAGAATTCAAGTTTCAATATAAAAATCTGCAGCATATAAAGAAACATAATTTACCTTGACAAGACATCTTTATTTGTTAAGATAAATTAATAAACAGCACCTTTGGGTGCAGCCAATCTATTCAATTGTTGTCAGTGTTGATTAGAATATCTGTCTAAACTGTAATAAAACTGCGAATGTTTTAATATATAATAGTGGCTTTTGTATATTTAATGTGAAGAAATTACCACTTATTCATTCCACCAATCTTGATTTTCCATGAATGATTCTGCCTCTTGCTTACAGTATTCAAATGAACAGGGCCGTTAGTCACATTATATTGTTGCCCAAAGCTATTATTTACTCTGAGTCGGAGATACTCTGGTGCTTTAAATAGGTAACATGCAACCTCACTAATAAAGTTTGTTCAAGAGTTGTACGATTAGTAATATCAGAAAAAGAAAAGAATCACAAATGAAGACAACATAATTTGGATCTTAGTGCACTATATTGACTAATTGCAACAATATCCAATTCAAATATTCCATGCATATTTTTCTACTTAATATTACAAACAATGTTTCTTATTTATCAAAATTGATTTTATTGGAATTCATATCTTACAAATCAATTGATCAAATCAATTGAGTTTCCTGATTGTTAATTGTATCAATAAGGTTTTAACAGTGAGTTTTTTATAATGTAGTTTTGTTGTCGTTGAGAATATACACAGCAAAACATGGACCAATTCAAAATTTTCTATCACGTACAATTCAGTGACATGGATTATATTTTTCAAGTTGGGCAACCATCCTCATCTTTCTTTTCTGAGTTGTTCCTCCCCTATTAACATAAACTCACTGCCTCCTACATTTCCTATCTATTTCTTTGTCAATTTGATCCCGTATAGATAGGTCCTAAAAGAGGACAATGCTCAAGGCAGCCATTCTTTACTAGGTAAGATAAACTTTAGTTTTAAGAGCACTTTAGGGGATATTTTTGGTTAAGGTAAGCATGGGACCTGGTGGTAGAGCGGTTAAGACTTGGCTACTAACCAAAATGTCAGCAGTTCAAACCCACTAGCTGCTCCTTGGAAACACTATGGGGCAGTTCTACACTACCTATAGGTTTGCTATGAGTTGGAATCAAATTAATATCTTTGTTTTTTTTTACCATAAGACCACAAGAATTGGATGGTGCCCTATTATCATTACCGAACATTTTGATCAAAGGTTTATAGAAGAATCCTGATCAGAAGGAGAAATATGCAGAACAAAATTTCAAATTCTTATGGACTCCAGATTTTATGGAGGCTGGACAAACCCCTGAAATGATTGCTGTGAGATAATCTTTAAACTTAAAATTTTAACACTGATTTTAAAAAGTATATTTTTCCTTATTTTCTGATAAGTTGTGGCTTTTTTAAAATAATTCTTTCTGTAGACTAAGTTTTTTCATTTTTACCAGTTTTATCTACTATGACTAAATTTATTTGCTCATATGATATTTCCATGGATAGTTTTAAACTCCAAAATTGTTTGTTAGTTTTTGCAGATTTTGAATTTACATATTATGATTTCTTCATACATCCCATACCATAGCAATGCAGTTCTTTCGTACCATTACTGCTATTGTTAGGTGCTGTTGAGTAGGTTCCTACTCATAGCGACCCTATGCAGAACAGAACAAAACACTGCCCGGTCCTGAACCATCCTTACAACCGTTGTTATGCCTGAGCTTATTGTTGCAGCCCCTGTGTCAATCCACCTCATCGAGGGTCTTCCTCTTTTCCGCTGATCCTGTACTCTGCCAAGCAGGATGTCCTTCTCCAGGAACTGATCCCTCTGACAACATGTCCAAATATGTAAGATGCAGTCTTAGCATCCTTGCTTATAAGGAACATTCTGGTTGTACTTCTTATAAGACAGATTTGTTCATTCTTTTGGCAGTCCATGGTATGTTCAATATTCTTCGCCAACACCACAATTCAAAGGCGTCAATTCTTCTTCAGTCTTCCTTATTCATTGTCCAGCTTTCATATTCATATGATGCAATTGAAAATACCATGGCGTGGGCCAGGCGCACCTTAGTCTTCAAGGTGACATCTTTGCTCTTCAACACTTTACAGAGGTCCTTTGCAGCAGATCTACCCAGTGCAATGCATCTCTTGAATTCTTGACTGCTGTTCCCATGGCTATTGATTGTGTACCCAAGTAAAATGAAATCCTTGACAACTTCAGTCTTTTCTCTGTTTATCATGATATTGCTCATTGGTCCAGTTGTGAGGATTTTTGTTTTCTTTATGTTGAAGTGCAATCCATACTGAAGGCTGTGGTCTTTGATCTTCATTAGTAAGTGCTTCAAGTTGTCTTCACTTTCAGCAAGCAAGGTTGTGTCATCTGCATAACACAAGTTGTTAATGAGTCTTCCTCCAATTCTGATGCCCCGTTCTTCTTCATATAGTCCAGCTTCTCGGATTATTTGTTCAGCATCCAGATTGAACAGGTATGATGAAAGAATACAACCCTGATGCACACCTTTCCTAACTTTAAACCAATCAGTTTCCCCTTGTTCTGTCTGAACAGCTACCTCTTGATCTATGTAAAGGTTCCTCATGAGTACAATTAAGTGTTCTGGAATTCCCATTTTTTGCAATGTTATCCATAATTTGTTATGATCCACACAGTTGAATGCCTTTGCATAGTCAATAAAATACAGGTAAACATCCTTCTGGTATTCTCTGCTTTCAACCAGGATCCATCTGACATCAGCAATGATATACCTGGTTCCACGTCCTCTTCTGAAACTGGCCTGAATTTCTGGCAGTTCCCTGTCAATATACTGCTGCAGCCATTTTTGAATGATCTTCAGCAAAACTTTGCTTGTGTATGATATTAATGATATTGTTCTATAATTTCCACATTTGGTTGGATGAACTTTCTTGGGAATAGGCATAAATATGGGTGTCTTCCACTCAGTTGGCCAGGAAGCTGTCTTCCATATTTCTTGGCAGAGACGAGTGAGCACCTCCAGCACTGCATCTGTTTATTGAAACATCTTGATTGATATTCCATCAATTTCTGGAGCCTTGTTTTTCACCAATACCTTCAAAGCAGCTTGAACTTCTTCCTTCAATACCATCGGTTCCTGATCATATGCCACCTCTTGAAATAGTTAAACATTGACTAATTCTTTTTGGTATAATGACTCTGTGTATTCTTTCCACCTTCTTTTGATGCTTTCTGTGTCATTTAATATTTTCCCCATAGAATCCTTCACTATTGCAACTCAAGGCTTGAATTTTTTCTTCAGTTCTTTCAGCTTGAGAAGTGCCGAGCATGTTCTTCCCTTCTGGTTTTCCATCTCCAGCTGTGTCCACATGTCATTATAATACTTTACTTTGTCTTCTTGAGAACCCCTTTGAAATCTTCTGTTCAATTCTTTTACTTCATCAGTTCTTCCTTTTGCTTTAGCTGCTCGATGGTTGAGAGCAAGTTTCAGAGCCTCCTCTGACATCCGTCCTGGTCTTTTCTTTCCTGTCTTTTCAATGACCGCTTGCTTTCTTCATGGACAATGTCCTTGATGTCATTCCACAACTCGCCTGGTCTTCGGTCACTAGTGTTCAATGCGCCAAATCTATTCTCGAGGTGGTTTCTAAATTCAGGTGGGATATTTTTTTATAGTCGAGGTCATATTTTGGCTCTCATGGACTTGCTCTGATTTTCTTCAGTTTCAGCTTGAACTTACATATGAGCAATTGATGGTCTGTTCCACAATCGGCCCCTGGCCTTGTTTTGACTGATGATATTGAGCTTTTCCATTGTCTCTTTCCACAGATGTAGTCAATTTGATTTCTGTGTGTTCCACCTGGCGAGGTCCATGTGTATAGTCGCCGTTTATGTTGGTGAAAGAAGGTATTTGCAATGAAGAAGTCATTGGTCTTGCAAAGTTCTATCATTCGATCTCTGGCATTTTTTCTATCACCAAGGCCATCTTTTCCAACTACTCATCCTTCTTCTTTGTGTCCAACTTTTGCATTCCAGTCGCCAGTAATTATCAATGCATCTTGATTGCATATTCGATCAGTTTCAGACTGCAGCAACTGATAAAAATCTTCTATCTCTTCACCTTTGTCCTTAGTGGTTGGTGAGTAAATTTCAATAATAGTCTTATTAACAGGTCTTCCTTGTAGCTGTATGGATATCATACTATCACTGACAGCGTCGTACTTCAGGATAGATCTTGAAACATTTTTTTTGACGATGAATGCAGCACCATTCCTCTTCAAGTTGTCGTTCCCAGCATAGTAGACTATATGATTGTCTGTTTCAAAATGGCCAATACCAGACCATTTTGGCTCACCAATGCCTGGGATATCAATGTTTATGTGTTCCATTTCATTTTTGACGATTTCCAATTTTCTTAGATTCATACTTCATGCATTCCAGGTTCCAATTATTACTGACGTTTGCAGCTGTTTCTCCTCATTTTGAGTCATGCCACATCAGCAAATGAAAGTTCCCAAAGCTTTACTCCATCTACGTTATGGGTGTTGACTCTATTTTGAGGAGGCAGCTCTTCCCCAGTCATATTTTGAGTGCCTTCCAACCTGTGGGGCTCAGCTTCCAGCACTATATCAGACAATGTTCTGCTGCTATTCGCAAGGTTTTCACTGGCTAATGCTTTTCAGAAGTAGACTGCCGGGTCCTTCTTCCTAGTCTGTCTTAGTCTGGAAGCTCAGCTGAAACCTGTCCTCCATGGGTGACCCTGCTGTTATCTGAATACCGATGGCATAGCTTCCAGCATCACAGGAAAACGCAAGCCCCCACAGTACGACAAACTGACAGACACGTGGGGGACCATTGCTTTAAAAGGTTCTAAATACAATTTGTTTGCAAGTTTTTTTTTTAATTGGGGTGGTTTTTAACACAGAAGGCAACATGCTAAGAGGAGCTTAAAACTTTACTTACTTAGAGTAAGTTTCTTCAGGTCTATTACCTCCTATGCCTTCCTAAAATTTTGCATTGTCATTAAAGTGCTTTTAATACTTTTGAAGTGGTCAAATTAAACCTGTTTTTTAAAATTATTGATATGCAGGATCTTAAATGTTCAAGTATTCAGTTACTTAAGACATTCTGCGGCTTATATCATGACAGTAGGTGTACGGGTCCTTTAAGTCACAGACTGCATTGTATGGTCTATGTGCTTTTGATTCCTGCCTACTATTATTAGAAGCACATATGAGTACAAAAGTGATGCTACCAACCCAGGTAAAGAATCATCTATAAAATACAAAATGGTTATGAGTGAGAGAAGATCTGCAGTGAAACCATAATGTTTTGTATATTTTTCTCTGACAGTTATAGTTCCAGTGCCCCAAAACTTGTGATATGAGCATGCTGCTTATAGGAATGAAAATGAAATAGTTCTTTTTGATCTTGATGAAGATCCTTATCATATGCTGTTATTACTTGCTCACAGGGGAATTTTCACATTGGTTTAGAGAGAAAATTCTGTATTTAAAAGGGATTTAACTATACAAGTCTGTTACCTTTATATGGGAACAAAAGATGAATACCACAATGAAATATAACAAGTGTATTTCCTGAAGCTGTATTGGTAAGGACACATTTGCAGTGAATTTTTTACTATGTGAAGTAAATGGACTTTGCCAGTGATTATTACTGTTTTAATCTGCTGGGTTTTAAGTTTGGAGATAGTGCAATGACTTGGTGTTTATCTTTTTGTTTAGTCCTGTTTTCCTTTTCCTAGTATTAGCAATGGATTTCTCTCTCTCTCTCTCTCTCACACACACACACACACATTTGTCAACATGACTCATTTGTGATTTACCCTGCTTAGTTTCATTTTGCAGTCTTGAGGCAATTTAGGGATGATTGAAAGAATGTATAGATGGGTATATGGTTATGTTACTAAAAAAAACTAGTTCATATGTATCACATTAAAACCATTACTCGAATGAAGAAAGTCTTGAATGGTATTTATTTCTAATAGTAAGCTTGACAACATCATTGATTTCTATAGGCTACACTCAGTTCATCTTGGTTTTGACTGCAGACTACATTTCACTTTACGCTCTGAGCTGCATGCTTATTTATTTATTGTATTTTGTTTTCTAAAGCAGTGCATAAATGGGATGCAAGAGCACCTACAGCAAGCTTACAATGTAGAATTGCAGTTGGTTTTGAAAATAACCAGGGTGTGAATTACCCTACAAACAGGAGACTCTATGGCCATTCTAGACCAAAAATCAATCAGAGAGTCCAATATACATACTGCCCCTTTCCCACAAATCTTGATTTTTTTTAAATACCACCTAAAAACATATTAACAGAAATATTATTTTACTGTAAGTACTGCATATGCAAGGAAGTATACTTTAATGTCATATATTTTATATAAAAGATCAAATGCATTGAAGGAGAAGAAATAGAGAAGCACAATAGCAGGCTGAAAGCTATAGTATGAGAGAAGATTGCCAGTTTAGTATTTATCAACGTTCTCAAGAAAAAACTAGTAGTGCCCTGCAGAATGTTCGAGTTTGAAGCACCTTCACTGTGTCTTTCATTTACTCTGTGCTCTTCAAGCAATTAGTTCGCCGAAACTCAGCACTTTCTAATTTTCAATTAAATATTCATCAGAGCTCTCTTACAAAAATTATATTGTTTTAAATAACATTTTAAAGCATGATAACGTGACAATCTGACTCAATCTGGGACCTTCAGGGCCAGGCTTGTGATGAGAATGTACCTTTGTGGGTCATTACTCAATCCCCATTAGAACTGACAAAAGACAGTGGAGGGAACCTCATATAATCATCATTCCCTTACTCCTGCATCTGCGTCCACACCACCATCAGTGGTGCTAACAGGGTTTGAAGACATGCCCTGCATAGTCCAGCGTCACTGCCATTTCTGTGCCCGCAAAGGAGTTCCACTGAGTTCTAAGTGATAAAATCTCATCTCCTCCTTAATCAATGCTCAGCAGAAAAAAATACGACCTTACCACACAGAAATCATTCAGGATAAACCAAATATGTAAGACATTTCTGTTTTCATCAGTTAACACAAGAAGTCTAAGACTCTACTGTCATCCTTTATCATCAGGTTTATCATCTTTATATTGCCCTGTCAATCCCCTGTCCTTCACCAATCTCACACTCCATCCCACTGTCAAAACCCTTCCACTGTTTCCTCTTGAATATACAGTTAGTCATTAGCAACCCTTCCTAATTCTAATTTTTCTATGACTATTCCATTCTTCTCTTTGCCCTAAGTTTAACTTAATAGTGCCCTAAGAACATTTTAAAGTGGTTTATTCTCCCATATCTTATTCACCAGAGGCTAAATATTGAGCAGGTGGCTTCGTCTGGACTCCAGAGTACCATTCTGCTATCTTCTATGTTGTATTTTTGTCTCCGTTTATATACATCCCCTCGGTAATTTAATCCTGTACACTGGCTTTAAGTATCAAATCTGAAGAATCCTGAATTTTTATCCCTAACCCCAACCTTTCCTTGAATCACAGCCCCACATGTTCAACTGCCTCCTCAACAATTCCCTCCACAGGGATACCCAATTAATTTGTCCAAAGTTAAAATATTGATTTCCTACTCCCAAACTTGTCTGTTCTCCAATATTCCCCATTTAATTTCATTCACATTTTCACTTGCCTTAAGACATCCTCAACTCTTCTCTATCATGCTGTCCATCAGGAAATTCAGAGTTAAATATATCCATATTTTGTGGGGTTTAGATAAACTTATTTTGTGGGGTTTAGATAAACAATCAATTTTATCTTTTCCTTGTAGTGTCATAACTTTGAAAAAAATAATCTCTATTGCATAGGTTTTGTAACTAAGAGTCCCTGGTATACATAGTTCATTATAATAATGTAATAAAAATAATGTAAAAATTTTTATGGAGGGGTATTTATTGCATAGGATACACTGGACAAATATCTTAAAAGCAACAGGAAATTAAAGATACACCCATTTTTAGAAATAACAGGTCATTTTTAAAACCTATTTTAAGAGTTCTATAATTTTACAAAAGGTGCCCCGGTTGCCAAATGGTTAAGTGCTTGGCTGTTAACCAAAACATTTCTGGTTCAAATCCACCTAGTGGCTCCCTGGGAGAAAGAGCTGGCAATCTGTCCACCTAAAGATTATGGCCAAGAAAACCCTATAGAACAGTTCTACTCTGTCACATGCGGTCACTACACTACGAGTAGAAAATAGCTTGATGGCACCCAACAACAAAAACAACGTAATTTTACAAATTAATATTTTAGCATCTTCAATAGTACTAAACTAATTTATTAAAGACAGAGTACACTTTTCATAGATAACTGCATAATACTAACTTTTCTCTTAATTCCCAGAGCATCACACAGAGTGTATGTTAAATGAGGTCCTCCCTCTTTTCCCCTCCCAATGTTTCTCAAACAGGAATCGTTGATACTCAGGGGAGGACGAATCTCTACTATCTATTAATTCCAGGAACTTAGTGACATTGACCCCAAGGGAAGTAGGTATCAATAGTATTTACTGTCATTTTGACAACTCCAAAATGTACTTGAAGATTTCCAAAAGCTTCCAAAGAAGGGTAGTACTGTCTGGCTAACTCAGCAACTAGTTTAAGTCTATATTTATCAATATAATGGTAACCAAAACCCACCAAGACTTTAAGCACTGTAAAATACATTAAACAAGCTAATGTATGGGGAGGCAATGGATTTATTGTAAAGTCTGATAAAAATATAAAGCATTACTTTTTATTATGAATACCTAAGACTATATTTGGAAACCCTGGTGGTGTAGTGGTTAAGTGCTACAGCTGCTAACCAAAAGGTCGGCAGTTCAAATCTACCAGGCGCTCCTTGGAAACTCTATAGGGCAGTTCTACTCTGCTCTACAGGGTCGCTATGAGTCGGAATTGACTCGATGGCAACAGGTTTGGTTTGGTTTTTAGTTTAAGACTACATTATTTTATCAGATTATCCAGTTTGTACTTAGAGCTTCCATCTACATAGGAAATACAATGAGACATTAGTGAGTACACCAAAATTAGAAAAATTATAGTCTTTGTTAGTTTTCTAAATCGACAGAAAAATAACTTTGCATTGCAAGGAGGTGGGCAAGTAAGTCAGGACATTTCCTATTCCATTAAAAAGTAAATATTGAGTATATCAATCTTGTTTTTGATGAATCCTATGGACCAAAATAAACAAAAAAGGGGTACATTTGCCACACTGTGATTTCAGTATAAAGAGAGCTAGAAATAATTACATTAGAAATTACAATGTAGTGTTAAAAGTGGTATTACTTAGAGAAAGTGTAGGTAGATACATCCTCAGAAGTTTTCCTACCATGTTTACTGATATCTTTATAATGTGTAGAAATTAACCAGGTGAGGGGAGGGGTAACAAAGAACAGTCCTTACACAGAGGGAGATAATATGCTATATTCCAGAGGCTAAAGAATAGTTCTAATTTAGCATGCCCAAATTTCTTGTTATGTAATTAAAATGAGATGTATATACATATGTGTGTGTGTGTGTGTGATTTAACTGCTGACTTTTTGGTTAGCAGCTGTGGTCTTAACCACTGCACCACCAGGCCTCCATATATACATATATATATATATATATATATATATATATATATCCCATTGCCATTGAGTCCATTCTGACTTATATATATATATATATGAATTAAATAATCCATTCTTCATAGTAAGATTTTTTTAAACCTGTACTATGAATTAAACCATACAGGATGGACCTTGAACTGTACAAATATGTTTTAAAATAAATGTGCTGTCTCTGTTAATGACATTAACTTATTTTTTTTCTCTTTTTTTTTTTATTAACTTTTATTAAGCTTCAAGTGAACGTTTACAAATCCAATCAGTCTGTCACATATAAGTTTACATACATCTCTCTCCCTACTCCCACTTGCTCTCCCCCTCTTGAGTCAGCCCTTTCAGTCTCTCCTTTTGTGACAATTTTGCCGGCTTCCCTCTCTCTCTATCCTCCCATCCCCCCTCCAGACAAGAGTTGCCAACACAATCTCAAGCATCCACCTGATATAATTAGCTCACTCTTCATCAGCGTCTCTTTCCCACCCGCTGACAAGTCCCTTTCATGTTTGATGAGTTGTCTTCGGGGATGGTTCCTGTCCTGTGCCAACAGAAGGTCTGGGGACCATGGCCACCGGGATTCCTCTAGTCTCAGTCAGACCATTAAGTTTGGTCATTTTATGAGAATTTGGGGTCTGTATCCCACTGATCTCCTGCTCCCTCAGGGGTCCTCTGCTGTGCTCCCTGTCAGGGCAGACATCTATTGTGGCCGGGCACCAACTAGTTCTTCCAGTCTCAGGATGATGTAGGTCTCTGGTTCATGTGGCCCTTTCTGTCTCTTAATGACATTAACTTTTGCTGTAATAATTTCAACTGTAAACATCTTCCCACCATTGCCTTAGAAAACAAGACAAAAAAACAATTTGCATTCTAGATCTGTAAAACTGATGATAATTTATCTAATTTTATCATGTATATATAGGTTTATGACAAATTCTTAAAAACCATGTATCCAATATTACAGAATCATACAGAATAAATCATTGCTATAAAAATCCCCTGTGCTCTACCTATTCACCTCTCCCACCTCCTCCCAAGACCCTGACAACCACAGAATGTTTCATCGTCTCCATAGTTTTTACCTTTTCCAGAACATCGTATGGTTGGAATGATATAGTACACAGCCTTTTAAGACTAGCTTATTTCATATAGCAATATGCATTTAAGGTTCCTTCATGTCTTTTTGTGACTTCATAACATTTCTTTATATCACCAAATAATATTTAATTGTATGAATGTACTACAGTTAGTTTATCCATTCTCCCATTGAAGGAAATCTTGGTTGCTTCCTATTTATGCCAATTGTAAATACAACTGCTATGAACATTTATGTGAACGTTTTGTGAGGTCAAAGGTTTTCAATTCATTTAAGTAAATATCTAGAAGTACAATTTCTGGATCAGGTAGTATGTTTAAATATCTAGAAAACTACCAAACTCTCTTTCGAAGTGACTGTACCATTTTGCATTCACTCCAGTAATGAATGAGAGGCCTTCTTGCTCCTCATCCTTGACAGTATTTGATATCTTTTCCAAAAATATTTCATTATGTATGCGTGTGTGTATTTCTGGGGTCTCTTCTGTTCCAAAGAAAGGTGATCAAATGGAATTTGCAAATCACTGAACAGTATCATTCTTTAAAAAAACATGCTAGCAAATTTTGCTGAAGGTAATTAAAAAACTACTGCAGCCACACATGCGCGAGCAGGCTGCCATCTGACCTGCTGGTTTTGGTTTCGTCAGCCTCTGCAACCATGTGAGTCAGGAGAAGCCTGAAGCCTGACACCTGACGCAGGAATTTGGGACTTGCCAGACTCTACTATGTGAGCCATTTCCTTGAAATAAGTCTCTTTCTGCCTGTCTCTCTCTCTTTGTCTATCTACACACTTCTCTGGTTTTGCTCCTCTAGAGAGCCTAGCCTAGAGGTCAGCAGTTCGAATCCACCAGGCGCTCCTTGGAAACGCTATGGGGCAGTTCTATTCTGTCCAATATGGTAGCTATATTTCGGAATGGACTTGATGGCAGTGGTTTGTGGGAGAGAGTCTAGCCTAAGACACCAAAAAAGCAGTAGTCAGGTAACATTGGGAAATCTACTGCAAAATACCTCTCTAAAGTGTTAAAAAAACAAGGATGTCACTTTGCTGACTAAGGTATGCTTAACTTAAGCCATGGTCTTTTCAACAGCTTCATATGCATACAAAAGCTGTACAATGAAAATAGCATATGTAAGGAGAATTGACACATCTGAAGAGTGGTGTTGGCAAAGCAGCTTGACTACACTGTGTAATTCTAGAAGAACAAACAAATCAGTTTTGGATGAAGTACAACTGGAATGCTCCTTAGAAGCAAGGATGGAGAGGCTAAGGCTTGCTTACTTTGGAGACATCATCAAGATAGACCAATTGCTAGAAAAGGTTATCATGTTTGCTAACGTGGAGGGTCAGCAAAAATGAGGGAAACCATCCATGAGATGGATTGACTCAGTGGCTGCAACAATGAGCTCAGACATACAAATGATTGTGAGAATGTCACGTTTGACTTTTATGTATTAGCCTTTTATTCTGCAAACTTTCTATAGTTGTTTATTAGTTCCAGGAGTTTCTTTTTTGTTGATTCTTTGAGATTTTCTGCACAGTCATATCCTCTGTAAACAATAGTGGTTTTATCCCCTTTTTCCCAATCTGTATGCATTGTATTTCTTTTTTATTTTCTTATTGCATTAGCTAAGACTTCTAGTATAATATTGAATACAAGGAGTGAAAAGAGAGATACTTGCTTTATTCCCAGTCTTAGGGGAAAAAATGTCTAGTTTCTCATCATACTGATAAACTTATGGAATTAAAAAAAGAAGAATAAATAAAGCTAAAAAGTAGAGAAAGGAAGTACTATTAATATCATTGAAATAAAAAATAGTAAAAAAATAGAGAAAAATCAATGAAACCAAAGCTGATTTTTTATATGATCAGTCAGAAAAAAAGGGAAAAAAAAAAGTCCAACATTAGAATGAAAGAAGAGAAATCATTACAGATAGTACAGATACTATTGATAAGTATTTGCCAATGAATTCTGCTACTTAGATGAAATGAAGATTTTCCCACACAAATTAGCAAACTCATAAAGTAACAGGTTTTATTTCAGCTGTGTGACCAGAAGTAATTTACCCTAATTCTGTGCTTTAGTTTCTCATCATTAACACTGAGATGTTAAAAGTACATGAATTAGATGAGTTTAATATAAAGGTTAAAAATTTAATACATGGTAAGCCCTTAAAATAGTAATAGCCTATGTCACATAATATGAGCTATACCTATGTGTGTTAGCATTAATAAGTAGTTAGCATTATTTATTAATTTCTTGAATTCTAATTTTTGTTTTCCACTCTTAGGACTTTTCCTTAGTTGTTTTCAGCTAAGCCATACTTATAAAAAGATGTATAAACTTTTTAGTTCAATATGTTTTGTTTTTCCAAAAAATAAAGCACAATTATTTTTTTTTTTTCAAAAATTGAAATGGTGGTTGTGGATTAAAGAGATCATCAATCAGATCATCATTCTGACTTGTGAATTTATATACATTATGGTCTAATAATTTGTAACTTTTTAGACAGTCTTTTTAATATCAAAAATAATTAACTAAACCTTACCTGATGATATTTGTACTTTTAACATCAGTTGATTGAGAAAATACGTAGTGATAGAAATCTACACTGAATTTAGTAACTTTTTTTTCATTTTATTGTACTTTAGGTAAAAGCTTACAGTTCAAGTTAATTTCTCATACTAAAATTTATACACATATTGTTTTGTGGCATTAGTTGCAATCCCCACAACGTGTCAACACACTCCCCCTTTCCACACCAGGTTCCCTGTGTCCATTCAACCAGTTCCTGTCTCTTCCTGCCTTCTAATCCTGTCTCTGGAGAGGAAATGCCCATTTGGTCTCCTGTATCTAAATGAATTAAGAAGAACACTCCTCCCATGTATTAATTTTTGTTTTATAGTCCTGTGTAATCTTTATCTGAAGAGTGGGCTTCAGGAACGGTTTTAGTTCTGTGTTAACAGAGCGTCTGGGGGCCATGGTTTCAGGGGTTCCTCCTCTCTCTGTCAGACCATTAGGTCTAGTCTTTTTAGTTGAAGTTGAGTTCTGCTCCACACTTTTTTCCCATCTCTGTCCAGAACTCTCTGTCATGTTCCCCGTCAGGGCAGTCATTGGCAGTAGCCAGGTACCATCTAGTTTTCCTGGTCTCAAAAAGGTGGGGTCTCTGGTTTATGTGGACCTGTATAGTCTCTTGGGTTAATATTTTCCCTGTGTCTTTGGTGTTCCTCCTTCTCCTTTGCTCCAAGTAGGTTGGGACAAAATGATGCATCTTAGATGGCTGCTCATGAGCTTTTAAGACCCCAGGCACCACTCACCAAAGTGGGATGCAGAACATTTTCTTAATAAACTTTATTACACCAATTGACCTAGATATCCCCCGAAACTATGGTCCCTGGTCCCCAGCCCCAGCTACTCTGTCCCTCAAATTGTTTGGATGTGTTTGGGAAACTTCTTAGCTTTTGCTTAGATCCAGTTGTGCTGACTTCCCCTGTATTGTCATTGTCTGCTATGTAGTTAGTGAATTCCTCTCTCCCTTCCTCTCCACACTTATAACCATCGAAGAATGCTTTCTTCTGTGTTTAAACCATTTCTTGAGTTCTTATAACAGTGGTCTTATTTAATATTTGTACTTTTGTGACTAATTTCACTCAGCATAATGCCCTCCATCCATGTTGTGAGAAGTTTCACAGATAAGTCATTGTTCTTTATAATTGCCTATTTTTTTTTTATTATTCCATTGTGTGCATATACCATAATTTGTTTATCCATTCGTCTGTTGATGGAAATCTGGGTTGTGGGTTGTTTCCATCTTTTTGCTATTGTGAACAATGCTGTAATGAAAAAGGGTGTGCACATGACTATTTGTGTGACTGCCCTTATTTCTTTAGGATATATTCCAAGGAGCTGGATTGTTGTATGGCATGGTACTTCTTTTTCTAGCACTAAATTGTTTTCCAAAGTGATTGTACTATTTTATATTTCCACCAGTAGTACATAAGTGTTCCATTCTCTCCACAACCTCTCCAACATTTATTATTTTGTAGCTTTTTGGATTAGTGATAGATTGTATTGATTATTTTTTCTAATGTTGAACCATCCCTGCATACCTGATATGACTCCCACTTTGTCATGATGAATTATTTTTTTATATGCTGTTGAATCCTATTTGCTAGAACTTTATTGTGGATTTTTGCATCTACGTTCATGAAGGATATAGGTCTGTAATTTTCTTTTTTGTGGTGTCTTTATCTATCTTTGGTAACAAGGTGATCCTGGGTTCATAGGATGAGTTTGGGAGTGATCCTTCTTTTTCTGTACTCTGAAGTACCTTTAGTAGTATTGGTGTTAACTCTTCTCTGAAAGTTCGGTAGAATCCTCCAGTGAAGCTGTCAGGGCCAGGGCTGTTCTTTTCTTTTCTTTTTTCTTTTTTTTCCTTATCCTTTGTGGTGGATTTTGTTTTAAAATCTATTTTGTCAGATATTAATATTGCCACTCCTGCTCTTTTTTTGTTGTTGTTTGCTTGTTATATATTCTTTTCCACCCTTTGAGTTTTAGTTTGTTTGTGTCTTTAAGTCTAAGGTGTATCTCTTGTAAGCAACATATAGACAGGTCACATTTTTTTTTTATGCATTCTGCCACTCTGTGTCTGTTTATTGATTCATTATTCCATTCACATTCAGTGTAATTATTGACAGGTATGAGTTTACTGCTGTCATTTTGATGTTTTTTGGGGGGGATATTTCTTTGTTCCTCTTAATTTTCTGCGCTAAGTTGTTTTTCTTTAAGTATTTTCTTTTCATCTTTTTCATTATTATTGATTTGTGCTTGCTGAGGCTTTATAATTTTCTTCTTTTTCATTTTGATGATTAGATTTGTTAGCTTCCTTTGTGGATAGCTTATAATTTACCTTTATTTTTCTACGTTTAAATCAGTCTTTTATTTCTTGATCTCACCTTAACTTCCTCTCCATATGGAAGTTCTATGACTACACTGTTTATTCCCTCTTTTTTGTTTTAATGTTGTCATCATTTACATATTGACGTCTCTGTTTCCCTGTTTTTAGTCTTGACTTATTTTTGTGACTTCCCTATCTGGGTTGATATCTGGTTGCTTCATCCTGTGTTTTAGTCTGGGGTTGCTGTCTGATATTGTTACTTCTCTAACCAGAAGATTCCCTTTAATATTTTGGTTTGGTTTTTATAAATTCCCTTAACTTCTGTTTATCTGGAAATGCCCTAATTTCATCACCATATTTGAGAGACAGTTCTGCTGGATATATAGCTCTTGGTTAGCAATTTTTTTTTTCTTCAAGGCTTTATATACGTCATCCCATTGCCTCCTTGCCCACATGGTTTCTTCTAAGTAGTCAGAATTTAGTTATATTGATTTTCCTATGTAGGTGGTTTTTCGTTTATCCTTAGCCACTCTCAAGGTTCTCTCTTTATCTTTGGTTTTGACAAGTTTGATTATAATATATCTTGGTGACCTTCTTTTGGAATCTACCCTGTATGGGGTACTTTGAGCTTCTTGGATTGATAACATCTCATCTTTCATGATATCAGGGAAGCTTTCTGTCAACAACTCTTCAACAATTCTGTCTTTTCTGTTATCCCCCCCTTTTCTGGTACTCCAACCATGCATAGGTTATTCCTCTTCATAAAGTCTCACATAATTCTTAGGGTTTCTTCATTTTTAAAAATTCTTTATTGATTCTTCCTTAAATAAGTTGGTGTCAAGGGATTTATCTTCAATCTCAGTAATTCTGACTTCCATTGCCTCAATTCTGCTCCACTGACCTTCAGTTGAGTTGCCTAATTCTGGAACTTTATTGTTAATCTTTTGAATTTCCAGTGGCTGTCTCTCTATGGTTTCTAGGAGCCTGTTAAATTTGTCATTATTTGTCTTGTATAACCTTCTTCAGTTCCTTTATTGGTTTATTTGTGTGTTCCTTGGCTTCCTCTGAGTTTTGCCCAGTCTCCTCCCTGATTTCTGGAAGAGCTCTGTATATTAATCTTTTGAATTCTAACTCTGGTAATTCCAAGACTTTCTCTTCCTCTAGAAGAATTCCTGGTTCTTTATTTTGGTAACTTGCTTGAGCCATCTTGACCTGCTTCTTTATGTGATTTTATATTGACTGTTGTCTCTAATCCATCAGTAAGTTATTATATTTATTTATTATATGTTTGTTTACTGTGTCCTAGCTTTTTGTTTTGTTTTGATACGCTCAAGTAGGCTAGATATGTGAGTTACTTAGGATATTGGCATCTTTGAAGCTTTCATGTCCTGTCACCAAGTGGTTAGAGTAGCTACTAAGTGTTTGAGCCCAGGTGTCAGAACAGAGTGGGGTGGGGAGTAGTTGAGGGGAAAGAGGCACTTCTCTGCTCTGAATGTCCCAGAGGCGGAGGGTTTTTTTTGGACCATTCACAGTAGGTTCGACACTTACAGTTAAGTTTCACAGGTCCGATACCATGTCCCCCAAGCTCTGGAGGCTTGTGCAGATTTTCTATTGTCCAGCCTCCTCCAAAGTGATGAAATGAGTCCCGAATTCTACCGTTTGTCCAAGCTTACATGTGCTGCCTACCCAGGGAGCAGGTTGCTGGCAACCTCACGACTGGCACTGCTTCAATGCTTCTGAACTGTCTCTCCTCCCCTTGGCTGCTCAGTACAATTCCTTAGCTCTGACATTGTTGATCAGGGTGACTAGATTGTCCTATATAATCGATTCACCTGTTTTTTGGTCTTTGTTGTAAAAGGAACATCAGGAAGTGTCCGACTATTCCACCATCTAGATCCTACTTCCTCTGAATTAAGTAACTTTAAAAACAGTTTTTATTTTTTTCATAACTTAGTTCAGATATGTTTGGAAATAGTAATGAATATACATGCACTCCATGTTTCTGTGTAAGATGTAAAATGCACTCACTCTACTGAAATGGCTCTTTTCACACATGTTTTGATAAAATTCAGAACCCACCAATGTGTACAACACACAAAATACAGAATTTATTGCATTAAAAATGCATGAACAAACCTCTATGTCCTCTCATGTGTTGAAAAAACCCCGTTGCCATCAAGTCGATTCCAACACAGTGACCTTGCAGTACAGAGTAGAACTGCCCTATAGGGTTTTCACGGCTGTAATCTTTATGGAAGCAGACTGCCCCATCTTTCTCCTGTGGAGCAGCTGGTGGGTTGAACTGCTGACCTTTTGGCTAACAACCAAGAGCTTAATCAATCTCTATGTCACCAGGTCTCCTATCAAGTGTAAACCAGATCAAAACCAAATGTATTACAGTCAAGTGGATTCTGACTCAGAGCAACCCTGTAGGAAAGAGTAGAACTGCCCCGTAGGGTTTCCAAGGAGTGGCTGGTGGATCGAAACTGCTGACCTTTTGGTTAGCAGCCAAGCTCTTAAACGCTAAGCCACCAGGGCTCCATCAGGTAGAAAGGAAGGGTCAATTGTTTGACGGATATGAGAAAAAATAGAAAAAATGTTATATCCTTTGTAGATCGTGACTAATAATTACATTTATAATATCCTTATTGTTTTACAAAGTGTACAATGATGGTAAATATAAGTTATTGATGGTAAACATAAGAAAGTGTTTAGTGGTTATATATGGTAAATTAAATAATGTTTAAAATTAAGGCACTGTTCTTCATTAAATTAAGCCCTTGAGTATCAGGATATCATTTAATGTTTTAAGATATAATTTATAAATAACTAAATGGTTTGTAGCACATAATTCAATATTTGTATGTAGTTGTTGTGTCATTGGAAACCCTGGTGGCGTAGTGGCTAAGAGCTACAGCTGCTAAACAAAAGGCCAGCAGTTCAAATCCACCAGGCGTTTCTTGGAAACCCTATGGGGGAATTTCTACTCTGGTAGGGTCACTGAGAGTTGAAATCAGCTTGACAGCAATGGGTTAATAGTGTCATAGTTCTGAATCATAACAGGATCAAATCCATTGACTTTTTCAAAAAGTGATATATATACATATACATATATGTACAAGTATCCCTGGTGGCACAGCTGTTAAGAATTATGGTGAGCTTTTTTTTAGGCTATTAACCAAAAGATCGGCAGTTTGAATCCACCAGCAGCTCCTTGGAAACCCTATGGGACAGTTCTACTCTATCCTAGCCAGCATTTACATTCTTCTTGATATGTTACTATATATCCACCTGTTTGAATCTCCTTATTAATCTTTCCACTGTTTTAAGTAAATGAAAAGTTTTTGTTGTTTTTCATTCTTATGTTTTAATTTGTCATGTTTTTACTTTGACCTGTCTAGTATTTTCCTTTCTCTCTATTAAACACTGAATTTATTTAATCTTAGCTTCAAAGGAATTTTTTTCAAAGGAAAAAATTCTTATATAATTCAGGCAAAAAATACTGAATGCATTAATCCTTTCTATATGTGTCAAATCTATAGCAAGAGCTGTATATATAGATTTATGCCTTCCATTATAAATAGCTCCTATGGAGTACCTATGCTTAAAGAGGTACAAAATGTTGACAGTATCACACTGCTGTGAATGTCTATTTTAAATGGATCGTATTTTTGCTGTTGATAAATAGATTTTAACACTTGAAGCAGAAATATAAGAGCTCGTAAATAGAGTCTCCTCTACAGGGGATGTTATGAAATTTATTTCAATAAGCATTGCATGTTAGTGCCAGCAATGAATAGCAACTTACCAGGAATAAGTGTAGTTGGTTGTATGTCAGTAGTTTTTTTTTTTTTTTTTTTAATGGACTTTTTGATCTTAACATTTAATACTAGCTTTTTATAAGTGGGATTTTTTTTTTTTATAAGTGGGTTATAATACTAGATATATGGCTTTAAAGAAAACACTGAACTCTTTTTGAATATTTTATTGAATGGACAGGGTTTTATATTCTAGAATGTGTAAAGTGATACATACTATCCAGTTTTGAATACGTTTAGTTGTAGACAATATCATTTTAAATGTGTAAGTAGGAAAATAAAACTACCTTATCAGTTTCCTCTTTTCCTACTGTTTAAAATGAGTGAGATTTAAACACACTATCATTTTTTAATCTAGTAACCTGAGTATATATGTTCTTAAAGATGAATAGATGAAGTGTTTAAGAATTAATGATCTAAACCACATATGCCTCTATATTCACTGCACCAATTTAGCCGAAGATGTATAATCCCATATAGTTGACATTTTATTGTTGCATATTCAAATACCGCATCTTAAAAAAAGCTATCATGATATCATATCAGGGCACAGTATTAAAACAAATACACAATAAAGTCTATTTTCTAATACTTAACAAAATATATTTCAGTTCTGTATTTCATAATTTTTTTTCATTCACATGATATCCAATGAAAAATATATGTCACCAACTACATATATTATCACTATTTCATTTTGATCAGTTTCATATTCTTAACTGCTGAGGACAGTGAATAATCTCTGTATTTTAACAAAACCAACTCTTTACTTGAACAACAATGTCAAGTAGAAAGACAGATTTTTATTTTTTGTTTTAAGAGACAATAATATACCTAAAATTTGATAGAATTCAAGAAATATATAGATATTTTAAATGCATGGCAATATACATGTTTATGTAGGTTGTAGAGGTATAAGAAGCTTCTTTTATAATATAGTGAAATACCTTTTTCTCCATGGATCAGTGAATTAATTTTCTAAAGGGGATCATAAAAGTACTGAATGCCAGTAGTTTCAAGTAATGAGCTCATTTAGAAAGAAAACAATTTAATAAATACCATCACATAGCATTATTTTTTTTAAATCTCTGAAATTAATACGAACTTATTAACATATAATGGGAAACAAGGAAAAATTTTTGTTAAATATCTTGCATTATAAATAATAAAAAGTTACAATCTATTTTCTAAGATAACAAAAAAAGTGTGTATGCATGTGTGCGAGAGTGATATTTCTCTCCATATATTCAATCTTATATGCTTTTCTTATTCACATTGTTACACTCCTTATTTTTTTTATCTAACATAGCTATTATCTTTAAGGAATATTTTTAAAAGTGCTTATTATTAAAATCAATTTCATTTTTATATTGTTTAACTGTTTTTTATAAAGTGAATATTTCCTAACTTATGTAAGTTGTAAAAAATGCAGTTTTTTCACAATTAAATGTCTTTCATATATATATACATATATATTTGCTTTTTATTGCCTTTTAATTCCCTTTTATTCTTCTTTTAATATTTAGTGTCAAGAAGTAATCTACAAACACAGTATTGTACAAAAAATTTTGTTCTCAGAATAATTTAGTGAACTTCTTGCTTTTCTTTCTTTTTGCTAACTTCTTGTCAAATGGTAAAGCCATTAAATTTGGTTGCTACACTTTCATAAATTAAGCTTGTAAAGAAACAATAAGTCTAAATGGAATTGAATAGTTTCTTACTAACACAGACAGTATAAATATTATCAGCATTGTGTCATTTCCCCACATCCTCAGTCCCAAAGGATGATACCAAACTAGAGGTTACAGATGACAGAAGGCATAAGTGCTTTGTCATTGAAGAGTCATCTGTGAACTATAACCAAATAGTTTTATAGATTGACAGAGAAACCTACAGTTGTACCTTAAGGAGGATGGAGTGGGAAGTCTTGCATGCAACTAAAACTAGGGAGGTGGATAAGAAACAGTCTTGTGGTCATCACCCGCAATATAGTTATGAGAGTCCCTCTCACAATTGTCCCTCACTAGGCTTATTCCTACTGCTTCAAGGAAATTAAAAGACATTCTTCTGAGATTTGGATCAGACTTTAGTAATGCTTTATCTACATGTCCTATGCAGAGATGTGCAAAGCCACCAGGGTAACTTAGTGGAGTTGTTCCTCTGAAAGGCCCTCCCCCCCTCAACCTTTCACGTATCCAGTTAAAAAGTCTTTTTTTGGAGGATAATTTATTCTATCAGATACCTTAATTAGTTATATTGGTAGGAGCTGTCAATAATTTGTACTTTTCTTAGGAAATATCAGACTATGAGGGTGACCACAATTATGACTCCAACCAGGATAATCAGGCACATTTAGAAGATGAACTACAGCCATGTTCTCCACCCAGAAATCAAACCATTAAATATGTCCCAGAAGCTAATAAATGGTAGAGAAAATTCTGATTGACAAATGAATAAATAATTTTTTTGAAATAGTCTAAGCAAATTCAAGGTTCTCTTGTGTGTTATGCTTTTCTCCATTCTTGTGGCACCATAGCCTAAGTGGTAACAGTGACCTTTGGAACTCTAAGTCTTTCCCTTGTATGACCTGTTTTCTTTCTATTCATTCCTGCATTGCCTTTAATCTCTCTTTAAACTTGGCTTCAATTGTTCTCTATTGGCTGATGAGCGGTGAATATATGCTGGCTGTTTAGATCACTTTCTTCAATTCCAGAATAGTACATTATTAGAAATCTCAACTTGGTTATTTTACTGAAAGTTAAATAAACATAAACAAAACTGAACTTATAATTTTTACTTTCCTGTCTTCAAACCTAATTATCATCTACTATTTACCTTTTAAACTAACTGTGGTGAGGGACCAGCTTTTTTATCTCTCTCTTTTTTTTTTTTTTTTTTAATTCTTTGATCCATTGTGGACTGATGATTTTTAAAAACTCAATAAAATAAATTACTAGGAAAAAGAATATAAAATACAAACACGAGCTTCTAGTTTCAGCTCCACTAAGTAAAGCATTTGGAAGTCTCACTTCCATTTTTACCAGTACCAGTACCAATTGCTGTCGAGTCAATTCAAAGTCATGGGGTAGTCATGAGTGTTAGAGTGGAATTGTGTTCCACATGGTTTTCAATGGGTGATTTTTTGGAAGTAGATCACAAGGCTTTTCTTCTGAGGTGCCTCTGGGTGTACTCAAACCTCCAACTGAGCACACTAATCACGTGCACAACCCAAGGACTCTTACTCCCATCTTTAGAACAAGAAAAATGCTGAACAAACTGAAAAATAATGACTTTTATATGCGTCAGAGAACTGAAGTCAAAGAGCAAACTGCCACCTTGACATCTGGAGAGACAGACAAATCTTCCTTAGTTTTAGAGTTACATATAAAATAAGCTTGCCTGAAGCAGAGGCTGCTAAAAGCATACCTGTTAGGAAGACATAATTTTGATGACTTACTGGAGGCTGAGTGTCAATGATTGTGACAGTGAGAAATTCCTAACGGGCATAGTCTTAGATAGGATCCTAATTTCATGGGTTTTATATCCAGAAATTTCATCAGGTTCTTACAGTGAAGAAGAAAGTAAGATCTCCTTATGACTCTGATGGGGGGGACCAAAGCCTATTTTCTAGGTGAAAAGAGTTTACTAGAGCTTTATACCAGTTGTGGAAGCATTATTTTCCCAATCCCACACCACTTCAGCCTTCCTGTCTCACCTAAGTGGGGAAAAAGATAAGAAATTCTTGTGAAAGTCACAGGCCAGGGATGCAGGCCCACTGAAATACTGAGATTTAGTCATAAGATTACAGAATATTTCCCTTCCCCCATGCCTTACCACCACACCAACAGGACCCCAATAAAATGAAGGTTGATTACAGTTGACAGAGCTACAAGAGACAGACTCTAAAGAGGTGTTCTTATGAAAACCCAAAGACAACAGAAGTGATAAATACAAAGACACTAGAGAAATTTGGAACTTATAACAAGTATAGCTGCAGCAAACATTAAATGTGACCCAATTCCTGGACACATTAACCCAAAATTTCACAATAAAGTCTTATTTACCTCAATTCCTATTAACTGACACACCATGTCTGGCTTTCAATGAAAAATTACAAAGAATTCTGAAAGGTGAGAAAAAATAAGTTATAAGAGACAAAGTGTAAATAGGAGTTGGACTCAGGTAGGATAAAGATTTTTAAATTTCAGAGAGGGAATTTAAAATAACTATGATTAATATGTTAAGGCTTCTAATGGAAAAAAAAAAGTGGGCAATATGCAAGAACAAATAGATAATGTGAGCAGTGAGATGAAATTCCAAGAAAAAATGTGAAGGAAATGCTAGAAATCAAGGTCTTTGTAAGAGAAATAAAGAATGCCTTTGATAGTCCCATCAGTGTACTGAATACACCAGTCAATGAATCAGTGAGCATGAAGATAAATCTATAGAAACTTCCCAAACTGAAAAGCAAAGAGGAAAAGTGATGCCAAAAAAATAAACAAAAAAACCAAACCCACTGTCGTTGAGTCGATTCCGACTCATAGTGGCCCTATAGGACAGAGTAGAACTGCCCCATAGAGTTTCCAAGGAGTGCCTGGCGGATTCGAACTGCCAACCTCTTGGTTAGCAACCTTAGCACTTAACCACTAAGCCACCA
This sequence comes from Loxodonta africana, assembly GCF_030014295.1. NCBI lineage: Eukaryota > Metazoa > Chordata > Mammalia > Proboscidea > Elephantidae > Loxodonta > Loxodonta africana. The sequence goes on along the minus strand of NC_087344.1, from coordinate 173,192,274 downwards.
GGGTTTCCACCAAAAATTAAATAATAATAATAATAACATCCCAGTACTATTGAACAATTTCAAAAGGTGCAACATACATTAATTATAATAGCAGAAAGAGAAACAGTGCAGAAGAAACATTTGAATAATAGTATAGAATTTCCATAATTAGTGAAATGGAGCCTTTAGGGCACAAATGGTTAAGCATTCTGCTGCCAAACAAAAGGTTGGTAATTCGAACACACGCAGTGGCTTGGCAGGAGGAAGACTTGGCCATCTACTCCCTTAAATATTCCAAAATCCAAACCCGCTGCCATCAAGTCGATTCTGACTCATAGCGACCCTGTAAGACAGAGTAGAGCTGCCTTATAGAGTTTCCAAAGAGTGCCTGGTGGATTTGAACTGCTAGACCTTTTGGTTAACAAGCGTAGCTCTTAACCACTATGCCACCAAGGTTTTCAAACAGCTTAGGAAACCCTATGAGGCAGTTCTACTCTGCCATGTGGGGCCACCATGAGTAAAAAGTGACTGACTCAATGGCATCTAACAACAACAATATAATTAATGACAGAGCCTTTCCATTGCCATCAAATTGATTCTAACTCATAGCAACTCTATAGGGCAGAGTAGAACTGCCTCAGGAAGTTCCAAGGCTATAATTTTTATGGATACAGAAGCAGACTGCCACATCTTTCTCCCACAGAGATGCTGGTGGGTTTGAACTGCCAAACTTTTGGTTAGCCACTAAGCACTTAACCACCGAGTCACCAGTGCTCGTATACCAAACCACAAACCCAGGAAATTCACTGAACAGGAAGCAAGATAAATACCAAAAAAACCCTACACCTAAGCATATCTTAATCAAACTGAAGAAAACCAAACATAGAGAAAATATTGAAAGAAACCAGAAATAAAACAACAAAAACAGAACAAAAAGAACTTAATTACAGAGAGATAAGAATTATAATGAACTTCTTATTTGAACAAATAGGCCAGAAGAAATTTAAGTGAAATATGTAAAATGTGGAAAGAAAAAAAAAAAAAGCAAAACTCCAATCTAGAATTCTACATCCAGAAAAATGATTCTAAAAACTGAGGAGAAATAAAGGTATTTTTAGACAAACAAAAACAGGGAATTAATCACCAACAAACAAGTCCTCTGAAAAGTACAAAAATTTCATCAGAGAAAAGAAAAATGATGAAAGTCAGAAACTCAGATCTACATCAATAAAGACCTTCAGGGAAATAATGAATGAGATAAAATAAATTATTACTTTTTTGAATGCATGATTGATCTGAAAGGCTTGTTTAAAGTAAAAATAGTAAAAATGCATTGGGAAATAATAGCAAATGTTTAAGTAAAATGAATGACAGTACTATATGAGATGGGATTGAGGAATTAGGAATAACCTAATAACCCTGTACTGCATGTTAAAAAGTATAGTGTTATTTGAAGTTGGATTTATATTAGTTAAAAAGGTATATCACAAACTCTACAGTGAAAACTAAAAAAAAGAAAGAACTATAATTGTTATGCTAAAGAAAACATAATGTGATCTTATAAAATGTTCAATTAAAATCAGAAAAGACAGAAAAAGAGAGGGGAAAAAAGGAACAGATCAAATACAATGAATAAAAAAACAGGTATAGACATGGTCAATATTAATCCATCCATATCAATAATCACTTTAAATGTGAATGGCTTAATATTAAAGTTAAAAGACAGAGAATGAACAAGTGAAATAAGGCAGAAAACCACTTTAAATATAAACTCTCAGATAGGTCCAAAGTAAAGGGTTGGAGAAGATATACCATGCTTACTCTGACAAAACAATAGGGCAAGTAGTTATATTCATTTCAGACAAAGCAGATATCAGAGCAAGAAAATATTTTCACAGTAAAAATTTAAGTAATAATAAATGAGTAAACTCTTTAAGAAGACCTAACAATTCTTAATGTGTGTGCACCTAATAACAGAGCATTAAATTCTGAGACAAACATTGATAGACCTTTTATAAGATCAATAGATTTGATAAACTATAACTAGACTAACCAAGAAAAATAAAAAACAAAAATTACAATATTAGAAATTCAAAAGGAGGTTATAACTACTGATTGCATTATATGACAAGAATATTAAAGTGACATTATGAAAAACTCTATGCCCATAAATTTGATAACTTAGATAAAATGAACAAATTATCTGAAAAATACAAGCTACAATAACTCACACAAGGAGTTATAGATAATACGGATAGACCTATAGCTATTAAATAAATATAATCCAATAATAACGTTCCCCCCCCCAAAAAAAAAAACAGGCCAAGATGGTTTTACTGGTGAATACTATAGAACATTTAAGAATAAATGATACCAATTATCCACAATCTGCACCAGAATAGGAGAAATTAAATTCATAAAGAACAAAGTTGGAGGACTCACGCTACCCAATTTTAAGACTCAATATCTAGCTACAACAATCAAAGGATTGACACATAGATCAATGGAACAGAATAGAGAGCCCAGAAATATATACGAACAAATATAGTCAGCATGTCTTTGACAGGCAAGCAAAGACAATACCATGGGGAAAGAATAGCCTTTCTAAAAAAACATGCTGGAACAATCAGACTCCGTATGCAAAAACAAACAAAATACAAAAGAACCTAGACACGGATACCACTTTTCACTAAAATCAACTCAAAATTGTTCAAAGGCCTACATTTTAAATGCAAAACTATGAAATTTTAGAAGAAAACATAGGAAAAAACCTAGGCATGCTTGGGTTTTGTGATACATTTTTAGAGAAACCACTAAAAGCACAATTCTTGAAAGAAGTTGAATATTATAAAAATTAAACATTTCTGCTCTATGAAAGACACTTCTGAGGGAATGAAAATGCAATCCACAGGCTGGGAGAATATATTTGCAAAACACATATTTGATTAAAAAAAAACACATTTAAAATACACAAAGGACTCTTGAAACTCAGCAATAAGAAATGACATAACATAAAAAGGACCAAAAGATCTGAAGAGAAATCTCACTGAAGAAGATATACGGATTGCAAGTAAGCATATGACAATTGCTCCACATCATTTGTCATTAAGACATCTCAAATTAAAACAATGAGATAGAACAATATAACTATTAAAATGATTAACATCTCCTAAAAAACTGATAATATGAATTGCTGGAGAGGACAAAAATTGTGATACACCCATACTTTGGAATATTATTCTGTGATGAAAGGAATGAGCTTATCAAGACAACAAAGACGTGGATGAATCCTAAATACATATTACAAAGTAAAAGAAGCTAGCCTGAAAAGGCTACAAAATGTATGTTTCCAATTAAATGACATTCTTGAAAAGATAAAACTATAGAGATGGTAGAAAGATCAGTGGTGGTCAGGAGAGAAGGGAACATTGAATAGATCAATCACAGGGGATATTTTAGGGCAGTGAAACTATTTGTTATGATATTTTAATTGTGAGAACATGATACTATATATTTGTTAAAGCCCATAGAATTTTACAGCATGGCTTATCATCTAGTTGCTGCCATAACAGAAATACCACAAGTCGATGGCTTTAACAAAGATAAATTTATTTTCTCACAGTTTTTTTTAGTAGGCTAGAAGTCCAAATTTAGGGCATCAGCTCCAGGGGAAGGCTTTCTTTCTCTGTCGTCTCTGGAGGAAGGTCTTTCTCGTCAATCTTCCCCTGGACTAGGAGCTTCTCTGCCCAGGAACCCCGACTCCAAAGGGCTCATTCTGCTCCAGGTGCTTCTTCCTTGGTGGTATGAAGTCCCCCTCTCTGTTTGTTTCCCTTTCCTTTTTATCTCTTAAAGCCACACCCCATGGAAGCTCCCTTTACATTGGAGCAGGGATGTGACCTGGGTAAGGGTGGTGTTATAATCCCACCCTAATCCTCTTTAACCAGATTTATAACACATAGGAAAATCACAAAATGGAGGACAACCACACAATAATGGGAATCATGGCCAAACCAAGTAGACACAAATTTTGGGGGGACACAATTCAATCCATGACATAGCAAAAGAGTGAACTTTGATTAACAAAAATTAAAAAAAAAGTTTTTTTTAGAAAGGGGAATTCCATGACAGAATGAAGAATATGACAAAATAATCTAACTGTACTACAAATATTTATAACAATCTCACTGAGAGGCATGGGGTGGGGGGGGTGTGTGCTGACCTAAGTAACTTTGGAAATGAGTGAAATCTATAAAACTGAAGTCAAAATAAACTTTTCTTAAGCACAGTACTCTAGTTAATAAGGTTATATTTCATGGGGTTATAAATTAACTGTTCATATACTGATACTTATGTATCATGGCACGGATGATTAAGTAAATGGATAGTGGGAGCCAGGTTAGGCACAGTTGAATGGGAATATACAGAGAAGAAGGGAAGGGGAGGAGGCTAGAGTGATTCATGTCATAATGGATTAGTGTTGGGAACATCAGTGTGAACTCATGTTTAGCTCAATATAGTTACAGATGGTTACATATACAAATAAATATATATATACATGCTTATTATACACACAATAATATCTTTACGCTATCGGCTGAGATCTAACAATGATTCCCCTGTATAAACAAGCACACCTAGCTCCCTGATCTTGGATTCTAACAAAATTATCAATAAAAGGCTCCTTGGAAAAATGACTAATTCTAGATTTGAGGCAGGAACTATGCAATACAATGCTTGGAACATCTTAGTTAAAAAAAAAAAAATCTCATAATACCAGAAAAAAAAAATGCTCACAAAAAATTCTCATAGCGATTGGGCCATGTGAGAGGAACATAGGAGCCAATGGAAAGAGCTCTCAATGGCCATATCTGGAATAACGTGAGCAACAAAATAAATAAAGTAGGTTTGGATTATAACTCAAAAATAAAACAGATATCCATGAGTTCATACTGACATAAATACATTATGGAATAAATAAATAAATGGATGATAGGCAACAAGTCTCCCATGCAGAAAAAAATTTCAAATAATTTATGTATACACCCTGCCCTCAGGAGATGGAACATAACTCCCACTCCTTGTAGGCAGGATGCACATACTGACTTCATTTTTAGGAGTACAGTATAGAAAAGAGGGGGTATAAATGTATAGTATAGCAACCTGACAAATGCTACCTCAGCCAGGTGATCAAGGCTTACATCAACATTTATAAATCGTGTTGATAATATGTACCTTTGATATAATGTGTTGAGAATATCATTTTACCTGTGTGGTCTTTCTACCAAAAACATCTAATGCCAAGTTAATCTGGAGAAATCTTTAAAAAATTCCAATAAAGGGGCATGTGACAAAATTACCTCGGTAGTACTCTGTCAAGATCTTCAAAATCAAGGAAGCTCTTAGTAACGATAACACTCAAAAAGAGCCTGTGTCAGCGTTCTCCAAAGAAATAGGACCAATAAAATATATAAATAAATATGAGATTTATGTGTGTACATATATATATATATATATATACACGTGTGTGTGTATATATATATATATATATGGAAACCCTGGTGGTGTAGTGGTTAAGTGCTACAGCTGCTAACCAAAGGGTCGGCAGTTCAAATCCACCAGGCGCTCCTTGGAAACTCTGTGGGGCAGTTCTATTCTGTCCTATAGGGTCGCTATGAGTCAGAATCGACTCGACGGCACTGGGTTTGGTTTTGGTTATTTTTATACATATATGAGAGAGGATTGGTTTCACGAAATTGATTCATGTGATTGTAGGTACCGGTAAGTCCAACATTTGTTGGGCAGGTCAGCAGGCTGAAAACTAAGTCAAGATTTCTATATTACAGTCTTACAGTCTTGAGGCAGAATTCCGTCTTCTCTGGTTGTTAGTTGCTGTTGAGTTGGCTCCAATTCATTGTGGTTGTGTGTATAACAGAATGAACTGTTGCTCAGTTCTGCACCATCTTCGTGAGCATCTGTATGTTTGAGTGCATTGTTGGGACTACTGTGTCAGTTCATCCCATTGAGAGTTTCCCTAGTTTTTGCTGACTCTACCAAACATGACTTCCTTCTCTGGAACACCTCAGCTTTTGCCTTTAGGGCCTTCAACTGATTGGATGAAGCCCACTCACATTATCAAGGGTAATCTATTTTACTAAAAGTCAACTGATTTTAAATGTTAGTCACACCTAGAAAATACCTTCACAGCAACATCTAAACTAGCTTTTGACCAAACAGCTGACAGCCATAGCCTAGCCAAGTTGTCATATAAAATTAATCACCACAAAGCCTAAGAAGACATGATGAAATGTAATATGATAACCTGGATAGGATTCTGCAACATAAAAAGACACTAGGTAAAAACTAAGAAAATCTGAATAAAGTATGATTTGTTTTTTTATTAGTTATTTTTCAATATTGTTTCATTAATTATAGCAGAATTATAATTTGTTATACTTATCTGCCAATGAAAAATATGGCACATTTATTCCTTTCATTAGGAAATTTTAACATTATAAATCATTAAAAATATCAAAATATATAAAAAAAAAAAGTAAGCCCAACTGTCCAATTCATATGTTTGAAAAGTTGGAATTGACTTTTTTTTTAATTAATTTATTTTTTTCATTCTTGGAAACATTCTTTTTTATTCTAGGATCAAAAACTTAGAACCTTATGTTATGATTTTTACTATGCCACTGAGCACACAGTTTAGCTGACTTTTTTTTTTGTATAGCAGAATTTTTCCATGAAGAAAGCAGTGTATTTGATTCACATTTTGGTAGAATATCCTTGACCTGTATAACCATTCCAGAATAAATTCCTGTCACTTTCACTGTACTCTTAGATCATATTTCTGTATAAAACTTAAACTCCAAGCCACATTTATTAATAAGGTAATCCTTCATAATTTTATACATCTCAGTGTATTTGTTGACAGTAAATCTAAAAATATAATTCTTCAACAAATTGTACATTTTTTTTTAATTGCAAAGAAAATTACTTTGTGAGCTTAATTTTTGTATAATTGATCTTCATATCCTTTGCCGCTTCCTGAATCTGTTTTGCTATGGGCATCACTGAACAGTGGAACTCAACCCACCTTCTTTGCCATAGATTTACCCAACATTTCCAAACAATCATCTTTGTTTGAAACTTTCATAATGGCTCAGTAAGTCAATGAATATTTTTAATGATAGCAACCCAAAATTGTACATTTTCTCATTGTATATAATATGGATGACAGTTGACAAAGAGCCATAACAAATTGCTAAATCTGACTCAAAACAGGTTTAAACAACATCCTGATTCATCTATGCCCTGTTCTAAAGACAAGTAGACTGACCATGCACTAGGATGTCATGACAAAAGCAAACAAGTATAAAATGTTTTAAATTCTTACTCTCAATAGCTATATTTATCTTGTGACTCCATTACTGGTAGCAGCATTTTGCTGCCTGGACCCAGTCCCAGGACCACACTTTGAGTAGCACTGTTCTAGAGAAATGGAGATTTAACACAGCTTGGAATTGTGTGTAATTTCTTTTCAGAGATTAAATTGTTCACTGCCTCATTGAGCACCTACATTTCAGGTATGTAGTAAGTCAAACATGGACAGGGTTCCTGCTCAGTGTTTCTATAATAAAAAAGAAAAATAGATAAGCAGAAGGAAGTATATAATTATAAACATTCAAGGGTGAAGCAAGTCAAAAAGAGAAGAAGGTATTTCAAGTAAGGAGGTTTCTTTCATTATTCACTTTTATACCTGTCATGTTAAAGTTTTTCAGCTAAACCCTACCTACAAATGAAATGTAAACAAAGGAACTACTAGGCATTTTACACATAAAGAGTATATTGAGCTCAAGGCTTTAAACAGTTTTCTGTTATGCCTGATACGAGGAAACCTGTTTTGCCAACAGCCAAAGGATTACAAAAAATTCAAATGCCTACAGAGAACATATTTAAATTAGAATATACAAAATACATAACTTCAAGAAATGCCTTGTTTCCATTATTATCTGAGCACGATAATATTTCCAATTTACAGTTGACTTTCATAATGGTATTTAACAGTGGATTTACATTTGAATAAACCTGCCAAACTGCAAGAAGATATACTGCATAATATTGAACAGAAATATTTAGCCCCCGTGACTTCTGAATGTGATAAATCCAAAAATTATCTTATACAGACTGGAATTCTTATTTTGCACAACTCAGTGGATTCACTGTTTACTATCCAAGGATTGTTTGACAATCTCTGACATTTTAAATTAAAGTTCATTTTTGTTGTAATTAATATGTATAGTACATTCATTTTTAATATTTTTCTATATTTTAGAATATCAAAATCTAATATGGTAGCATAGTACTCATTACATCAGGCCCTGTTATAATCACTTTGTATGTATTAACTCATATAATCCTCACACAATTCTGCAGGAGAAAGTACTATTAATATCACTATTAAAAAAAAAAGAAAGAAAAAACTGGGAACTGGGGAGTAAAACAGCTTCCCCAAGATCACATATTTACCAATTGAAAGAGCAAGGATGGAAGTCACAGTCCTAAATAATAAAGTATACCAAAACTCAGATTTAATACAAAGAGATATATGCTTGTAAGGAAATACATCGATATTTTGCTTAAAAACTTCTGACTTTGAAAAACACCTGATACTAAAAAAAAAAATTACAGGATGACGTTTTCAATTCTCTAATTATAAATTCAAAGAACAATGAAACAAACATAAGATCATTGGAAAAATTATAAAATAGTTTAAAATGTATATAAACAAACGCCTTGCTGCCGAGTTGATTCCGACTCATAGCGATCTTATAGGTAAGGGTAGAACTACCCCATAGGGTTTCCAAGGAGCACCTGGTGGATTCGAACGGCTGACGTTTTGGTTAGCAGCCATAGCACTTAACCACTAAGCCTAAGCCACCAGGGTTTCCAAAACATGTGTGTGTATGTGTATATATATAGTTTAAATTAAAGGTCATGAATTGCACAATTTAAATTTAGTTTCTCACATATTTTGTTTTGATTGATTTTTAATTACTGAAAGTACTGTGTGAAAAGCTCCTATTAAATTATAATTACTCAAATTTTACTTTACATATTTATTAGCTATATTGAGGCATCATGAACCCACACTAAAATAAAGTACTTTTAAATGTCTAGTTCAATGAGTTTTGACAACATATATAGCTGTTTAATGACCACCACAGTCAAGACAGAAAATTTCATCATTTTAAAATGTGTCCTTTTGCTCTCAAATACTGCCTCTTACGCCTAGGCTTTGGCAATCGTTTATCTGCTTTTTTGTCATTGCGTTTTCCCTTTTTAAGCAATTCATATAAATGAAGTTATACACCACACAAGCTTTTGTATCTGGCTTCTTTCTCTTAGAATAACGATTTAGGGACCTATTTTTTAATACTTGTATATGTATGTATATATGCATGTGTGAGTGTGTTTATGAGTGTGTGTGTATATATACGTATATATATACATATATGTATACACACATCCATCACTACTTTGGAGGCAATGGTCATTCAGTAGTAGAATTCTCTCCTTCACATGGGAGACCTGGGATTGGTTCCTGGACAATGAACCTCAAACACAGCCACTACCTATCAGTTGCTATGGTGCTAACCAGGTTTCCCTGAAACTTCCAGGCTAAGACAGACCAGAAAGAAATGCCTGGTGATCTACTTCCAAGAAACAGCCAACGAATATCCTATGGATTACAATAGTTTGATCACGTTGTGCATTGGGTGGCCATAAGTCTAGGGCCCCTACTCAATGACAGCTAACAATATCAATACCATCACTACTTTATTCATTTACCAGTGGATGATCACTTTTTGTTTGGGGCTATTACGAAAAAGATGCTATAAACAATCTATGATACAGCTATTCATCTCTACCCTTCCAGAGCAAAAGGGAAACAGGAAAACCCAAGTTCAAAGAAGAACCAGTCTACAGGACTACACTGATACAGGAAGAACTAGATGGTGGTTGGCTACCACTACCCACTGTTCTGATCAGGGCCACAGTATGTGGATTCCGAATGAAGGAAAATTGTGGAGCATGACTTCACATACCAAATAAAGAAAACAAACAAACAAGAAAACCCTGATTACTGGTTGAGACTGGAGGTCTTCCCAAGACTATTGCCCTGAGATACTCTTTAAATCTTAAATCAAAACTATCCCCTGATATTGTATTGCCTTTTAGCTAAATAACAGATTAGCTCACACACACACACAATATATATATATATCAACTATGAGTACTCTGCCTGTTTATATAATCATCTATATGAGACCAAGTAGTCAAAATTACTTTAAAACAATAAGAATGTAAGGGGGCAGGGAAACTAGATTAATGGAAATAAAACAACTAGAAGAGAAATATTGAAAATGCTCACACATTACGAAGTATGTTACCAATGTCTCTGAACAATTTGTGCAGAAATTGTTGAATGGGAACCTAAACTGTTGTGTAAACCTTCACCAAAAACAATAAAATATTATTTTTTTTTTAAAAAGATGCTATAAACAGTAACATACAAGGTTCACATATACATATGTCATTAATTTCGGGAAAATTCTTAAAAGTGTGTTTGAAGGTTTGTAAGTGGATGTTAACTGTAAAAAATTTACCTTACTTGAATCCCCACCAGCAAATGTGCAAGAATTCCACCTGCTGTCTTCACCAACACATGAAACTGTCAGTCTTTTAGTGTTAGCCCTTCTAATGGGTCACCATAAGTTGGTGGCTGACTCAGGGGAAATAACAAAAGCATAGGAATATGAATGTATAATGATATCTAATTGTTTTTATAATTTGCATTTTCCAAATGACTAATGAAGTTTAGCATATTTTTCATCTGCTTAATTGCTTTTTTCGTATTTATTTAGTGAAAAGTTTGTTAAAATTCTACATTTAAATTTTTTTTTCAATTTTCATATTATAAATTGTAAAAGTTTTTTATAAAACCTGGATATAAACATTGTGTCAAATATGTTTTGCCAAAATGATGCTTGTGTTTTTGTTTTCTAAATGGAATCTTTTAAACAGCTATAATTTAGATTTTCATACCCAATTTATCACTTTTTTATTTTTTATTATTTGTACTTTTTTCATCTTATATAAGAAATCTTTCCTAACTAAGGTCGTGAATATTTCCCTTATGGTATTTTCTCCAAGAAATTTTACATTTAGATCTATAACCCATTTTAAGTAATTTTTGTTAATATTGTATGGTAAGAATCAACAGAATTTTTCGGTCTATATATGTAATTGCTTCAGTACAGTTTGTTGAAAAAACTATCCTTTCACTGTTTAATTATCTTGATCTACTTTTGGAAAAATCATTGGACCATATGTGTATAGGATTATTGATAAGTTCTCTATTCTGTTTCCTTGATCTATATATCCATTCTGAGACCAATGCCCCAACATCTTAATTACTGTGACTTTATAGTAACTCTTAAAATTAGGTTAAGCCTTTAAACTTTTTCTTTCTTTTCAATATTGTTATATTTGAGATAGTTTGTATTTATACATAAATTTTAGAATTAGCTTGTTAATTTATACCAAAAATAAGTTCAGTTGGAATTTTAATTTTTTTTTTTTTTTTTAATCTGTATAACATCTTACAATATTCAGCCCTCCAATTCATGAAAATGTCTATTAGGTCCATTTATGCTGGTATTTAATTTTCTCTATCAGTGTTTTGGAGTTCTCAGTGTGCATGTTTTGGACATATTTTGTTAACTTTCTCCAAAATACTTCAAGTTATTTATGCTATGATAGTAGACCCCCAGCCTTTTTTTCCAGTTTTCACTTTCTCACTAATCCTAAGTAGAATTGCAATTGAATGTTGTAATTTGATCTTATGACCTTACTAAACTCATTTCAAGTAGTTTTTTTTTTTTTCGTAGATTTGATAGAATTTTCTGTATGAATATTTCTGTGAATTCAGATTTTGCTTAATCTTTTTAGTCCTTTCTCTTATATTATTGGACTGGCTTGAATCCTCAGTAAAATGTTGAAATAAAGTGTTAAGCATTACAATCCTTGCTTTTCTACAGTTCTTACAGAAAAAAGTATTCTCTCTCAATATTTCTAAGGAAGGTTTTATATTCCATTATTATATGATATATGATTATTGAATGTTAGCAATAAGTTTTTTAAAACTCTTTATAAGGTGAGAAATTTCCATTCTGTTCCTAGATTGAGAATGCCATGGTTCTACCATTACAGTATCATACAGAATAGCTTCACTGCCCTTAAAATGCCCTGTGTTTTACCTATTAAGCACTCCTCCCTCTCACCTGAACTTCCAGCAACCACAGATCTTTTACTTTCTCTATAATTTTATCTTTTCCAGGCGGTCGTATAGTTGGAATTATATCCTCTCTTCACTTAATGACATGATTAGCTTCCAAAGACAAGGTTGTTATGTGAAACTGGTGTTATGAAAAATGGCAGATGACAACATCGGATCACAAAATGGAGGATGACTACATCATCGCATAATTGCTGAATTACATCATCATTACATAACTGCCAAATTATATCATTACATAACTGCCAAACTACTGGGAATCGTGGCCTAGCCAAGTTGACACATAACCTTAACCATCAAAGTCAGTGTTGCTCTCAGCATTTGTTAATGCCAGATGTATGTAGTTTTTGCACAAAATAGTAGATTTTTTGCTACTGTCATAAATGCAAAATTTCAGATAATGAGCCTCTTGATAAGTGAGGAGAAGGTGTATAACATACGTAGCTTTTTCAGACTGGTGTCTTTCACTTAGCAATATGAATTTAAGTTTTCTGTAGTCTTTATAGATTGATAGCTCATTTCTTTTATTGTCAAATAGTACTCAGTTATATGGATGTTTTATAGTTTGTTTTCATCTATTGAAGAGCATCTTGGTTACTTCCAATTTTATGGCAATAATGAATAAAGCTACTATAAACATTTCTATACAGGCTTTTGTGTGGACATATGTTTTTAATGTATCTGGGTAAATATTTAGGAGTATGATTGCTGGATCACATAGTAGCCTATGTTTAGCTTTGTTAGAAATTTCCAGTTTTCCAAAGTGACTGTACCATTTTTTATTCCCACCAGCAATAAATGAGGATTCCTTTAGCTGCACATCCTCACTAGCATTTGATGTTGTCAATGTTTTGAATTTTAACCATTCTAATAGGTGTATGGAGTCTTTGGGTACTAACTGAAATGTTGGAAGTTTGAGTCCACCAAGAAGAAATCCTGATGAACCTACTTCTGAAAAACCAGCCATTGAAAACATTATGGAACACAGTTCTGTTCTGACAACATGGGGTCACCTTGAGTTGAAATTGACTCCATGGCAACTGGTTTTTTAGGCATAATATATTGTCCCAGTTTGCCAAACGTCTTTTCATTATCTTAACAGTCTCTTTCACAGAGCAGAAGTTTTTACTTTTATTGAAGTCCCAACTTATTATTTTTTTTTTCTCATGGATCATGCTTTTGGTGGAATATTTAAAAATGTATGGTTAAGCCCAAGGCTGTCTAGATTTTCTCCTAGGTTATCTTCTAAAGGACCTGTCACTTTGCATTTAACATTTAGTTCTGTGATCTATTTTGAGTTAATTACTTGGAAAGGTGTAAGGTCTAGGTCTCAATTCTTTTTTTTTTTTTTTGCATGTGGATAACCAGTTGTTCCAGCGATATTTGTTGAAAACACTATGCTTTACAGAAATGTCTTTGATCCTTTGAGAAAAATCAGTTGACTATATTTGTGTAGGTTTATTTCTGAGCTCTCAATTTTGTTCCATTGATCTATCTTTATTATTTGCCAGTATCACAATGTGTTGATCACTGTAGCTTTGTACTAATTCTTGAAGACAAGTAGTGTCAATCTTCGAACTTTTTATTTTTCGGTATTGTGTTCATTACTCTGTATCATTTGATTTTCCATATAAACTTTGGGATCAATTTGTTAATGTCTAGAAAATAAATTGCTGAGATTTTGATTGGGATTGCATTGTATATATAGATCATGTTGGGTAGACACCTTGATAGTGTTAATTCTTCCTATCATGAAAACAACCCATAGTGACACACTGGTTAAGAGATAAGGTTGCTAACTAAAAAGTTGGCAGTTTGAGTCCACCAGCCACTCCTGGGAAACCCTATGGAACAGTTCTACTCTGTCCAATCAGGTTACTATGAGTCGGAATTGACTGGATGGCAACAGGTTTGTTTATTTTGGTATCATGAACATAGATATCTCTCCATTTATTTAGATCTTCTTTGACTTCTTTCATAAGAATTTTGTAGTTTTGCTTATATACATCCTGTAATTTTTTTTTTAAGATTTATACAAAGTATTTAATTTTTAATAGATGTATTGGTGGTGTAGTGGTTAACACACTCAGCTACTGAACAAAAGGCCGATGGTTGGAACCCTCCAGCAGCTCCATGAGCGAAAGACATGGCAGTCTGCTTCCACAAAGATTTACAACCTTGGAAACCCTGTTGGGCAATTATACTCTGTCCTATAGGGTTGCTATGAGTTGGAACGGATTGGATAACAATAAGTTTGGTTTTTTATTTAATTTTCTGGTGCTAATGTTTTTTTAATGTAAATAGTGTTGTAGTTTTAAATTCAAATCCCAATTATTCATTTTTAATACATAGAAAAAAAGACTTTTGGATATTAATCAATGATATTTTAAAGAGATTAAAAATGTGTATAATATTTTTATATTTACTTCAGAAACAATAAGTAAACAAATTTCTTCATATCTTCTTTTGTGGATTACATTCTTTCTTATTTAAATTTTCATAGAAAAACCAAAAAAACCAAACCCACTGCTGTTGAGTTGATTCCAACTCATAGATGATATTAAAAAAAAAAAAAAAAAAAAAACCCTTTGCTGTGTAGTCCACTCTGATTCATAGCTACCCTAAAGAACAGAGTAGAACTGCCCCATAGGGTTTTGAAGTTGTACCTGGTAGATTTGAACTGCTGACCTTTTGGTTAGAAGCCGTAGATCTTAACCACTAGCCACCAGTGTTTCCACAGAGGGTTTTTTAATAGATGGAGTAAATCCAAAAACAAAACCAAACTCACTGCCGGTGAATGGATTCTGACTCATAGTGACCCCTTAGGCAATGTAGAACTGCCCCATAGAGTTTCCAAGGAGCACCTGGTAGATTTGGACTGTCAACCTTTTGGGTACCAGCTATAGCACTTAACCGCTATACCATCAGGTTTCCACAGAGGGTATAGTAGTAGGTAAAAGGAAAGGTAAAAAGGAACTCAGGTCACCATTTCTAGATTCCTGGTCCCTATCAGTTTTGCCTCTGGATATTTCTATTGCTTGCCAGCTCGACACTGGAGTAAAACACATTTTTATACAAAGGTATTTACATAAAATAGTGTTAACATATTTACAAGTAACTGGTATATATTCTATGACTATACAATATACTTACCTATAACTTTAAGGGCTTTGAGGAGGTTATTTTCAGGCATCTATTCCATAATGTTACTGTAAATAGAAGTTTTGTTGAATGATATAAATAATGAAGTCCAGACATTTTTAACAGAGATAAAATTAAAATCTGTATTAACTGATCTCTTCAGGAAACGTCTATCCTTGTAAACTAATAATCTTATAACTTAATATAATTTTCTCCAGTATTTCTGTTAAACTTCTTGCCTAGAATATCAGTGACCCATGAAACTGAATTATGTAACTGGATATTACATCTTTTATCCAGACATGTAAACCCTGAGTAAAAAATTATATATTTATCTATCTTATGAAAACATTTCAAAACCAAACCAAACTTGTTGCCATTGAGTCAATTCTGACTCGTAGCAATCCTACAGAACAGAACTGCCCCACAGGGTTTCCAAGGCTTTATATCTTTACGGAAGCAGACTGCCACATCATTCTCCCTTAGAATAGCTGGGGGTTTTGAACTGTTGATCATTTGGTTAGCAGACAAGTGCTGAAACACTGCGCCACAAGGGCACCTATATGAAAAACCTACACCAGAATATTTTTTAAGAAATTTGAGGTAATTGTTCTCATTATGTGTAGTGTGGGTTTCTTTCAGTCACGAAGCAGTTTCTCCTCCTACCAATTGTCTTTGAGAGGCTTTGTGCAAATTGCATTTCAACTTTAGTTCATAAAATATTGGTTCTATTTGAATACCCAATACATTATTTAGAATTTCATTAAAAAATTGAATGTACAATTTGGCTAGGTGTGATATAAAAAACATGACTGAAATGTACATGTTTAGGGATACTCTAAGTTATACTCACAAATGGAAACTGTTCCAATGGTCAAAATAAGCTTGCAGATATTTTAGAATTTTATTTCCCTATTTTGATAGAACATGCAGCATGGTCTCTTTGATTTTTATGCATCTTCATTTTTCTAACCTGTAAAATAAATTTTGGATTACCATTAACTGTCCTAATGATTCTCGTAACTCTTTTGGTGTGAGATTATGTAATTCCAAGTGCATTAATTTACTTTCCATTTTTTCTCATTGAAAACCCTGTTATGAATGCAATAAATAAACAGGTATAAAATACCTTGAAACTTAGCACCATGCCAGAGTGATAGTTACTTCACAAATATTTTATTGCACGAAAGATGATCAGAAAAATGACTTCATTTTTTGGGGTCTATTCTTTTGGTGGAAACACTGGTAGTATAGTGGTTAAGGGCTACATCTGCTAACCAAAAGGTCAGCAGTTCGAATCCACCAGGCACTCCTTGGAAACTCCATGGAGCAATTCTACTATGTCCTATAGGATCGTTATGAGTTGGAATAGACTCCACAGCAATGGGATTCTTTTGGTTGTGTGTTTTACATATCTATTTTGTTAATTTATCTTCCTCCAATACTGACACCATATTCTTCTTCCTTTGGTCCAGCTTCTCCTATCATTTGCTCAACATAAAGATTGAATACGTATGGTAAACAGACACAACCATGGTGCACACTATTTCTGATTTTCCGCCACGCAGTATCCCCTTGTTTTGTTCAAATGATTGCCTCTTAATCCATGTACAGGTTCCATATGAGCACAAGTAAGTGTTCCAAAATTCCCATTCTTTGCAATGTTATCCACGCATTTGAATGCACTTGCGTATTCAATAAAACACAGGTAAAACATCTTTAAGTATTCTCTGCTTTCAGGAAAGATCCATCTGATGTCAGCAATGATATCCAAGAATATTTTAAAGATATGTCATACTGGAACTTTGGGATAAATGCACACAATGTGTGACACAAACTGAAACTATTTATGTTATCTAGTAATGTTAATTGAGTTAAACTCTTTGGTCAATTAAAGGCTTTAGAACTGCTCAGTTTTTAATTAACTTTGTGTCTGAGACACTCAGTTATACCCCCCCACACACACCTACAAAAATTACTTGTCGTGAGAGTAAAGGTTCATTAGGTCCATCACAATTTCAGATTGTAAGGTTTATTTTAATTTCACAAATTTTATCTTGATGGGTAGTAACTAATATTTGTGGGCTTTTATGTGCCCAGGCTCTATGCTGAGTGTTTCGCAGGGATTTCCTCATGTAAGAAAGAGGAAAGCTGAAACTAAGTGTTTAAGTAAACTGCCCAAGGCTCTATTTCTAATTTGTAGTGGATTTTTTATTTGAGCCCAAGAATGTCTACCTTTATAATCTGAATGCCCACTCTGTTCCTCGTAGGGGAAAAGAACAGAAAAAATTTTAACTATTCATAAGAGAGGACACTAAAAATGTGTCTTCATGGTTAGTTTCAATTATGTATTACAAAGAAAAATATAGGTAGATATAGAATTATTTGGTCACTTTAGATATCATTTTGGGCTGTTCTCTATGTAAGAGGAAGTAGACAGGAAAGGAATTGAAATGAGGAAAAAAATTGAGGTTGGAAACACTCTAGGAAAGCAAACGGTGATGAACTGATTCTGTCGATCTGATAGGAGGACTGCATTGAGGGTCGTATTCTACACAAGTTCTATCTGACCATATAACCAGCTCCTACCCCACTTTATATTCTTTCCCAGTCAAGCATCCTCCCCTCCCTCCAATATCATGCCTCCAAATGCATTCTTATAATAAATGTTTACTATTATTATCTACTATATGCAAGAAACTCTACTAGACACCAGACATACAAATAGTAGAGTGACACAAGCCTTGCCCTCAAAAACTGTACATCCTATTAGGGAAACACAACAGCATGGAAAAAAAAAAAAAAAGGACGATAATGGAATGTAGGTATTCAAATGCAATAATAAACTAGTTAAAGCTTTACCTCTTGAGTGTAAATGGAGTGGATCTCAGTATGAGGAAGGCCTTATTAAACAAAATGAGAAAAACACAAGGCATGAAACAAAGAAATAAAAAAAAAACATTTTGATAACATCAAAATTAAAGATTTCTGTTCAGTGAAGAGCATTTTGGACAATGTAATAAATAGAGTAGAATATAATAGCAGTTCACAAATAAGCATGCAAGCAAACAAGAAAAAGAAAGAAACAAAGTGGACAAATAGCCCAGTAGAAAATAATTCTGAAGATATGGTGAGAAAGTATCTAGAGAAGAACTCAAATTCTAACATGCAAACACCATGATCTTCAAATGCTAGTGATCAGGAAAATAAAAAATAAATATTCCTTTTCAGAATTTAGGAAGAGAAAATTAGAAAGCTGTAGGGTGGTAATTTTTACCATGGTAGAGAGGAACTCTCACACACCGTTTTTGTGAGTGTGGATGGTGCAAACATTCTGAAGCATTGTCAGTAATTTGTTAAATTAGGCACATAACAACCACGTGATCCAGCACTTCTGCCCTTTGGTGTTTATCTCAAAGAAATCTCATACACGAGGATGTTCATTTTAGTATTCTGTTAATAGTAACTGGTAGGTAAATTGAATGCCTGTTAATGAATAGGTAACACATGGTGGAAGAATGTAATGGAGTGCCATGAAAAACAGAAGCAACATTCGAAATGTACACACAAAAAAACAGTAGCTACTGAAAAAAACATACTGTTGATGGTAAAAAAGAAAGAACAGATGACATATGTAACCAAAAAATATTTTTATAACCCCCAAATTCTATTAGATATATTAGGATCATTGCCTGTGGAGGAGAACAAGAATAAAGGCAAGAAATTGGGATAAGGGGAGTAAGTAAATGAGTAACTTAGGAGAGGAGCCTGCAAGACCAGTGATGTTAATGTTCCTTGAACTAGAAGCATGGCTTTCACAACTCCTTGTATCCAAGCTTTTATAAAGGAAGGGAAAAGAGATGACATGGATTGTGCAACGGGATGCAGTAAGTATAGTTTTGGCTCTTTCGGAATGCTTCATATGACACTACATAATGGGTCTAGTGATGTCGATCTTTGATCTAAGTTCTTAGCAGCAAACAATGAGAAAAACATCTAGCCAGTTTGTGCACCCACACATACTAACAAGGAAAATAAATCAGCTTCAGGACATAGCCATTTTTAGACCTTAATACATCATAGAATTAGTCTGCCACAATGATTTCGAGAGCACACAGTTACTAATATACTTATAATAATTTATCTCTTCAGCCTCATAATCCTAGACTTTGCAGTATATTTAAAAATGGGGACAGACATGCCATCTTTTTAACCAGATATGTCAGTATTTAAGGGAACAAAATCCCTGCACCAAAATCTGAGAAACAACCAGTCCAAGAAATGAAAATCAATTCAAGATTTCTGCTTTGCAGAATGCTTCCTATCACATTGTAATAAGTTAATCATTTTAGGAAAACTACTTTCAAACAGTAAAAATTATAAATTCTACCATGAACGAAAGTCCATTGTGGCAGAATTGTAAGGTCACAGTGACCCTGACCTCAGATTTCTAGGCAGGCCAAAAGTATATTAATTCAATGTTTTCTAATATTATAGTTATGGCAAGAATGAAAGCCCAAATGTGGAATATTCCCAAAGCTTATATATTATGCAGGCAGCACAGAATGATGATTATAAATCTTCTAAGAAAAACCAGCCCTATAAACCTACCTTTATTTTGGGTAGTAGAGGATTAAGGAAACGGGAAGAAATTTCCCTAAATAACTTCCCAATGTCTTGATAAATTATGTCACTCATCACCACTAATGCTTACTAACTGAATGGAATTAATTATTTTGCAATCATGACCTGGTGCAGGGATCAAGGTCATGTTATTACAACAGATGAGCACTGACCAGTTGTGAATTATTCTTGATGAGACATCCCAATTTTTAAATCTCGAGCGGGTGGTCACTAGTAGCCTAGTAACAATTACAGATCGTAAAACATTTCATATATTGCTATTTTTCACAGCTCCTGCATACTGCCTCAGTGAACTATAATAATACGTATGGCTTAGGGAACTGACCTCTAAGGAATATTAAGCAGTTGGGTGGCAGATTTAAAGACATTATCTGTGTGATTATTTAGATATATTGTGTATTTAGCATTCGCAGTCTCTATAACGATACTTCTCCATGTCTTGAGATACCAAAACATTGTTAATCTATATCTAATACTTTGCATTACAAGAGCAAATGAGTTTCAATTGACATAAATATTAGACAAAATTAAATTAATGCTTTCTTTATTAATTTCCAATTTATGCATGAAAAGTCACCTGGAGAGGTCATGTTCTTTTCTATGATCCATTTATGAGTCTTTGACAATCTGAGCATTGAAAAAAGGCATCTGGAATATTGGAATAAGTAGTCTCCAAGATGAATTAGGTTCCACCGAGGCAGCCTAATATGACCTACTAATTTGAAACATTCTTCTTTTTCTACCTCTGGAAAATGTAAATGTGGTAACAAGAAATATCCTATTACATTAGCAAACTTGGGAAATATAGGTGCTGTACATTTAGTCTCTAGAGTGAATGCTTTTTTAAAGACAAGAGTTAAGTCATTTTTTTTTTTTTTTTAAAGACAAGGAATTACTAGGGCCTATAATTGATTTTTTTTTTATATAATTGAAGCCTTGGTGGTGTAGTGGTTAAGAGTTACGGCTGCTAACCAAAAGGTTGGCAGTCGGAATCTACCAGGCACTCTTTGGAAACCCTAATGGACAGTTCTACTCTGTCCTATAGGGTCGCTATGAGTAGGAATCAACTTGACACAAATGGGTTTGTTTATTTTTAATAATTGAAGCCCCGGTGGCACAATGGTTAAGAGATCGGCTGTTAACTGAAAGATCAGCAGTTCAAATCCACCAGCGGCCCCTTGGAAACCCTATGGGGCAGTTCTATTCTGTCCTATATGATCACTATGAGTCAGAATCAAGGAGACGGCAACTGGTTTTTACCGGTTTCGGGTTGTGTGGATAATACATCTTTTGTACTTGCTTAGTAAATAGATGATCAAACTTCTTAGTTGCTTTCGAGTGGGCTGTGATTTAAGGTGACCTTATGTATTCAAACTGTTTGCTAAATAAATACTTTAAGAAGCTGGACTATATGAAGAGAAATGTAGCATCAGGAATGGAGAAAGACTCTTTGACAACTTGCAGTATTCAGATGACACAACCTTACATGTTGAAGCATTTACTAATATCAGAAAGAAACATTGCTTGGTCCAGTCTAAACTTCATGATTGTTGCTATGTTTGAGTCCATTGTTATTATTGTGTCAGTCCATCTAATTGAGTATTTCCCTCATTTTCGATGACCCTCAACTTTACCAAACACAATGCCCTTTTCTAGTGGTTGCTTTTTCCTGTTGACACGTTCAAAGTAAGCTACCCAAAGTCTCATCATCCTCATTTCTAAGGAGCATTTAGGTTGTATTTCCTCTTAGACTCACATGTTCGCTCTTCGCCAGTCCATGATATATTCCATCTTCTACACCAACAACTCAATTCAAATATATCAATTCTTCGTCTGTCTTCCTTTTTCATTGTCCAGATTTTGCATGCACATGAAACAATTGTGAAGATCAGGAACTGAGTCAGGTGTACCTTAGTCATCAAAGTGACATATTTGCTTTTTAAAAACTCAGAGGTCTTTTGTAGCAGACTTGTCTTGGGCAATAATACATCATTTGAATACTTGACTGCTGCTTCCGTGACTGGATTATTGATGCAAAGAATTAAATGTTGACAACTTCAATTTTCTATCCATTTATCATACTGTTGTTTATTGTTCCAGTTGTGAGAGCTTTGGTTTTCTTCACATTCACGCATAATCCCTACTGAAGGCTGTAACTGTTGACCTCCCTTAGTAAATGCTTCAGAATGTCCTCATTTTCAGCCAGTGAGGTTGTGTCATCTGAATATTGCAAGTTGTTAAAGAGTCTTTCTCCATTCCTGATGCTACATCCTCTTTCATATAGTTCAGCTTCTCAGATTATTTGTTCAGCAAACAAATTGAGTAAGTATGGTGAAAGAGTACACCTTGCTGCACAACTTTTTCAATTTTAAACCTGATGGTGTTTTCTCGTTCTACCCAAAGGACTGCATCTTAGTCTATGTACAGGTTGCTAATGAGCTCAAATAAGTATTGTGGAATTCCCACTCTGTAATGCTATCCATGATTTGCTATGATCCACAGTCAAGTGCCTTCATCTGGTTGATAAAACACAGGTAAACATGTTTCTTGTATTCTCCGCTTTCAGTCAACATTCATTTGACATCAGCATAATATCCTCTTTTACATCAGGCTTAAATTTATGACAATTCCATCAATGTACACCTGCAGTCATTTTTGAACAATCCTCAGTAAAATTTTTCTAGCATGTGATTTTAATGCTATTGTTCTATAATCTCTGCATTCTGTTTGATTGCCTTTCTTTAAAATGGGCACCAATAGGAGTCTCTTCCAGTCTATTGGCCAGGTAGCAGTCTTGCAAATTTCTTTTTTTTTAATTTTTATTGCTCTTTAGGGGAAAGTTTATAAATCAAGTCAGTTTCTTATACAAAAATTTATCTGCACCTTGCTGTATACTCCTAGTTGTTCTCCTAATGAGACAGCACACTCCTTCTCTCCACCCTGTATTTCCATGTCCCATTCACCTGGCTTCTGTCCACTTCTGACCTCTCATCTCTCCTCCAGACAGGAGCTGCCCTTGAGCCAAGAAACTCACTCCTCACCAGTATCATTTTCTATCCCATAGTCCAGTCCAATCCCTGTCTGACGAGGTGGCTTTGGGAATGGTTCCTGTCTTGGGCTAACAGAAGGTCTGGGGACCATGACCTCCAGAGTCCTTCTAATCTCATTCAGGCCATTAAGTTTGGTCTTTTTATGAGAATTTGAGGTCTGCATCCCGCTGCTCTCCTACTCCTTCAGGGATTCTCTGTTGTGTTCCCCATCAGGGCAGTCATCAGTTATAGCTGGGCACCATCTAGTTCTTCTGGTCTCAGGCTGATGTAGTCTCTGATTTATGTGGCCCTTTTTGTATCCTGGAAACCCTGGTGGCATAGTGGTTAAGAGCTATGGCTGCTAGTCAAAAGGTCAGCAGTTTGAATCCACCAGAAGCTCCTTGGAAACTCTATGGGGCAGGTCTACTCTGTCCTATAGGGTTGTTATGAGTTGGAATCAACTTGACGGCAACAGGTTTTTTGTTTTTTGGGTTTTTTTTTTTTTTTTTGGCTTTTCTGTCTCTTGGGCTCGTAATTACCTTGTGTCTTTGGTGTTCTCCATTCTCCTTTGCTCCAGGTGGATTGAGACCAATTGATGCATCTTAGATGGCTGCTTGCATGGGTTTAAGACCCCAGACACCACTCTCCAAAGTGGGATGCAGAATGTTTTCTTAATAGATTTTATTATCCCAATTAACTTAGATGTTTCCTGAAACCATGGTCCCCAAACCCCCGTCCCTGCTACGCTGGCCTTCAAAGTATTCGGTTTATTCAGGAAACTGCTTTTGGTTTAGTCCAGTTGTCTTGTGAATTTCTTGACACGGTTGAGCAAGCTCTTCCAGCATTGTGTCCATTTGTGGAATTATCTCAATTGGTATTCACTCAATTCCTGAAGGCTTGATTTTTGCCAATGCCTTTGATGCAGCTTGAACTTCTTCCTTAAATACCAACGGTTCTTGATTGTATGTTTTCTCCTAAAACGGTTAGACATTGACCAATTCTTTTTGGTACAGTGACTCTGTATATTTCCTACACCTTCTTTGAATATTTCCTGCATTGCTCAATTTTTATACCATAGAATCCATCAGTAATGCAACGAGGCTTGAATTTTCTCTTC